>NC_051155.1:163807005-164137005 GCF_013339745.2 Dermacentor silvarum | reverse complement strand
GTCTCTACAAGTCGCAGGAAATTTCCCCTGATCGCCTGGCACACTCGATCGTAGAATGGCACCACGAGGAAGTGAGGTTAAAGTTGAATGTCCTCGGTATGCGCGCGGTGCCTCACCCAGGAACGCGTCATCTGCGCATGTTCCGGTGACGCATATGCGTAGCCACGGCATGGCCTTGATGAAGTTGGGGTGCGCCCTCTAGCCGGTTGTAACGTCAGCTCTGGCCGTGGCAGTGGCGCCGCGCCAAGTTCAGCTGGTCAGGGTCGCCACAGGCAGCTTGCACGAGAGGACAGAGAGAGAGAGAGAGAAAACTAAGCCCGACGCGTCTTGCAAGTTTTACATTTTTTCCGAAAATTCCGCGGTTACAGTTTGTTAGTGTAGCGACCTCACTAATATCACCGTTCGTGCCTTATTACATGTATGACTTCCATGCGATAATGTTGACGTATGGTCGGCCACAAAAGCTTGTGGGACATGACATTTGCGAGAAAGCTGAATTCCCCGCGAAGCCTCGGCACACAGCCTTGAATTCAAAGTTTCACTCTGTAATAGTGTTGTAATCTGTAATCGTAGTAGTAGTCGATTCGCATGGGCGAGCATTTCCTGGAACAATTCTTGAAACGTGATCAGAAGAACGCAAGGGCAGTTCACATCGTACTAGCCACACTATTACGGTGTACTAATTTGAAAGTGTTACTCTTATGGAAAATCTTACGGGCAATATAGAACTCCGCGTCACTGTTTAAGATATATGTTGTACTACGCAAAATCAAAGAGAAATCTAATTTTTTCGCAAACTGTTAATGATTGTATGTTAATTTGTATTGCCCTGACATGAGTGGAATAAATGGGGGGAGGGGAGCGACTTTATTTTGTCCCAGTGTCAGGCCATTCCGAGTTTCTTTTTGCGCGCTTATTCTTGCGCGGATTTACTCGCACAGCAGTAGTTTGAAAAGTTATCTGTCACGTGCGTTTTGGCAATAAACCATTATGTAGCAGAACGAGTACCATTTCTCGAATACTATTATATTTTGTTTCTTGCCTGATATTAAGTTTATTAATTATTTATGCAGCCAATTAAATAGATAATTTAACGGTGTTGAAACGCCACTAGGCAGACCCGACATTTGCTTTTCCAGCCTTACCTGAAGTGTCATATTATCGGTGGTTTTGGTATCTCCCGGTAATATTTTGCGATAACTTTTCTGCGGCACCCAGACGGCTACTCGGGAGGCAGTTATAGCCTCCGAGATTTGGCGTTGTCCACGTGGCTCTCGATGTTCGCGCGCTTGTCAATCTCTAAGGCTATACTACATCGATAGCTTTTTTTCTTGCATCGGCGGCAGATGGCGCCACCATGCTTTCCCCGCGCCGGCCGCTGTTTGCGCGCTCGTCTGCAAACAGGTGCGAGCGTCTGCTGCGCTGTTGAGTGCCGGCGGAATGTGCCTCGCCGCGTTTCAGTGAGAAGGTAGACCTACGTGTGTGTGTGTGTGTGTATGTGCTGTTGGTCCATTACGATCATCGCTGTCAGCGCTTCACCCTCTCTCGCCGAGGCCTGTGAAGAGGAGCCGGTTAGTGTGCACCGGTTACGCGCGGCTACTGCGGGCGCGTGCAGGGGAACGTCGTCGTCGTCGACATCACGCGGCCCTCACGGCGATCGCAGCGGGAGCCTTTGAAAACCTCCCGCAAAGGCTGTGCGCGTTGCTCGTTCCAGAGGCGGCACGGCGCTGATATCGCAGCAGCACCGGGGATTTCAGCGATATTGGTGAGTGACCCACGATCGCTTACGCACCCATCCTGCAGCGTATGTTCTCGCGGTCGAATTTCGGAACGCGCGGAGCCCCTTTAAAACTCCCGTTTTTCTTCGCAAGCGCCTCTCTGGCCCCCTTTACTGCCCACTACAGTAAACTTCAGGTCGAATGCGTGAGGCGACGCTAAAAAGATGACTTTAAAACAGCTTAGAAGCGAAGTTATGGGCGGATCTACGAACAGGTGGTACATCTCGAGCATTGAAAAAATATTGCTGTCAGCGTGGCGGCGGCGGACTGACAGTTCGATGCTGGCAAAAATAACCTTTTGTAATACTCAACTTTAGCAACGTGTTAGTTTCGTCGGGTAGAAATTTTATAATTGAGAGGCGGTCTTACCACCCAGAAAGTGTAGCATAGTCTGTGGCTCTGTTGCTGCGGTGCGAAATGCCCCACCGACATAATTGTTTTCTCGGCTTGACGAGACGCGTCTGTGTTTGGACAAGGAAATGTGCGTGTATTCGTCAACAGTCCCATTGGCAGTAGAAACAAATCGAGTCGTACGCAACCCGTGACCGCTTCTGGCGAGGGAGTTATTTTCCAGAGCACAGTCCCCCTGTTGTGCGGGGCGTGGGACGGTCGAAGCGTCTCAGCTGATTCACTCGTGTGTTATGTTCCATGCCTATGTATACACACCAGTCATAAAAACGCCTCTGCGGCTCTCGCGATGCTTGCGACAGGGTGTCCGAGAAATTACAGGCCACTCGCGGTCTCATGAAGGAGAACGCGCGGTTCCCGGCTTGAGCGTTCCTACGTTACGTAGGTCTATTTGTGACGTCATCAACAGGGAGAATGGACTGCCAGCGCCGACTGCACTAGCTGTTTCGTTGGCGTGACGCATGCTCCGACTTAGCGCGAAAACTACTTTTTGCGTGACTTCGGTACTTGGGAGTGACGCTACGAGCTTCCTGCTGCAGTTCCTCCAAACATTCGTTTCATGACTGCTTGGAGGTTGAGTAAGCCAATTGCAAGCTACTGACGGTGCGCGTGCTTATCGTTTCTTTTCCCTCTTATGCGTGAATCCGATACGCTTGCTATTCATGTGAATACGGGGCCGAAGCTGGGGTCCCTGTGTGTGTGTGTGTGGGGGGGGGGGGGGGGGGGGTTATTCCGTAAGTGGACATGTCCATTTCGTCTGCTGCTGATTTTCCGCATGATTGGATGGGCTGGGGTACGCGTGAGAAGGAGACAGGCACGCTCAGCCGATCAGCACTTCAGCGGCAGACGAAACGAACATGCCCCCCCCCCCCCCCCTCTCCCTGGTCGTTTTTGGAGTTCCTGCCATTATGTAATGGATGTTACACTTTTCCACGTTTCTTCAGCGTTTTGCCGCTCACATTTCCTGTTGCTAGTTTGCACGTTACACTCCGATACGTGCATGCTCATCGTTGACTCTGATCGCGAACTCCCTATGCGCCGCCGACCGGTCTGTGTTGCGTTTGCGTTTGGTAGCCAGACTGCATGCTGCACCGCGCAGCAGATGGTGTTAATGGCCGAGCCGTCAAAGAAGTCGCGTCTGGTTATGCACGAGCGTCGCATAACTCAGCGCCATCACGCCCAACAATGAGCGGTACTGTTTAGCAGCCCCAACGTAGTACGTTGGAGACGTCAACGCCCGCCGCACGAAAGCGAAGCGGTCCCCTCTCCTGTATACAGCAGACCGCTCTGGTATTACAGCAGCTGTGGCACTTGTATAGTCGTGCAACTTCGGGACTTTGATCGGTCGCCAGCACGCTCAGTGAACGTAGCGCTGGCGAGTCGGCGTTGTATAGTCGTGCGTAAACGTGTTAACCAAAGACAGAGCAGCGCCGGGGAGCAAGTGAGTCACGCCCCAGTAGATAAAGAGATCGCCCATCTGCCTGCAAACTCTATGTGTCGATGTCTTGCCGGGCGCCACGCCGCCGACCTCGCTGTGTCGGTCATTGCGAGTACGTATGCAGTCCCGTGTGTGTCCTAAGGGCGAGGTCTTACTCGCGCACGTAGCCTCCTTATCGGACCGCGTGTTTGCCAAGGCGCGATAGCCGTACGCGAGAGAGCGGTCCGAGGAAGCCGCGCCTTCTTCGGCCACGGCCGGCGCCGCGTATCGGCTCGGCCGACGGCGTCGCGTCTTCCACTAAATGTTTCGCCCGCGATATGCTCTGCCTTATCGTCCATTCTGGTCAACGTTCTGCTACGGTGCCTTTAATTAATAGTTGACGTGTAGCGTTTAAACTTAAGTCTACGAGTCACGCGCGAGGTGCTATGTGTGTTCAGGGTGGACAAAGTGCGAAATGGGCTTATATTAGTCAGTTGTGATGGCGGAATCGCATCACTTGTTTCAGTGGCAAGCCTGCAGGAGCGACAACTGCTGGACGCTCTCGCGTTTTGGCATATAGATCGCTCGGCGCGCAGAGGGGGATGAGATAAAAGAAGATAAGCATTCCTGAATGCCTAAAGAAATCGCTTGTCTATATCTTTCACCCATGCAGTGTCAATTCTTTAGATGCGAACGCTTCAATGGAGCCCCGCTCCTTCGACCAGATTAGATCGAGCGTGTCTGTATACAACCCTTTACGCAGACCCACTTGCAAGAAGAAGCTAAGCCAGCCACCCCGAAGGGGCTGCAGTCGAGTCGCATTTCGAGAAGCCCTTCTGAAAGTTGGGAGGGGAGAAAGATCGAACTTCGTCCGGCTTCTCCTGACAAGCCGCGAAGCGCGCTGGACGACGCGTTCTTTTTTGCGAGATCTCGCTTGAGATCTCACGGGGGCAAGATTGCTCCCGCTGTGTTTCTGCATGCACATGGTCGCTTCGCGGAAGGTCGCCGAAGGGGCCTCCCCGCGGTGGTCGCCCGTATGGTCCTTTTAGTGAATTGTCCCATTGACAACGGACTGCGCGCAGTGCTTGCAAAAGAGATTTGGAGATGTCGTGCCTCGGGCCTTCTCTTTCAGTGAAGTGGTTGTTTGTTTAACGACGTGAGTGAACTACCCATGGGTCTGTTAAGGGAAGCCCAGAAAAAGACTGCAAATGTTGTTGTTGTTTTCGGGGGGGGGGGGGGGGGGGGGGCATTTTAATTTTTGGAGATATCTGTTCTGAAGAAAGTTCGCGGATGGCAGTTTCTGGATGAAGTGAAATGAGGCGGACCCATTATGTAAATTATGCGCAGCACACACACACACACACACACACACACACACACACACACACATATATATATATATATATTATTTCATAGTTATATATGTAATAATGTAAAGCACCTGGGGTTCTTTAAGGTGCGCGTAAATCTAAGCATATGGGTGTTCTAGCATTTCGCCCCATCGAAATGCAGCCGCCGTGGCCGTGATTTGATCCCGCGACCTCATGCTTAGCAGACTAACACCATAGCCACTAAACAACCACGGCGGGTTAGCGCAAAAGTAACTGGAACGCCAATGCATTTCTCCGCAATGTTCGGGAATTAATATCTCCAAACTGGTGCCACCCTGAGAATTAGTTCCTAGTGCATCCACCTTGCGAATTCCACGGCTGGAATTTGTAAATTGCAACACGGGCCATAAGTTAATATGTTAAAACCTAATTGGTGATTTTTTAATTAGTCGATTATGCATTAGAATTTTTTGTGCAAGTAATGTCCAACTCTTCGAGTAGACCAGCTCATGAACTAGAATTGTGCTATCTGCCACAGGCAACCTTTAAAAATTTTTTGAAAGTGTTTGCTGAAACACACCGTATTTATGGCCTGTGCATGCAAGAGGCGATGTTTCCATCCCTAATGCGTAAATGTTGTAAATAATTAAAAGAGTTTTTTTTTATTTTATTTTGTCGCCTGTCGTTAGCGTTGCCTACTGGAAAGAGAATCAATATTGAGACACATATCACTCATGTGCTTTTCACACGCCGTTGATAGAAGACTCTGCCGAAGGGGTCACTGAAGTCTGCAGGTTTTTTTCAGGGTCAAAAAAGCACCCAAAGTAATTTGAAGTGAGGTGAACGTTGTACATCAACATATTCATTCTCTAGGTATAGACTATCCACTTAGTTGGCTACCTCCTTCTCTTTAAAAAATGTAATAAACTTTGTACTTTGTATACATTTAAATATATTGTGTCTGTGCGTGGTGTTCCCAGCGGAAATAAAAAAAAAATTCGGCCGACTACGGGGAGCCCCCTCCCCGTAGTCGGCGCTTATGACGTGTGCAGTGGTCGGTTGCAAGAGATAGTGATTGGCATCTTAAGAAATAGAATGAATCTGTGTGGCCAAGTCCACGGACCGCTGCTACATAAGGACAGCCTGTGTGGCCAGCCTTTCTCGATTGCACGACTTTCCTCGAGCATTAAAAAAAAAAAAAAATGGCCCTTCCGCCAGCGTTGTATTGCTAACCTCCAAAGAAAGGACTTCAGCCCCGGCACGTCGGCAAGAGTGAGTACCGCTCTTTACACAGCGAGTAGTGCCGCTTCCTGACATAATATGTGTCTCGCACTTTATCTGCACACATCCACCCCAACTCACACGCAAGCGTACGCCCACTATATCACCAGCGTATCAAAGAGTAAGTGAATGCAAGGGCGCACACTTGAATCAATGCGGAGAAGCATGGGTGACGACAACTATACACTGACTACACACGAATGTTCGAAGCTGAACATTTCGTGACGGTCCACGGGGGGTAAGCGAGTGACTAACGATATGTCTTTGCTACAAGCGATTACACAGTGCCGAACACCTACGCGTCCCAAGCGCCCTTCTGCGCAGCAGGAACAAATGTATCACAACAGCGCGCACACTCGTCAGCGATTAGGCAGAAAATAAACAATGAGATAGTGAATGCACCGAGAGCTGAGTCAGAAACATTACAAACCGCTGCTTCAAAGTGTTTGCCGAATAAAGAATCGAGAGCAAAACACAGTGATCCTGATTAAATTCACTAGTGAAAGATTTCGACAGCTTGGAACGCATTTTTAGCCGCGCTTTTATTGTACACAAGCACCGTATACGCTGCACCCGCTGTTTGGACAAGCCGTAACGAACACCGAAAGCGCTTACGTGTCCTCTGAAGCTGTGGCCAAAGCTTCGATCGTGTCGTCCTCCCAGTCACCGTTTACCATATCCGCCGAAACACAAGTTTGCCGAGCCGCACCGGGGCGTCGTACACATCTATATTGTAAACACGGAGGCAGCTGAGGCAAGCAATGGACGCGTCATCAAACATGGCGGCGCCCACGGGATCGCCGTGAATAGGGTCACAGTCGAACCCGGATATATCGAACCCAGATATAACGAACTATTGTGTATAACGAACAGCAGTAAAACACCCTTGAATTTTTTTTGTATAACATTTGTGTTTTATATATCGAATTACCTATATGCCGAACTTTTTTGTGTGATCCCCTTCAGATTCGATATATCCGGGTTCTTCTGTATAGAGGAAGATGCACTATATTTGCTATCCTACAGAGCTAATGGGTAGGAGCAGGCTGAGAGAAAGGGAAAGAAGAGAGATGCGGCAGCACAGTCCCGCGGGCGTTGCTTCCATGCAAATCTAGGAGTACGGCTGGCGCGCAGAAAGGTAGCTCACAAAGCACCGTTTGACTTCCGAGAAGAGCTGAGCCTCGCATCCTGGCTGTTACGTAAAGAGTGCCGGTGTGCCAGTGTCCGCTAAAATGACTGTATATGCTACCAAACTCCCTTTGGGAGCCGCATACAGTAACACACACACACACACACACACACACACACACACACACACACACACACACACACACACACACACACACACACACACACACACACACACACACACACACACACACACACACACACACACACACACACACACACACACTCATATATATATATATATATATATATATATATATATATATATATATACCTAGTGTTTACCTAGTGGACTTCGGCCGCCGTTGATTGGCTGGAGCTGTACGGCCGCGTAGACTGGCTGGAGGCGCCTCTCTCGTACTACAGCCAAGCCAATCAGTGCTTCAGCGGCAGCCGAAATGGACCGTTCACTATAAGTGGACAATAACAAAATGACCCCCGGATTACAAGCTCACCCCACCGAAGTGACGTCGCAAGCGAACTATGGCCATTCATGTATAGCCGCTTTATTTATTGATTTGTTTATTTGTGCATAATGCAAGTAGCTTCGTCCCTGATAAAGCCTCTCCCATTCCCACACTCCTTCACCCTACCTGCACTGGTTATACAGTTGCAGTTCAGCAGTTATTTTCTTACTTCCCTTTTCTTCACTCTATGCGGAAAAGGAGCAATAGTAATAAACAACGAATTACTACTGAAGACCAGGCTGTGATGCGTCTGGGGTAGCGCATGTCCTCACGAGATGCGGCAGGCAGGCTCACGCGGGGGAGGTGTTCCGAAGTGGCTCAACTTGTCCGCTCTCTCAGCGGGCAGTGGAGGTTGCTCCGCCCTCGCTGTAGCTCTGTCGCTCAGGATTACACCGCCGTTGGCACCCGCGGTTAAAGAAAGAGGTAATGGGCTGCTCCCCTGCTTGCCACGGGGTGTGGAAACCTGTTCTCTCTTAGGGGGACCGCAAGATGGACTGGTCTTCCCGATCGCCTGCAGGCAAACAAAACGGGCACTCCGCGTCTCCTTCTTCGATAGCATGACCGCTGAATAGAAAGGCACACGGTCGTGTGCCTTTCTATCCAGCGGCCGTATCCCTATAGTCGATAACCTTGGGGACCTGTACCTCCTCTCCTCGGCTGGCCGACGTTCAGGTGTCAGTTTCCACCTTCGGTGGTGATGATTATATGGTGGGGCATAGGAACCCAGAGCCGCTCGATGAAACGCACGACCTCGTGCGTTTCGTCGAGCGGCCGTGGGGAAGCATTCCGGCCATTTCTACGCAAGCACAAGGAGAGGCAGCTATATAAAGTGTGACCAGCAGGCCATTTGTCATTATCTTTTACTTTCTTTGTCAACCAACAATAGCAATATATCTCAGCCTACCTTTGCCCGCCGTCTATAGGCCGCTTGTAGCGAACCGCAAAAAGCGTTACGGAAGAAACGTGAAGAAACTGAAGTTTACCTTTAGATTTCTTGCCTCTCCTGAACGCTACGCGACAGTGACGTCAGCGCTCATCAAGACTCGCGGACAAACGCTTGAAACGACGTCTGGAGCCATTGCAACGACTTTGGGTGCGGTTGTTACCGGCGTCGCGTGGTCGGCTTGACCCTGGTCTCGTGCGGAGGTCTTTCAAGCAATTTCAATGCACTGGACGCCACAAAAAAAAAAAAATAATAATGAGACGTCATCCGCTTCATATTGCTTCATATTTTGGAAGCACGTGCGAGACCCATTCGATGAGCGTGAACCAACTTCGAGAAGCGCTTGGCTGGGCTAGCTTGTTTCACCAATTCACAAGTGCCAACTCTCCCGAATTTCCCCTAAGTTTACGAATTTCGGGCTCGTTCTACCATTTTATTGCGACAGCAATTATATGGACATTCCAGGCGCACTTCTGCCATTGGCGCGTTACCACGCGCTGTATGCTGTATGTGCGAGTGAAAGCGTGCGAGGGTGATGTAACGATGGCGGTTGAATTCCTCGCGCGCAAGGGAGGAAAGTGGGGAGTGAGCGCGCCGTCTTCCGCCGCGCGCAAGGCACCGGGGGAAGGAAAGAGAGGGGATTGGGGGCGCGTTCTACTCCGGCCGCTGCTGCGTATGGAGCGGCCACTTGTGCGCTGTTTTCGCCGCTTTGTTCGCGGTGAAGCGACAGGCAGCACGAAGGTCAGTTCGCTTGCTGCTGCAGGCGCGCTTCCTCACTCCAGCGTTTTGACAGCGACATTCCGCGGTCATCGAGTGAGATGCGTTCACGTTTGCTTGTGGCGCGTGACACCATGCTTGTTAATTTAATCAGTAGGCGAATGTTTACAAGTTTATACGGCCAATAAAACTACCATCAATTCTTTGTATAGCTGTCTACTAATTTGCTATCTCAAGCAATGTTCCGACCTTCGGGCGAAACTGCGACTTTTTTACGAACTTACACCGTCGTTGGCAGTGTAAGTTGGTAAAAAAGTTCGAAAAGAATTTATTTTACACCGCCAATTAACGGTGGTGTAAAATAAATTCTGTTCGAGAAATTGTTTTAAAAGTGATGAAAGAGAGGATGCAAGATCGCAAAAAAGAAAAGAAAGAAAGAAGAAAGAAAGAAAGAAAGCGCGCAAGATAAAAATTGTCATGCTATACCGCAGCGCCGCCTTTTTGTGGCAGCTCAAGACGCCGTATTAGAGTGGCCTTTTCCAGAGCACACCAGCCCATGCAGGATGGAATGCAATGCCGTATAGATATATTCCACAAGCGTAGCCTCCTATATAGTTGGTAATGCCTGTGCAATTGCCTCGGAACGGCCGGTCAACTTCCTTTCTTCTGTACCTTTCACACTGCCTTTTTACAAATATTGTCGGTTAATCATCGTTAATAAAGTGTGTACGTATCACGCAATAGGTGTGTGCTCAAGTCAGACACTGTGAAAATGCTTGATATATATACTTTAGCGAAGTGTTTCGGAACCTATTTGTAGATTAGTGCGTTGTAGCTATCCGTGCGAATCTGCCGCATCGTCTCACCCATAGGTGGGGGTGAGAATGCCTTTATACAGGAGATTACAAGCGTTGACAATTCATTGAACTCATGCACGATAGCGCCACTCACGTAGCAACAGTACCTCATTAGATGTCGCGAATAGCGAAATCGTGGACATACATTGTGAATGCAGCACAATAGCGTTGTTCCCTTAGGACGAGCGATGACAGCCAGCCTGAGCGTCGGTCGCTATTCGAATTTTGCGGCGCGCGTGGGCTCTCATTGCTGGAACATAAGCTTGACGCTTTGAGTTTGTTCGTTC
Organism: Dermacentor silvarum; assembly: GCF_013339745.2. Taxonomy (NCBI): domain Eukaryota; kingdom Metazoa; phylum Arthropoda; class Arachnida; order Ixodida; family Ixodidae; genus Dermacentor; species Dermacentor silvarum. Next base: position 164,126,331 of record NC_051155.1, on the reverse strand, counting down.
AAGTTTAGACATGTGGTGCGTGCAGACAGTCGCTTCTCCTTTTTCACTTAAAAAAAAAATTGGTCGTGATCACTTTGTCAGTTTATCCTCTTCTTTCCTTGCCGAGTTGTCAAATAGATTAAGCCTACTTCGGCAAACCTCCCTGTCTTTCCTTCTTTAGCGTTTAAATATTTATAACGAGCAAATATGCTACGGCATGTTGTGCGACGGGACTGGATCGGCTGGCAGCTATATTATCCTCTGATCGCGTTCTCTTATCGTCTCCATTAGCACGCTGATTGTTTTAAAGGAGAGAACGGTGCTCAATTTGTTAGTGTCCAGAATAGTGCATCGCTCTGAAATAACTATCTTCCTGCCTGAATGTAGTCATTCATTCATTCATTCACATTGGGTTTGAAGTCCCAAAGCAACACATGGGCTTTATGACAGCCGCCGATGTATAGTGGATGACTCCGGCTCAATTGTGGTCACTCGCGGTTCTTTAACGTCCACTTAAGCTCGGTGGTACACAAGCATTTTTGCATTCTGCCAGCATCAAACTGCCATCGCTGTTGACCGGGAGTCGAAACCGCACAAAACATGGTGGAAAGCATATATATACGATCTAAGAACAAACGGTGTGCACGCTATGCTGCTTCTGCGGGAGTCACTGCTTCTTCTTATATAATTGACACCATTTCCAAAAATTCTCGGGCTCCTTGATGATAATACATTCACCCTGACTCAGAGGAGTGGACGAGCCTTTAATTGGGGCTGTGCGAGGATCATCGAAAAAAAAAAATAGTGGCAGTTTCGCCCGAAAGGCGAAGCATCGATTGCGATAGCAAATAAATTAGTAGACGGCTGTACGAAGTAAGAATAGCAGTTTTATCGGCCGTATTAACTTGCCAACGTTCGCTTACAAATAAATCTAAATTACTAATGTGTCAGCGCTCGCCGGCAAACATGAACACATCACACTCGATGACCGCGGACACTCGCTGTGAAAACACTGGCGTGAGGAAGCGCGGCGGCAGCAGCGAGCGAAGTGACCGTCGTGCTGCCTATCGCTTCAACACAAACTGAGCGGCGAGAACGCAGCACGCACAAAGGACTCTGCCCCCAAAGCAGATCGTTTTCAAGATAGGGCGTGCGCGGCCGCTCAATACACAGTTGCTGCCGGAGTACAACGCCGCCACCTCTCTCCCGTCCCCCCGGTGCCTGCGCGCGACGGAAGACGGGCCGCTTCCTGCCCGCTTTCCTCCCTTTCGCGCGGGCGAGATTGAGCCGCGATCGTCGGCTCCCCTCGCACGCTTTCACTCGCACATACAGAATGCGGCGCGCGGCGACGGTGTTAACGCCCGTTGAACTTCATACGGAACATCACGGCGACGGCAAAAATGCGCCTGGAATATCCATATAATTGCTATCGCAATAATAGGGAGTTTAACATGGCACGGGACGGCCAGTCACTCCCGACAAGTAAGTTGTCGGCACCTTCTTTGTTACAAACTTCTGAACATCTTCGTTCCCTTCTTCTCTACGCCCCCCCCCCCCTCCTTTCCCCGCCAAACGCACACACCTACACACCCAAAAGCCGCATTCCTGTTCCCACTCTATAACACAATGTTAAACCCAGGCTGAGCACCCGACAACGGTTGACCCCTGCCGAGTCTTTGCTGCTGCCGCCACCGTCCGCGTGGTCCCGCCGCTGACTACTTATCGTTAGCCCATTAGAGCGGTCCGTTCGTTTTCTTGCATAGTAGCGCTAAAGAGCCGCTCGCCGTAACCGCGTGCCGTGCCTAATCGCGGGGATGCGACGGGGGGCAAAAAATAAGCGCGGTAAAGTGGCGGCGAGCGCAGCTTCTGTCCAGGAAAGCCGTTCGCGCTAATCGGCGGGCCCCCTCTTCGATGAACGACTGCTTCACTTCGGTTGGAGCAGTGGTCGGCGCGCGCAATTAGGGGCCCGGCCGCCCGCGAGTCTGGCCGGTAGCTGCCGTCCGACAAACTCCATGGTGTGCTCCCTACATCTATGACTAAAGAACGTGTGCACGCGCGCTGGATTATATCACTAAAACCGTGCACTATTGCGGAAGCTATGCAGCCGGAGTCACCTCTCCGACTGACGTGATTGAGGAAGTCGTTTCACGCGTAAGAAAATGGTTTCGTGATTGGCAGTCTCACGCGGAGTCGGCCAGCTAGTAAGGATTCGCGAGCCGCTCTTTTAACCGCGCTCAATACTGCACAATTAACAGCGCAGAAGAAACGAATGCTGTATATAGTTCAACGAGAGGGTGGAACACAACGCTCTCAGGTTTATCGTTGTTTCGTTATATAGCTGTGCCTGTCTCCTTCGTACCGTTCTGTACCGTCGCGGACACGACTCGCTTGTCTTTCTCTTATGGTGCTTTATCGTATACCTCGGGCAGTCCTCCTCTATACGTTGTCCATTTGATTTTCCTGACCGCGTTGTCACTATGTACCAGACGTCGTGCATTCGGTGCGCGCATTAAACTATCCTCCCGCGCACTTCCACAGTACTGCACGGTTCTCGCGAGACAGTGGGTATAGGTGCTGCCCCGGGGGTAAGGGGGGGGCGGGGGCGGCGAAGCCGCCGAGGGGCACTTTGCCCCCTGCGCTCTCAAGCTGTGCTCAAGAGGAGCGCGCCCATGCGAAGACTGCCTGGTGTGTGCTTCACCGGGGCGCCCGACGGCTCGGAGCCCGGCCCTCGCACGAACCTCTCGGTATATGTACCTACTACGTGCACGATGAGACCCGCCTTCCGAATCTCTGCTCCGGCCGGCGCGCATCGTTTCCTCGAAAAGGGGGCAGCCTCGCGCGATGGGCCTCCCTTCGACGCCCAGCGGGTGAACGATTCCACCGCGCATTGCCGCTGCCGGAAGGCGAGTCTCTTCTCTCAGAAGCCGACCAGAGCGCACCACGGCGAGTGCGGCTCCTCCTGCATGCATGGGATGTGCTGCATGCATGGTGCATCCACGTATACTATGTGCCCGTGGCTATATACGCGTGATGCAAAGTGTTTATATGAGATTCTTGCCCTACGACTTGCGTCAGGGCGTCGGGGAATGTGTATGCATCTGCATATATGTTATTCGTCAGCGGCTTGCCGAGGTATAGCTACCGTGTCCCCTGGCGTTGTGGAATTGCCGTGGGTGCATCTCGAGCTGTTTTGCCGCTCCCAGGCTGGCTATACGTTGTTGCAATAGAAGTCGCTGCATGAGGCTTCGGTAATTTCTCGGTCTCACTTTGGTGGAACGCTCGGCTCTGTACTGTAGGTTGTATGTAGTCAGGTGGGTGCGTGCGTTTACTGTTTTTAGGATTTCTGATTCTCTTCTTTTTTTTTTTAGGTTGTCAGAAAACTTCAAACTTTATACGCAACAGAAGCGTGTCGAGACGCAGTCGCCAGGACCAAGTTGCCGCCACTATTGCGCTTATACTCCGGCGCAGTAAGTTTACGTCATTAACGACAATTGAGTGCATAATGTCGAAGTAGTAAACGAGGTGCGTGCGTTGTGTAAATAAGAATGCGCGGCCGAAAATGTGATGGGACGGGAAGGATCGAAAAGTCCTCGCTCGAGACTTTCCGAGCATGCGGCACCCGTTCGTCCTGCATTCCTTCGACCTCTGCTACCGAGGTCGTGCTCCGCGGATCGTCGGCTTTGTATGGAACGGGAACAAAGCAGCCTGTTTGCCTTTTCGTGCGCCCCCTCGGCATGCTTGCGGAACGCCTTCAAAGCGTGCTTCCGACTCATCGAGTTAGCTTCTGTGGGCAGTTGACAAAGCTAACGAGTCTTCGTCGGCGTGCGTTTACCTCCGTAACTTTTTTTTTTTTTTTTTTTCACTCAGCGGCATCCCCTGGGGGCACCCCGCGGGAAAACGCGCTTCTTTCCGGCCGTACTTGCCGCCGCTGTTTTTGCACAAACAGAGGGTTCGCTCGTGGGTTCTTGATGGGTCTTGCCCGCCTCTGTGGCCTCCCCACCAGTCCCTGTGCGAGACTGGGAGACCTTACCGCGCAGGGCATCGATGCAGAACTATATCCACGCTGCCCCCGTCATCGCGTGTCTCTTGTCACGTGTCCACATGCGTCGTAGGTCAACGTCACAAAAGCTGCATATGAAACGACGCGACTGTTTCGCAGACTGAGTGACTGCGTATATCCCGTACTTGCCCCTATTTTCAAGGGATCTCGCGCTCCTCGATTTATCACGTTCATTTTTTTTCGGAGCGTGCGCGTTCGTGGCGAGAGCGAGAAAAGAGAGAGAATTAAGGCAGAGATCTTAATCAGAAATGTGTCTGGTTGGCTACGAAAGGGAAAGGCAGCTGTTTCGCTGCTTGGACTGCAGAACTGCGCATTGTGCGCACCACAATACTCCAGGGTCATTCAAAGAGCTATAGAAGCACAATACAAGCGTCCTTTACGCCACTCTGTGGTCAACTATATGTGGTCACGCGCGGAGTAGCCCGGGAATTTAAAATTTTGACTTACGTGCAGGGATGTCAAAGTATACAGTTTTTCACCAGTTGTCTTTCTCGCTGGCACATTTATCTTCATTTGGTAATTTCTCTTCTAATTGGCCTGCGCCATCAGGCGGGCAGCGTGCACTTCCTTCCCTCGAGATAAAATGTATAATTACTCAAGTAAACCCGGCGCTGTGGCGTTGTCTGTGGCGGCTTCGTGCCGAGCACGATGCCCGAGTTCGACTTCTGCGGCAGCAGCGGCCGCATTTGATGGAGCCGGAATTAAAAAAAAAATAAAATAAATAAATAAATAAATAAATAAATAAATAAATAAATAAATAAATAAATAAATAAATAAATAAATAAATAAATAAACGCTCGTGCTCTTTGATTTAGTCACTCGGAGCACGTTACAGAGCGAGCTCCGAGTGACCAAGTTAGCCCACAGTCAATTATTAAAGCTTTTCTCATAATTCTATTTACCCTGCAGTGGAACATTAAACCACTAATTCCTAAAGACAAGCCACGTCCTTTATTTCGCCTTCTCTGTGAACAGTCGTGTGTTTTCTTTAACTCGGATGGTGGACCCGGCAGAGCACCTGTCTCAGTGAGGTACCCGGATGTGTCTCAGGGCAAGAGGAACACTCTAGATGACTAATAAAGACGTCTGACAACTGAACTGATTTCCTAGAACTTGCCTGTACCGTAGAGACCCGAGTGCGACTTCAAGTGACCGAGAACCACCACATTGCATGCAAGCGTCCGACGCGGTGACCTTGCATTCATCTTAGAGGCGGAGTGCACTTACTGGTATCCGTGCAACTGGTAATACCGGTAGCTGTTAGGTATATAGGTGGCCTCTCCACATATATTCATTGTCGAACGGTTAATAAATTACGACACGAGGCGAATGAAACGAACGTGTTTCTTCTGTTCCTGCAGAGGACGACCAGACATGGCGGTGGTCCTGGCGGCCTGCTGCTGCTGCCTGCTCGTGCTGCTGGCGGGTCCCGGCTCATCGGTCGAAGTCCAAGAGTTGTCTTCAGGCCAGGGGCTTACCGCGGACCTCCATCAGTCGTCGCCGAGCCCGGAGGCGTCCACGTTGCCAGATATTCTCTCATTGGACGAAGATTCGACTCCGGGCCATAAGGCAGCGCCTGTCCGGGAAGCGCCTCCAAGCCCGGAGCCGTTTCCGGGCCAGGACGGGGCCACCGCTGCCGCCTTGCGCTCGGACCCGTGCGCCTCGAGCGCCGACAACTGCTCCGAGTGCCTGAGGCATCCAGAGTGCGCCTGGTGTTCTCAGCAGGTATGTATATATGCTGCGCCCACTTATTTGTCTTTTAACAGCGGAGCTGTTTAAGCTCTTAGTTGCGCCGCGTAGCGCGAACAAGAACTGCTCCTGGCAATGCATAACGTCAACGCGCGTTGCCTAGCAACCACCTCGCGGAGCGGTGTGCGCTTCACCTCCTCTCCGTGCCGTGCACATGTTGACTTGACCAACACTTGACCTCGACTAGAGAATGCCGGAGCGCTCGTCGAGTGACGTCGCGGAGAGCAGGCCGGCGGCGCGCTGGGGGATAGGAGCTAAATAAAGGTATCGTGCATTTACGTGCAACGTTAACCGGTGTGCTTGTTTTTTAGGCGTAGTTGAACGGATGGCACACAGAGCATAGAGGGTGTTCAGGATAGTTTTATTTACACAGAACTATTTGCGCGCTGCCAATAGTGAAAAGACTGTCAACAACAAATGAAATGGTTCGACCTTAGGATTGAGAATGGTTTTTGCGGAATGACAGGGAGCATGGCCTATATTTGAATGTCACAGTGCTGACCTCCTCTTCAGCGTAGCTTCCTTTCTTTGCTTCGATTTATTGTCCGCGTCAAAGAGCTTGTTTTTCATGCGACCACACCATAATACATATCTCATGACAACTTCACTGGTGTGTCCTCCGCATTCGTCGAAATCACAAGACTCATCAGTGGCAAGCAGCTCTAAAGTGAGGTCTGTGACAAGTTGCCGCTGATTTGCTACCCTCAAAAAGTCAGTTTTCTGGGACAGCTTGTGTACACCAGGGTAGCAGTGGGTAACAGCATTCACGACACACATTGCAGGAAACACGAGGCCACCTCGGTCTAGTACATTTACAAGCTCGTAGTGTTTCTGTGCGACGGCAACATTTATGGGCTTGTCTATCGTCAGCAGCGCCCTGCATTTCAAGCAGTTTCAAGAGTTTCGATGCTGCTTGAATGGAGTAGCCGGCTACGTATATGAGGACCGAAATGCTATATCTGAAATTTTCGACAGCGTGTCGGCAGTGACTACGACATTCCACTTTGACCTGGGTGATTTCGAGTGATTGCGGAGATCTTCCCAGCTATCATCCCATGCACCATCAGTGCAGCGAGATGTAGGGATCACGGGCAATGAACTTTGCAGCCTTAATTTATTCTCTCCTTTATACAGCTGTGGAATGGACACGTGGTACTGAGAGCCCGCCAGCTGCCTGTGTTACCCGAAGCGCTCTTCTTAGCTGTCAGTCTGGAGCTCTCCCAGAAGTACGTAAGGGAGACGCAGCTCGTTGAAGCAGTAACTGGCGATTTCTAGCAGAGCATACGTCGTTTGGTGAAGAGCTGCGCGGGTTTCCTTGGTGAGCGTTCCACTAGCCAGGTCCTTGCTTCTCCTTGTGTCCAGCCAGTCGAGAAGCTGATGCAAAAAGACCACTTTGGGATCGTCCATTGAAGGAAAAAGAGGTTCCTGAAGTACGTCCTTGAGCCGCTTCCTCTTGTGCGGTGTTTTAACGTTCATGATCTTTCACCACTTTGCTATAATATCCACAAAATTTGCAGTTTCATGGTACAAAAGCAAATTGTGCTTGGCTCCTAGGGTTCGTAGGGCGTTGGGTAAGGACTCGTTAAATATTTGCAATGCAAGTTTCACGTTTTGTCTTTCAATGCTTGATGGACAGAGGACCTTTCTAGACAAACTATACCCATATCTCAGCAGCTATTCGCACTCCAAACTGTATAGATCCGCGATTGTTTGGAAAGAAGCAGAGCACATGTGTTGTCCTTGCGGTTCTTCGTGGGACACTCGGGGAAGTAGAAACAGTGCTTGTCGTTTTTTATTTTTTTATTGAGGCAGTTGTTTCGGACGCACTTTAGTAAGTGCACATGATCGATGACAAGGAACAGCGGCCTTGACTGTTCGGACGGATGAGGGAAGACAATCTGGTTGCTAGGAGGCAACACAAACTGAGACAACACAAACACAAATTGCTTTCCGGTTCACTGAATTGTTGTCACTCACGACAGCAATAACTCTATAACCAATATTCTCAAGGCCACAAATAATGTCTCTCACAAGATTATGGAGAAACTCCGCATCAGCTCTGTGCAAAGGAACAATGTGCGCCACTCCCTTAAACTGGCACGTGAGGCTTTGTACCATAAAGACAACTGCAGTGTTGGCGGCTTCGTTAGAATTATGTGCCACACCCGTGATGCTTCCACCTTTATAGTCGAAATATGGCTTGGTATGGATCTCATCTATCATTAGACTCACGAAGCGTTGGTGGTGGTCAAGATTCGTAATTCTCCTTAATTCTCCTGAGGGTTCATTCCAAAGGATGAGCAAATGGATCGCACCGTTGTCGGGTGGGGTAGGGTGATGTTGCCGTAGCTGCGATTATATCTGTAATCTGTATGCATGTGGCGATATAGTAAAGAGAATCCAGGAAAGTATCATGAATTTCGCGGACTACCGCCTGGGCTCCCTTTTTGCAGTCAAAAGTTTAAGCTGCTCTAGTAGGAGCTGTACAACACGGGCTGCGTTTTCTTCCTGCAGGAGACCGCTCTTCAAGAAGAAACCGAATACTGTCGTAAACATCCATTTGTGTGCCCTCCGTGTTTGAAAGCAAGTCCGCGTCCAATTTTTCGATACTTTCAAGGAGCTCTGGCCCGGAACTTCTCTTTTGCTCTCCGCAACAGCTGGAACGAGAATACATGCTGCCAGTCTTGTCACAGACGTCTTTAAAATGTTTTCAGTGACACTCATGTCGTCTTTCACGACTACAGAGTATTTAATAAACGGTGCTCAGTCTTTAACTATGTTGGCCATGATGAGGCTTCGGTTACCTTTAAACAAACCTTTGCTTGCTATTATGTGGTCATACAATTCATCGGTACTGGATGTCTTGTCTGCCTCCTCTTCGCGGCGGTACGTGGCCGCAGAATCTTCGAGTGCACGTTGTAAAGCAGCTGATTCAAGACGCAGTCGCTTTGACTTCGAGCTTTCTCTTGCGCTTTGTTTGGTTGACAGCTTGTTCGGGCACTCCGGAAACTTCGATGGTACTGCATTTGCGCGAAGCCTGATGTGGGTTAACGGTGCAGTAATTGTGCGCCCTGTAGCGTCGTCCACGTACGATGCGTAGCTACGGACGATGTCACTGTCTGTGTGAAGTGAAATTCGCAGACCTAAAAGAGAGGGACAGCCAGTTTAAGTAAAGCATCCACTTGCGAAACAGCAGCTTACATTTTTAGTAAAGCTCTTCCTCAAGACACTTCTGCAGTACATCTGGAGAGATTCTCATTATTCCTATAAACCTCGAAGATAAATTACGACAGATTGAAACTTACCCTGGTGTGCTTCGTAACGACGAGGAAGGAAAGAGTGAAGAAGGAAAGGCAGGGAGGTTAACCAGTTCAGCACAACCGGTTTGCTACCCTACACATGGGAGCGGGATGAGGGGGAATGAAAGATGGGGAGGAGAGAGAGAGAGAGCACACAGCACAGCACACACATCGTCAGTCACAGTCCGTAACTCTTGCGTGGTACGTGACATCACTGTCACAACCGCTTGTCCAAGCCCGTTTCTTTTAAAAACCTAAGTAACCCCTTCGTCGCCTTCAGCTGCGATGTATTCTGTCGACGACATGTGAGAATCACTTCAACTGACATTGGTCTGTTGTCAAGGTGCGCTAGAACGGACGCCAGGGACTGTCTCTGAACATTATATTCAGGACTCGCAAAGACAGGCATTGCAAAGAGCGTTGCCGGCCATTCCAATAAGAAATGAAGAAGATTTAGTGAATGCCACCCCTAGCCATAAGCGATAAAGCACAGTGGCCTCTCTTCGGCGGACGACGAGATTTTCTCTTGGGATATGTCTGGTCCATTTCCTGCGGAGATCCTCGTCTTCAGGAAACCTGAAAACATGAACCTTCGATCCCGCCGCATAATTGCCCCGGCACTTCGGCACACAGCACTTGTACGGCACACGGCAAAAGCCTGTCGAGTCGGAAGCACATATGCGCGCAAACACACCACGCACACAGGAGGCACCCAAGAATGAAGAACGTGCTTTTGCACTTGCAGCACAGCCTCACGCAAACGAGCCCGAAGACCATGCAGCACAAGCAACCTCAAAAATACGTCTGAACTTGCCTGCGCAACGGCCACGCTGCAACGCTAGCAGAGCGTTCCTGCGCGCACCGGGCACGTACTGCGCAAGACGGACGCGCGCTTTCTTGCACGAACGCTGCTGGCGCACCCACGGTTCGAACCTCGCCGCCGCCGCTCACGGTGGCCTACTCCACGTGACGTACGGATGACGTCACTGTGGAGCACTCGGGCCTTATCTTGTTTAGGTGGTGTTGCCTTGATATGGGACGTTAAGGAGAGGGAAAGAGAGAGCCGACGCGCAGAGCTGCTGCTGACGCCGTCCGCGTTTCCCCGCGTTCGCCCCGAACGCGCGGCGTCCGTGACTACAGCAGGCGCCTCTGGCGGCGGCTCGGCGGGCTTCGACCAGCCACGCCCCGACAAGTGTGGATGCGCAGCTTAGCCGTGGCGTCACCGGGGAGATAAAGCTCGGAGCCGCCGCTCCAGACACCCGAAGAAGAAGCCGCTCATTTTGCAGCGCGTCGCGCGGCCAAGTGAGAATCTGCGCGTCGCCGGCGAGCCGATTCGGAATACCGTGCCTAGCAGCACTTAGCATTTCCTAGCAAAACTTAACCAAGCCTATAGTAAAACCTGGAAGAAGCTAGGTCGATCACCAGCTCCGCTGTTTACTCCAGCCTTGTACCACTAGTGCAAGCTGCCCACATTTTTGTAATGTTAATTTCGAAACTTTCCCTGTTGCATCGTTGCATTTCTGTCAAGTAACTTATTTCCGTGTAATATTGACATTCGTGTAAATGTTCGTCATTAACGTCCTGTTGGTATCATCAATGTGATTGTCGTTTGAGAGGTACTTCATTTGCTGGCACTCTCAGTGGTAGACGGTTAGATTGAGGTTGATGGTTGCAGGATCCTGGCTAAAGCAATCAGCTGTTCGTTCCGAGTTGACTTGCCGTTTCCTCTTGCCACAACATTCTAGAGAGTTTCACCATTTAGACCCATGATAGTGAATGGCAGCTAGCACCATCCTTTGAGTGATGCTCTTATGGGCTGCCCTTTAGTGACGCTTCACGGTGATTCTGGTTTGAGAATTTCATAACCGGCGCTCACGGCGTCTACTCGAGTGCTTCGCCGGAAGAAATACCGAGGAGCGCTGTAGAAGTGCAGTTTTTCCTTTAGCCGAAGGGCGGCGCTATTAATCTTGAGGCCAATCCATACAGAGGTCAACGAGCACGAAGTAAGATTGATCGATGTCTCGTTCTTTAAGAATATATAGATAAAAGGCTAATGAATCTGGCGGAGGAGAATAGTATAAGAGACGGTTGGAATATTGGTGGCGCAGATACAGCGAACATAAAGATAGATGTTAGCGCAACAAATTCATATTAGGTGAGCTGGTTTGCTAACACGGAGTGAGTCTTATGGCCCATATAAGCGCCGAAGAAAGACACACACACACACACACACACACACACACACACACACACACACACACACACACACACACACACACACACACACACACACACACACACACACACACACACACACACACACACACACACACACACACACACACACACACACACACACACACACACGCACGCACGCACCACGCACACACGCACACACGCACACCGCACGCACACACGCACGCACGCACGCAGTGGCAGTGTGTTCCTGTATATCCCGGCCGCGGCGGCCGCATTTCGATGGAGGCGAAATGCAAAAACGCCCGTGTGCTTGCGTTGTAGCGCACGTTAAAGAACCCCTGGTGGTCAAAATTAATCCGGAGCCCTCCACTACGGCGTGCTTCATAATCAGAACTGGTTTTGGCACGTAAAACCCCATAAAGAAGTATGTGCTGGAGTACTACTACTCGGTGTGTATGGTATGGCGTCGACGAACGCGTTTGAGTCGAGGGCCGCTTATGAATACCGGTGGCAGAGAGGCAAAGCGGGAACCATATATGGAACGATCGTGCTGCCAATACGCCCGAATCACGTTCTGTCCACGTGGTAGCTGATTGAAGGCATTTCGCTTGCACGATAACTACGTGGTTATCGCGTGGCGCGCGAAGTGGCTGCGTCGCATGTCGAATTTGCGAACGCTTTATCAAAATATTCTAACGTCGCACCGTGCTCGCTAGAATTAGGGATCCACAGGGGGCACGCGAGCCACTTTCTGCAACTGGAATATCGCCACATATGCTTCTACATGTGTGTTGATTAGGATTCTGACGGAAACCGATTTGAACCTTCTGCGACCTCACCCGTGCTATACAAGAGCGCGGGAAAATGGGAAGCGAACATATCCCATCTTATCTTCTCTGGTTGTCGTTTTTCGTTGTTGAAACATATTTACTGACAGGATAATCAGGCGCCCCCTCTCGATTATTTTCATCAGAGGTTGAAGGGAAGACATTTGCTTGCAGAAGTAGTTTAGTGTAGCAGTTAGGCCATATCTGTGAGCTAAAGAGTCAGTAAGGGCGAAGCGGCAGCGTTCTTTCGCTAAACGTTGAATTGCGAAAATACTTGGCTCGCCCTTGGCGAGCAGACAACGGATATACGGTATATATAACGTACACCGCGTATCAGATATACGGTTCGCCGAAGGATCGCTCGACAAGTAGGATATTTGGAAGACCGTCACGGGCGCACAGCTTCCGAGTGCGCGCGGACAGCGCGAAACAAAAACGCGGAACCTGTCCTCGTGAAATCCCGCTAGTGCAATTCAGGGTGAAGCCGTATACAGAATTAAGCTCTCGCGAGAGCCCGTTAGCGTTTCTTCACCAAGCGCACTGAACCGGAACGCGAAAGAAGAAATATGTATACACGGATCCGGAGCGGTGTCTGTTGCCGGGGTTGGTGAAACTGTGGGTTTGGGATGGGAGAGAGGCATGCAGTAAGAGGGGTTTAGCTTGCCTCCCGCACGACGCTATAGCTTGTTTTGTCTGCGGTTCCTGTGGCGCGCATTCGCAGAGGCTTCGTCGATGGTGTTTGGAGAGAGTCCAGTGCGACCACGTGAGGGGGGGGGGGGGGGGGGAGTTTATGCCACCCGAGATAAGCGAAGTGGCCTTTGGAATCGACCGTGGGACGCGAGCTCGCGTGCAACGTATATAGTGGCTCAAAACGTGCCCGCTCCGCGTCACGCCGCGGTGCCGAACTGACAAGCGTACCGCGAGGCCCCGAACCCGACACCGCTTTCGCTCGCGCTCGATCAGGTTGCGGCCCCTTGCGGGTGCATTGCAGACAGAGCGGTGCCGGCGCCGGAACATGCGTCGGATTTAGCGGAGAGTGCGGTAGTATTAAACTCGGATCTAGTAAAGGCTTTTGTATAGTGTGAAGGAATTGCACCGGTTATACAGTGAAGCAAGACAGCGGTACACTCTTAGATCGATAGGAGTAGGCCCTTTCTACCGTACCCTTTCCCTGCAATGGACCTAAAATAGGCTGCTGTTACGGCTGCTGCTGTTGATGATGATGATGATCATGAGGCTGTAGTGAGGCGTTCGCAAAGTTGTTTCGGGCAGTGGCAAATCAGACCCCTATAATGAGACTTCCAAAGGGCGTGGAGTGACTCCCTTTTACAGGAATTGGTCTAGGCAGGTGGGCGGAGCTTGGCGGAGTAGGAACAGGCGAGGCTTTTTCGATCGACGAGCACGGTTTTACGGATAGCTTAAACAGCTTCGCTGTTAAAAAACAAAGGAGATATTGCAATGACTAGACTACTGTGCGAGCGAGCGAGCGGTCAGACTAACTGAGAAGGTGTGTTTCTTTCTTTTTTTTTTTTTTCTTATGTTTCCTTTTTTTTTGACGATGTTTCTACAGTGATGGTGCGGTAGCTGTTTCACATCCCGGGCTGGGCGGGTTTGTATTAGCGCAGTGGGAGACGGCCGAGGGAGCAGTTCGATCGCGACTGGATCTTGTTGTGTAAAAGTGCACGTGCATACAGGATCCCTATATAGCCTTGTATAAACTTGTGGGCATTGAGTGCCCCCGTTAGGACGCGTAGCTGTGTGTATATGTTGCAACACGTGCAGATGTATACAGGTCACTGGATAGACGGAAATTCGACACGCAGTTCTGAATTGGAAGGGACCTAGTGATTTATAGTTAGCGTGTATCTGTCGATTGGTCTCCGCGTCGACTGTTCCCTAACGCGTTCATAGGTCGTATGGTAATCGTTTGGCCAAGTCATTTTGTGGCGTTTTCTTGAACGAGCTGTGCCTCAAATGAGAGTTACGGGGCGACTGGTTGCTCATACATATACTCGAGTGTTTTGGTAGCTGTTCCTGTTTGGTTTCGGCCACTGTGTAAGATATATACTATCCGTATGGGCACGCGCGATACGGGGCGTGCGGGAAACCAAATCGGGGCGTCTTAAGGTTTGTATACCCTTTGTTCAGCAGCGGCCGGCAGTTATACTTCGGCCACGGTGTAATGTATATATACGTACACCATGGTCTCGGCGCACGTTTATTCTTGATGTGTGGATGCCGAAAACACTGGCGCAACGTTTGCAAGTTCGCGCCGTATTGCGTGTGCGCGCGTTCTCGAATGGTGACGTTGCAGCTTTTTTCTTTCACAAGAGTACACCTGGCATCCTCAGCGATAGCGGGCGTCTTCAGCGGTCTTTAGTCTCAACGAGGACTCCATTGATTATTGAGCTGCATACATGGAATTGAGCGCGGACCGCTTGGGAGCGAAATAGCAATTCTTACCGCCTCCTGCTCGACTATATGGGACATTAGGGAGCTTTAGTGATGCTTCGTCTCTCTTATAAGAGCTCCCTGTAAGTAGCCTTCGCCTTGGCACTCGTCTTGTGATCTCGCCAATCGATGTCACGTGCGGTGGTGCTGCTTGAGCTACAACCAATGATGAAGCGCGCAATTATTTATTCATTTATTTTTTTTTCAAAATAACCCTAAAGGCCCTCCAGAAGAGGGTATTACATAAGGGGGGGGGGGGGGGGGGGGGGGACAGACGAACACTTTATGACAGAAACGCAGCAAAAGTGACAAAATATGCAGACACGAATTCGTGTAGTAAAATGAAAGTTCGGATAAAACTAAAGTAGCACAAAATTAGAAGAGAGAGAGAGAGAAATAGAAGAGAGGAAAGGCAGGGAGGTTAACCAGACGTACGTCCGGTTTGCTACCCTGCACTGGGGGAAGGGGGTATAATGATGAAAAGAGGGAGAAAGGAAATAGAGAGCACAGTTCCGCGCACATTTGAAACTTCGCACGAAGTCTACAGACGGTCGCCAAGACCTGTCGACTTGAGGTCGTGCAACAATGCTTTCGTGGCTTTCTGTGCCATCGACGCATACGGCCATGGTCCAAGGATCTTCATTTCCGAAAATGGTCGAGAGTCAAGCTGGTTCAGTGCTGTCCGGTGAGCTTCACACTCGACGTCGAACTGGGGACAGACAAAATTAGAAGACATTTGAACAATTGATACACCTAGAATTCCGAAAAAATAAAAGGCACAAAAAAAGAAAACAACTGAAAAAGAATATCGGATGGATAGCGAAGGTAACAAAAAAAAAAAAAACATGAAATACGAAAAGTACAGTTTTACATTGCACAAACACGTCACATTCGGATATACGTACGCAGCTTTTGTTGAAATTTATCGGGATGAACTTCAGTAGCAATGTCTGATGGTAGGTTATTCCAGTCAAGTATGGTTCTGGGTATAATTGATTGCGCGTAAAGAGCTGAGTGACACATTGGGCGTTTGACTTTGAAAGGGTGATCTCGGCGAGGAAAAATTACGGAGGTTGATTGAAAGAAGTCATCATGTAAATGCTCGGGATGATAAAGTTTATGAAAGAGGGACAGCCGCGCGTGTTTCCGTCGTAATGATAGGGGATCTAGTTCGGCACGATTTTTTAAAGATGTAACACTAGAGTACGGGGAATAGTCTGAAAAAATAAAACGAGCAGCACGGCTTTGCAAGGATTCAAGGTTACGTACGATGTAGTCCTGGTTCGGATCCCAGATGGCACATTCATATTCAATTTTAGGTATGATTAAAATGGTGTACACGAGTTTCTTTAGGTGTGAAGGCGCTTGCTTTAGTCTGTGTTTGATTAAACCAAAAGTGCGGTTAGCAGATGCAAGAGTAATGTTGATGTGATGATGCCATGTCAGATCCGATTAAAAATTGACTCCTAGATATTCATACGTTGTAGTAAACTCAACAGTATTATTATCAAGGGAGTATGACGTTGGAATGCGAGACGAGGAGCGTGAAAGTGACATGCACTTAGTTTTAGTATAATTTAGGGTCATTTGCCAGTCAGAACAACATGTATTCAATGCATCTGGGTCTGATTGCAGTACTTCATGGTCAGTGTCAGTAGTAATTTCACGGTAAATAACGCAGCCATCGGCGAACAATCTTACCCGGGACGTCATGCAGTTAGGCAAATCATTAATATAGACTAGAAAAGGCAAAGGGCCGAGCACGCTCCCTTGTGGAACGCCGGAAGTAACAGGAATAGAGGAGGAGTTGTAGTTATTAATACTTGTGAATGGAGTTCGATATAACAAGAAATCTTTTATCCATGCAATGACGTCTGCGTGAATGTTAAGATATTTTAGCTTCAGTAGTAGCCTGTGGTGAGGAACGCGGTCAAAAGCTTTCGAAAAATCTAAGAAGACGCCGTCAATTATAGGTTTCCAGCATCAATCCATGAAAGCAAATCATTAGTAAATCCGGCTAGTTGCCCATCGCATAAATATCCCTTGCGGAAGCCGTGCTGATATTTGAAGATTATGTTACGTTCCTCTAGGTATGTTATGATTTGCGAATGTATGGCACGCTCTAGTAGTTTGCAGATGGTACTGGTTAACGAAATGGGCCGGTAGTTAAGTGGTGATGAGCGGTCGCCTGATTTAAAAATTGCTATGACCTTGGCTGTCTTGCAATCGTGAGGAATTTGGCGCGATGACAAAGTTCGCAAAAAGAAGAGCGCACAAGATTCCCGAGATGCTTTGTGATGTACTTTTGAGTAACTTGTTGAAACCGACGTGATCAATTGCAGATGACACCTTACGATTATTAAGTAATGATATGATACCGAAACCGAAAGCGAAATTACGAAAGCGAAGTTTCGTGAATGCACTCCCATGGAACATAAAGGCTTTCTACTAAAATTATCTGAGAGACATCTGGCATTGGGATCGTTCAGATATATAGCATGATAATATTGGGTAGTATATATATATATATGTATATATATATATATGGATTTGTTTAATCCTCGTAAATTTGTACGCGGCAAACTTATTCATTTAGCTTAATTGGCCTTTATCGGCTTAACTTTCCAAGCAGTCATATTTTTTTTTCTTTCGCTCGGGACACTGTTTCAGCAATAAACGTTTCTTTCTCTCTCTCTCAACGCACGAATGCGATATGACGTTGCGCGCACCCGTATAACCATTGCGAGTCGTGTCGTTTATAACGCAGGGTTTTGATGAAAATTATCACTAGCTAAGTCGCAAGGTCGTTTGAGAAAACAGACGGCCGAAATTTAGGCAAACCACGTACTATATCCACCATTCCCGCCGAGCTTGCCGCGAACTTACCTCGACACTATAGCGCCACATTCTTCCTCTGGTAATTTTTGTGTGGGAAAATCTGTGCCCTGCACGCGTACGTGGCCTCAGAGATGTGCAGCACGCTAAAGGGACAGCGCGCGTGTAACCGGATCTCGGAGCTATATGTATATAGTCATGCCCTGCAGCGCAAGGAGCTAAGCACGGGCCATCGAGCAGCGAACGCTCAGCAGGGGGGTTTCGATCGAGCCCCGCAATCACTCGTGTAGACACCCGGACGGCAAGTCAAAAGGAAGCCGTTGGCGCAGTCCAGAGAAGTTTGATAGGGCTTGTCCGCACAAACAACGACGCGCAAGTTTCTCTCCAGGCGAAGGTGTACTAGTATAACGGCTGAATCGAAAGGAGCTCGCAGGTGGCGTGTTCCGGCTGTCCGCGACGACCGGCCCCCCTGTAGCGATGAAAAAGGACACCGCGCACACGCGGTAACCGGTATCACGCTGGGCAAGGGCTGCGGACCGCGGGCTGCTCGTGGATTTCCTTACCCCCTCAGCTGAAATGAGCGCCGTGTTTTCCGGTCTACAGGCCGCTTCGGGCACCCTGGAACGAATTTCTGCTGAAAAGTACCTTTTCTTCTCATTTCCTGAATTAAAAGAAAAACGTTCTCTGTCTTGTTCTGCCACATCGGGCAGCGAACGGACGGCTTCGATGTGATGATTAGACGGCCGTTAAAAAATGTCACAGTTTCGCCCTAAGGGCGAAGCAATGAATGCGATAGCAACACAGCAATGTCATACGAAGTAAGGTGAGCGGCTTTGGTAGCAACAACACGCAGAACTGTTGTCGACACCATCGGCGTTTTGCCCGCGTTAGCTCAAAATGCGTGCGGCGTTGGTGACTGTTGCCGGAGCCTCTGATATAAATAGGCACTTGGTGCCGCAGCTAAACGTCGCCTCCCTTCCCTCCCCCTCCCCCACGGCCTCTCGCGCGTCTGAAGAAGGCGCGTTTGCTCTACATATATGGTGATTGTAAAGGAGAAAAGAGACGCCTACTTCAGCAGGACTTAAGCGAGCACGGCGCAGAACGCGCGTTTGTTCTCCGCCGTGCGTTCACTCGACCGTGAAAGACGCGCCCCTCGCGCCCTTTCACTCGCACATACAGCGTTCGGCGCGCGGCGACGATTTCATCTCCAAATGACGTCATACGGAACCTCACGGCGACGGCGACGGCGACGCCGACGCCGACGGCAGAAATCTGCTTTTGAGTGTCCATATAATTGCTATCGCAATAAAAAGGTCATATTTTTTAACGTGATAGCGTTAAAGGCACCGTGTCGCAGAAAATCCAGCGTCGGTCTCGGCGTCCGCGGCCAAGAAAATCATCCCGAACCACCCCGACCACGTAGGCCCTCCGCGTGGCGCAAAGACGCTGGTGAACCAATCGAATTTCGCAAAGTAAAATGCGTCAGAAAGATCGTAAGGTACAACGTAACCACAACCTACGGACGTGATAGCGTCGGATTGTCATTTGGATATACGAGAAAACATAATTCTCTTACGGCGGAAACTCAAACACCGGTTTCCAGCATTTCTACCACGCATACAGCGGCGCGCCGAGCTTTGCTCCTTGCAAAAATACCATCCAGATGGCGCTCGCCTCCTCGGCAGCGCTGCTTTGAGGCGAAGGTGGAGAAAAAAGAAACCTTCAGTTGGTGGGAAGCTTGACAAGCAGCCAGGGATCTTTGAATGCTATCGCGTTCCACTCTTAAAGGCGAAGCTTAAGCGTCCTCATTTTATTGCGATAGCAATTATATGGACACTTAAAAGCAGATTTCTGCCGTCGGCGTCGCCGTCGTCGTCGTCGTCGCCGTGAGGTTCCGTATGACGTCAATGGAGATGAAATCGCGCGCCGAACGCTGTATGTGCGAGTTAAAGGGCGCGAGGGGCGCGCGCTTTCACGGGGAGTGAACGCACGGCGGAGAACAAATGAGCGTTCTGCGCCGTTCTCGCTTAAGGGCTGCAGAAGTAGGCGTCTCTTTCCTCCTTTACAATCACCATATATATGTAGAGCAAACGCGCCTTCTTCCGACGCGCGAGAGGCCGTGGGGGAGGGGGGGGAGGGAGCGCGGGGGGGGGGGGCGCACTTCTACTCTGCCAAAAACCGCGCTCGTCGTTCGCTCGCTCGCACCGTCTCTTATCTCCACACGGCTCTGACCTTTATGCGCCGTGCATTGGCCGCTCAGTTTCCGTTGAAGCGATAGACCGCACGTACCTTCGCCCGCTGCGCGGCGTATGCGCTCGCTGCCAGCGTTTTGACAGTCGTTGGCTGCAATCATTCAGTGTGATCTATTCATGTTTGTTTGTGCGCGCTCACACCACGCTTGTTCATTCAGTTAGTAATAGTCGGGCCACATTTTCCAACGCACGCTACACATGCAATGCTGCCCAGATCGGCAGTGCAGCACTACAGGTGTGTCCCTTCGCACGCGCTGCCCACGGTAAGCGCTTCTCATCAACACCACCGTTTCACACGCGCCTTCTCGTGGTCATCGAGTCTCTCTTCATGTCGGTCTACTTACGCCGCAGTACACCTGCTTACTTAATCAGCTCATGTTTACTACAATTCATATTGCTACCAAGGCCGCTCACCTTACTTCGTATGACATTGCTGTGTTGCTATCGCATTCATTGCTTCGCCCTTAGGGCGAAACTGTGACATTTTTTTTAATTTATAAAGGGTTCGAATGCTCTGCAAACCGCAACAAGCGACCTCAGTATTTCACAGGCGTGCTGGTAAAATTAATAAGACGAAATCTCACAATCAAACGCCACTATATATATAGCCACATTGGTCGAGGCGTCCTCTTTAGCGCGAAGGCTGACCTGCTGGCGTCCAGTGCACCCACGCACACACATACACACAAGTGCAGACACGTAAATATATACATATAAACACATATACACAAGCACACACGTGCGCGCGTATACACACGCAGTGTGTCACTCGATGAGGGTGCTGTTTCCCTCTGTGCAGAACTTCCCACGAGGTGTGGCCCGTTGCAACCCGGCCTCGGTGCTTCGGGACAGCGGTTGCAGCCAGGACGCCATCGAGGACCCGCAGAGTCGCATCGAGGAAATCAGGGTGCGTATATTGCACCCGTTGGGTCACTCAATTCCTTGGCTGTGCTTGTTGCTTAACGTGTCTCAATCGGTACTTGCGGGAAAAAATAACCGTATGCGGCGAAGGATGTCAACCCCCCCCTCCCCCCCTCCCCCCTTGAATGTAGCAGCGGAATAATTTGCTTTCATCTCATTCGGACCTTCAACTGTCCTCTGGCTACAGACCCGACAAATGTTCGCGTTCTTTTCCGCCGTTATTATATGAACAAAGGTCAAATTCAATTCAAACACGGAAGACTTCAAGGACTTCCCCGCCCTTGTACCACGTGGTTGTCTCACGCTCTATTTCGCTAGTTCTCAGATGTTCGCCGAATCACTTCCTGACAGAGCAGCCTAACCGTATCGGCGCGTGTAAGAAATGACCCTATAGATAGCGTACTCCAGAAAATCATACTGCTGTTTGGAATTTACACGAGCTCTAAATTCACTTCCTTTCCCTGTCGTCACTGAACAGTCTGTCTGTCAACCATGTATACTCTGAACGATTGAAGGGAAACTTTAGAAGGACAGCAAGTTGTGCTATTTGTTAGGGATTCATGTTAGAAAAGCTTTAGGTGTGCAGACACAAGATGAGTGAAACGGAAAACACAAACGCCGGCGTTCGTATTTTCAGTTTCCCTCATCTTGTGCCTGCACGCCTAACTTTTTATTGCGATAGCAATTATATGGACACTCCAAAGCAGATTTCTGCCGTCGTCGTCGCCGTCGTCGTCGCCGTGAGGTTCCGTATGACGTCAATGGAGATGAAATCGTCGCCGCGCACCGCCGAACGCTGTTTGTGCGAGTGAAAGGGCGCGAGGGACGCGCGCTTTCACGGGGAGTGAACCCACGGCGGAGAACAAACGCGCGTTCTGCCCCGTGCTCCCTTAAGGGCTGGAGAAGTAGGCGTCTCTTTCCTCCTTTACAATCACCATATATGTAGAGCAAACGCGCCTTCTTCCGACGCACGAAAGGCCGTGGGGGGGGGGGGGGGGGGAGGGAAAGGAGGCGACGTTTAGCTGCGGCACCAAGTGCCAATTTATATCAGAGGCTCCGGCAACAGTCACCAACGCCGCAGGCATTTTGTGCGAACGCGGGCAAAACGCCGACGGCGTCGACAACAGTTCTGCATGTTGCCGGTGCTCCTGCATGTCCAAGTTTATACAGCTGATAAAGCTACTATCATTACCCCGTATAGCTCTCTACAAATTTGCTATCGCAATTGATGCTTCGCCTTTCAGGTGAAACTGCGACAACTTTTTTTATAACGTGGATTTAAGAGAAATTGAAGGTCAGCGTTCGACTGCAGTCAGTCTGGTCGAAGAACACTTAAATATAGACAAATTAAACAAACACCAACTAAGTAAGCTTATTATTTTTAATCAAACATTTGGGAGTCCTTCCGAGTGCTTCAATATAGGGGTGGCTTCGGGAAACGGCTTGCGATGGTTCCCACTGTAGGCGAATGGGCCCTGCATGTGTGTTTTCCGAGTCAAATACACATCCGTCGCAAGCCCGCAAAAGCTATTCGCGCACTGTATACAGTACAGTTCTTAAAGTGCACCGGCTTGAGTGACCGTATATAGTCACCCTGTGCATCCACCTGCATGACGCAATGTTCACTCTCTCCCTCTATTTCTACTTGTATTCCCCCTTTCCCTGACTCTCTGTGTTGGGTAGCAAAGCGGACGCTCAGCTGCGGTTGACTTCCTTGCCTTTTCTCTCCTTGCTTTCTCTCTCTCTCTCTCTCTCTCTTTGTGTATGTGTGTGTGTGTGTGTGCGTGGGGGGGGGGGGGGCAATTCTAACGAGTGGTTCTTAGTACCGCCGCTCGGACGTCGACATGGTCGACAGTCCACTGTAGACGATGCGCTTCTCATTGCGTTTGCCTAATATACGGAGGCAGCGGGAGCGATGATGCACTGGCGTGGCACTAATAAGCTGTCCTAACACTACACACATCATAACTACGGCCGAGCAGTGGGAGACTTTGCTGCTCAGCTTGGACCCAGAAGAGCAACTCTGGGCCGTCCGGATGGCCGAAGACGCCGCCAGAAAACAAGGGCTGGCCGCCGTCTGAGGAAGGGGAGGCCTGGGGGTTAGTCTCCCAACCCCCGCCGCCCCCAGACCCCATCATGGACAAAATAAAGTTTTATCTATCTCTCTCCCCTGCAGCCCGTGGACAAGGCCGGGTCGGATGTGCAATTCCAGCCTGGTGAAGTTCGCCTCTCGCTGCGCCCTGGTGAGCGGTCTCTTGCACACTGTTCCACGTCTGTGTGCACCCTTGAACTTTGAGAGCTTCGTGTATCCAATAGGTAATTAAGCCTCTGAGCTGGTCGTTATAGGATCACTCAGCTCTTGAAAGTCAGAAGATATATATATAGAGATAGATAAAACATCTTTATTGAAGAGTCCCTGCTGGGTTGGAAAGGGGAACAGAGCTAGGGGCCGCAACAGCATTTAATACCGTGCAATCAGAGCTCGTGGCTGGCCATATAGTGCCTCGGGTCATGGGTTTATGGACATGTGGTGAAACACCGCAGTGACATTGCAGGAGACGTTCGGGCGGAGCAGTTGCCGCCCTTGATCACCAGGCTAAACCCGCCTGTTGCCACAACCCATGTGCACCACCACCACCACAACCACAAAATGTCGCTTTCGCAGCGTTTGCCCCGAGCAACTATAAGTTGCTTACATCCGCGAAGAATTTTCTGAGTCGCAGTGGTGAATTTCGCGGAACATGCGCACACATGCACTGGCATCGGAAACGCAGGCTGTAAGAACTCCCATCATTTCGTGCGCCAAGCAGCGTTGAAGCTCTTGAGAGTAACAGCGTCGCTATAGTGCACTAAATTTCACAAGTTCGCTTTTCTGCACACCTGACAGACGCGACAACCAGTATGATCAGCGTATATAGCGCCCCCTGACACTCGACCAAAATCATCTTGATTGCGGCTGTCGATACGCGTGGGAATTAAAGCCCATCTGCGGAATGATTCCGTGTACCACAAAATAACTTTATTTCCTTCGTCCAAGCGCCTGTGCGTTCCTCTCCCCGCACGCATGCAGGCTCGAAGCAGACGTTCACCGTTCATTACCGCCAGGCGGAGGACTACCCGGTGGACCTGTACTACCTCATGGACCTCACGCATTCCATGAAGGAGCACAAGGAGAGGGTGGCTGAGCTCGCTGACGACCTGGGTGAGTGGGTCCCTATAGAAATTTCGCGCAGCGCCCGCCCGCCTGAAAGCCATCTCAAGTACGCCCTCACTATGTTTCCGCGGCTCAGATCGCGTTGATGCGAGCGCCGGCACGAAGCTCGATTCGCGCGCTGCTGCCCCCGCGCTGGCTCACTCCAGCGTTTTGACAGCCAGTTTCCGCGGTCATCGAGTGAGATGCGTTCATGTTTGCTTGTGCGCGCGTGACGCCGTGCTTGTTAATTTAGTTTGTATGCCTATGTTTACAAGTTTATACTATCCTTGCTTTGTATAGCTGTCCACTAATTTGCTTTCGCCATCGATGCTTCGCCTTTCGGGCGAAACTGCGACTTGTTATTAAAAGGATACATATTAGCGGTAGCCCGTAAAACTGTATACGACAATGTTGTTAACATATTCTAGTCGAGGCCCGAAGTGCGAACACCTGGGTGCGTTGTGAGGCTACGGAGATATTCAGCTTTTTATCGGATTGCATGGTCCGTATAATATTTTGTGGTTGACTGTACGTGTGATCCTTTTAGGTGCGAGAACTGTGGGGCAGAGCTTCTGCATGCATAACTTGTAAAATAAGTGTCGGCAATCCTGCAATGTCCCCAGAAACTTGTTCTATATATATATATATATATATATATATATGCCTTAAGCGTGTATGCCCGCCATCGCAATCTTGCCGGCCAGAATCGAGTGTCCCGATTTGCAGAACATGGGGACTCGATGCATCAAAGCTCGAAGTCACTTCGTCATCATCGTCATCAGCATGTATTTGTGTCCACTGCAGGACGAAGGCCTCTCTCTCCCTGCGATCTCCATGCTTCATAGTGACTTCATGCTTACACAATGTTGTACAGGTCACGCAATCAATGGCAACGCTGGAAAGCGGTCAGCGACTATGCTTATTTCACACTTGTTTACGCCCCGCTGCGTTGGTTTCAGTGCAAACATCGGCTTCCAGGCGTGACGCCATGCACTGCTTCGAGGTTTCCAGAGCCTATATAGTTTACAAGGCCGACGTCTTGAATATAAGCGGTGTTGCTCCACCGCGCTTACCGCATTCTTCAAACCTTGCGGCGAACCGCTATAGAGCGGTTCTTGCGGGGTTTAGAGTGGGGGTTATATACGTGTGTGTTTTCGGTCGGCCGCTGCCAAGATAAGCTGCCGCCGCGCTTTCGAATGCGCAGCTGGCAGAGTCGAGGTGCGCGACCACAGTATAGCGCGACTGGCGCAGATGAAACCTGTTTGGCCTTGTGGCGCTCCCCGTTATAACTGTAAACATGTATAGCGCCCCCCTCTCGAAAAAAAAAAAAGAATGCAATGATGATATATCGCCACGTTTTACTTCACTATTTCCATACACGCAACACGGGTCCCTATATAGGGACCGAAGTGAGGTCCTATGCAGCTAAAGGACGTGTTGTAGGTGAGGGAGATGTGTAAGCAACCGATCAGACCTGCAGCAACCGCAGGGCACTGATTCATGCCCGGATCGAGCGCGCGTCCAATTGCACAGCTGAAGAACGAGGTTGAAGACGGCGCCGCTAGCTAGATCCCCATGTTCTTGGTTAGTCCTTGTCATACGCGCCTGTTTGCGTCCTCTTAGTTAATTCGATGTGTCATAGCATTACTCCACCCGTGGTGGCTGAGTGGCTGTGCGTTGTGATGTTGAGCACGAGGCTGCAGGTTCGATTCCCGCTGCCGAGAATCGATTTGGAGCCCCCTTAATACTCCATATTGAGCACGCCTAGCCCCCTTTGTAGCGGCGGGGCGTTAAAGAAACTGATTTATGTATTGCATCCCAAAAGTAAATGGAACGCAGATGCATTTCGTCGGACCCTTTGAAAATTAGTATCTTGAAACTGGTGCAGTTCTGAGAATTCGTTCCAAGTTAATACGCCTTGCGAACTCACCGGCTACAACTCGTCAATAGAATTGTGGGCTGTAATGCAAATTATTAAAACGTGAATTAGTGTCATTATGGTGATTATTCAATTCAGCAATTTGATTTATCGTAAATGTAATGACCGCCTCATCGAGTAATCTAGCTCAATGGTTAGAATGCGTATGGTGCTATATATATCTGCTATAGGCAATTTTTTAAATTTAGGTGCAGTTATAAAACAAAATCTCTTGGTATACTACTCTGCCATTGTTTACTGAGCGAAGCAATGCGTGCCTTCGCAGTGCAGAACATGCTGAATGTTACCAAGAACTTCCGTCTTGGTTTCGGCTCCTTCATCGACAAGGTGGTGCTGCCGTACGTGGACACCACGCCCGCCAGGTGAGGAGGAGAGGGTTTCCGTCCTTCCTTCTTTCTTGCTTCTCTTTCTTGGGCATTCTTTTCTCGAGTCAATTCTTCTGCCGAGTGCTTTTCCCCAACCAAGCCTCTCGTGTGCACTCGCGAACTTTGCACAAGGCGGTGTGTCGTCAAACACCGACAACCGCGGACCCCTTGTCAGCTTATCTCTTTAAGCTCAGGAGCAAATACTCCGCCGCCCACAGCCGGCGCCACGGCTTGTTCATACTGCGATGTCTCGTCCCTTACTGCTTGGGCAGCGAGAGGGCGTGTTCTTGCGCTTCGGGTTTCAGACTCGCGGCCCTAGGGTGCCTCAATGTGCACCTTTCCCCCCGCTCCGTGGGCGAGGAGGACATCGAGGCCTTTACCTAACGCGGCCCCACCTATAGGCCCTTATCTCTCGCTGATAAAGGCCATTTTTACTTCAGCGTCCGTGCCTTTTACGATTGTTTCGTAACATCCGTGGTGTTTACGCCGTTGCGTAAAGTAGGGCGTTGTCGTCTTGAGACGGCGTCGTGCGCTGTTGATACGGACGATTTAGCGCTGGTATATAAGCGCTGTGGAACGTAGTTAACGGACACGCGGCACGCCAAACGCAGCCTGCACGCCACGTTGTTTTCTTCTTTCAAAGCGCAGCTCTTTTAGGCGCCCGTTCCTGCGGCGACGGCGGCGGCGTAACCGAACGAATGAGCACAGTGAAAGATGAAAGCGAACGCGGATCGCAGCGGGGGATGAAAGACGCGATGAGGAAAGCGGAGAGGAGGGTGCAGCGGAACCGTGAGGCGGAAAGCAGAGAAGGAGGGTATGGCGAAATCGTGAGAAGAAAAGCGTAGTGCGCTGACGATGGCTACGAGATGGCGCCAGAGTGGCGCGCGTCGTCTGGCATGTCTGTCGGCGGCGGCTGTTGTGAATCGCGCCCACGCGTCACCCACGCGTTGGCTCTGGCGATCTCCAGATTAGAGAGGCAGTCGCGCCACACTTCGCTCAGTTTGTAACGTGCCACACGAGTCAGATTGTTCGCGCTAGCCGATATGTCGCGATATAGAAAGAAGTATTGAGCTGCGCTCAAATTTCGCATTAGGAAGTATCGCAATCGTCGGTGAGTTTCTTGATGCGTAAGCATTCTTTGGCGAGTACCCCAGCAAAATATGTGCTTCCCGTGCCGCCTTATTGTTATATCTGCAAAATAAATGCTGTAATCGATATAAACAGATGTAATCGTTATAATAGTGTCATAGTAAATAATAGGTAGCGTTAGAAGTAAAAATACTTCTGACCGAGATTCGAACCATGGACCGCAACGTGAGAGGCAGATAGATGACTGCGTTAGCCACATTACATTCATTGGAGTGAAAGTTGCTTTGGCCTTTGGCAAGTCAAAAGGACATTAAGAGGATTCTCTCCATTTCCTTAGTTTGCTACAGTCATAACAGTAATTGTACACTACAGTTCATTATGAAAACGCTTAAATAATTAATTGGTAATTATCGCCCAATTCACGATGTCAGACTACAGCGTGCAAAACGTACGTGCTGTGAAAAAAAAAAGAAAGAAAGATACGTTTTTAATCTCTTATACTGCACTGTTTTATAAGGATGAGTTAATTTTCGTTGCAACATCCTGGCTTACTACATGCTAGACGGGCGGTGAATTACGCGTTCACAACAGTCATCGTGCGATATGATGAGAACTTGTTGCCTCGTGAACTGTCGCAGGCTGCAAAACCCGTGCCACGACAGTGAGTGCGAGCCGCCCTACGGCTTCCACCACCAGCTGGCGCTCACGTCCAACAGCAGCCTCTTCACCGTACGTATATATTACACTCGTTTGAAGTTCATTAGAGAGTTTTTGATTAGGGGGACGCAAGCGTAGGGGCCCGCTAGCGCTTGGGGCCCCCTAATCTAAAACTCTCTTATTATGACCCGACGCGGTGGCGTATTGGGTCAAATCCTGGCCACGGCGGACGCCTTTCGATGGGGCGAAATGCAAAAACGCCCGTGTACTGTGCCATTGGGTGCAGGTTAAAGAAACCCAGGTGGTCGAAATTAATCCGGAGTTCCCCACTATACGGGGTGCCTCATAATCATATCGTGGTTTTGGCTCAAAAAAAAAAAAAAGTCAGATTCTAATAAATTTTTAATGTTTATTACGCAAGTGTGTCGCGGCGTATTGTATAGGCACTGTACTCTTAAAGAGGAATGCAGAAGCTGAGCTGCGCTAAGAGGGCCCATTGGATAATTGAAGTGTATATATGTATAGTGTTCAGTGCTTATAGTGCAGTCTTTCAGTTGGCGAATAATCACTGGCACGGGTATTTAACACAAAATATCAGGCATGAAAGGATCGATGTTATTAGCACGACACGCTGTGACGTGATTAATGAAACAGGGCGTGTTTAAACAAGGTCATAGAATAGGGATGTGTCGTGTTTTCAACAGAATACTTGTAAAACAGTTTTTTTCATCCGTTTATGAACATTACTGTTTCTTTTTTTTTTCTTTTTAAATAAATAGAGGAGTTTACCGTGTGATGGTTTGCAGCAAGGGAAATGAACAAGCACTGTTTGACGCGCGCCTTAAAAGTAGCACCATTATGCGGTGCCTCCCCCCGCCCCCTGAATCCTCTGCCGGATGCTCTCTCTCTTCCTGGTTCGCAGGAGAAGGTGTCCTCTGCCGGGCTGTCCGGGAACCTGGACAATGCGGAGGGCGGTTTCGATGCCATCATGCAGGCGGTAGTGTGCAAGGTATACTGAAGACGCTTGCTCCTCGCTCCGTTAATTAGCTGGGTCGCTGGTTTAATGCGTACGCGCTCACCTCTGATGGCTTTCTTGTTCGTGCCTGCAGGAGGCGATCGGCTGGAGCCAGAGGTCCAGAAAGATCCTGCTGTTCGCCACGGACTCCATCTTCCACTCCGCCGGCGACGGCCTGGTACGTGGACTATACAGGGCGTTCATTTTTAAGTTTTACGGAACTTTTAGAAATCGCCTGTGGCAGGTAGCATAATTCTTACCATTGAGCTGGGTTATTCGATGAGGCGGACATTAGTAGCATGAAAAATCGAAACACATATTCAACTAATTAACAAAATTTGACTAATAACCTTCTTAGTTAATTACTTTACGACACATAATGCAATTTACGAATTGTAGCCGATGATCTTGTCAGGCGTATCCACTTGGAATGAATTTCCAGAATGACACCAGTTTGGAGATGTGCGCCATCAAACTCGCCGTAAAAATGCACTGTTGTTCCACTTACTTTTTTACCAAAATGCTATTTTATACATTGAAGCACAAAAGTAACTGAAACGCCCATGTATTTCGTCCCACACTTTGGGAAATAATATCTCGAAACTGGTGTCATCCTGGAAATTCATTTCAAGTGGATGCGTCTTGCAACCTCATCGGCTCCAATTCGTAAATTGCAATATGTGTCGTAAAGTAATTAACTAATAAGTTAATTAGTCAAAGTTTGTTAATTAGTTGAATATGTGTTTCGATTTCTCGTGCTACCAATGTCCGCCTCTTCGAATAACCCAGCTCAACGATACGAATTATGCTACCTGCCACAGGCGATTTAAAAAAAATTACGTAAAACTAAAATATGAGCGCCCTCTATATGTGGGTCAGGCTAGGATAGAATTGCAGGTTGGGTTATAAATGGGTATTCTTGAGTCCATGCTTGTTCGGCCTAACCAAGGAGGATATATAGATATCCTCCTTGGGCCTAACCTCACCTATCCAATGCTAATCTAATGAAACCCAGCCTAACCTAAACATACTCCTGATAAATGTTAGCGAAGAGACACAGACAGACGGAAAAAGGCAGCACGCATGAGCGCTCGTACGTTGTGTCTTTTTCTGTCTGTCTGTGTGTGTCTGCGCTGCTTCATAGGTTAGTTTAAGCCAGCACGGTATAGGTTAGGTTAGGTTCATACTGAGTCTCACTCTGACAGAGCCCCACTCTGAATGTTATCGCGTGGCGGGAGCATTGGTGGCAGTGAATCATTTCTCTGAATCATTTCAGCGAATCAGCCGTCTTACTACAACTAGTATACATATTCTAGTACACTCTACTACAACTTTGATGTGTTTCGTTGCCTACTTGTCGCGTCGCTAATTGATGAGGGAGTTTTAGATTCTGCGCACCCAAATTTTGGGGACCCAAAATTCGGGGACGGAAACTGCCGGGCGTATAAAAGAACGCAAGCCGGGCGCAAAAGCTAATGAAGCGTTTGCTTATGCGTTAATTCGGAGTCCTCCGATTACCTTCTGCCCGGTCGGCGTCTTCTCAGTTCACGCTGTTAAGTTTATAGTCCGCCGACGCTTGGAAAACGAACAAACAAACAAACACGCAACGCAAGCTAGCAAGCAATTAGCAAGCAAACATTCTTAGTCATCTAATCAAGTCACTCTCCCGCACGTTCTCCATTCGTTCTCAAGTAATAAACTCTACAAGACTATAGGCGCGAACGTCGCCTGGACTGTATATAGGTCTGCGTAAAAGCTTGCGTTCTAAAGAGAATCCGCGATCCCGTTTTCTCAGGCAGTTGTGTATGTACTGCCGACACATCTCTCGCAGCTCGGAGGTGCCATCAAGCGTAACGACGAGCAGTGCCACTTGGACGACGAGGGCTTCTACTCGGAGAGCACGGACCAGGTATACGAGGCGTTCCCTTCATTACAACGCTCGCGCTGCACA
Organism: Dermacentor silvarum; assembly: GCF_013339745.2. Taxonomy (NCBI): domain Eukaryota; kingdom Metazoa; phylum Arthropoda; class Arachnida; order Ixodida; family Ixodidae; genus Dermacentor; species Dermacentor silvarum. The sequence continues at coordinate 164,095,550 of NC_051155.1, read as the reverse complement.
ATGCCAAGCGCTGCCTCTAATAAACTCGCAGTAAAATCCAGATGCGCTGCCATTGTGCTCGCCGGAGCGAGTTTACATGTGCACGCTCTGGCCGCGCTTGCGTGTGAAATGGGCCGCTGTGCCGCATGGTGGCGCCCCAGAGGTTTCCTCTTCTGCTTTCTTTTTCTTTCTTTCCATGCCAGGTACGGCTCTCTTTTTTCCCTTAAAGCAGCAATGCGCGTAAATGTGCGGGCGCGACACTGAAGCGATGCACGGGATTCGCACCCCCTGCTGTGCAACATTTATAAAAAATCACTCTGGGGTTTTTACTTTCCAAAATGTTGCTGTTTCAGCTATTAGGAGTAGGGATAGTAGCTTTATCGGCTGCATAAACTTGGACACATTCACTTACTAACTGAAATAAAAAGTTTGGTGTCAGCGCGCACAAGCACGCATGAATAGATAACACTCGATGACCGCAGACAACCACTGTCAAAACGCTGGCAGCAAGCGCAGCCGCCGCAGCGAGCGAAAGTTCGTGTGGTGTATCGCTTCAACGGAAACTGAGCTGCCGAATGCACAGCGCATACAAAGGTCAGAGCCGTGTGGAACTCGCTTGCAAGATACGGCGCGCGCGACAATAGCGGCAGCCCGTACGGGCGCAAACATATAATAAAGAACCAAGCGCAAAGCGCAAAGTACATGAACGCTTTTGTTGGCAGAGTAGAACGTGTCTGTCCAGCGACACGGTCGCTGGACAGACACGTTCGAGGAGCCACAGGAAAAATTGACTGTACCACGTTCAATATATAGCCTCAGCAGAAAGCTGACGTTCTATGCCTTTAAAGGGATGTGTAATGGTGTTAACTTTAACTACGTAAATAGACTATACCGAATTCTGCGATAGCATGAAGCAGCCACATTTACCGCTACAAGAGGCTCGAGCGGTGAGCCGGAAAAGATGCAATATCGACAGACAGGCGACGACGCTGAAGTTCTCACATGAGCTCGCAGCGACGTTGTTGTAGCCGTGTTTTGAGGCAACAACAATAACGACGCCAATCCTCCTCGTGGGTACGAGCCATGTTTTGAGGCAACAACATCAACAACAACAACGTTGACGCAAGCCTCGCGCAGCAGCTATAGTGGACAGGAAGTCACTGTCTCTGTGTGTATGTATATTTCCTGCAGAGCTTATTCACCCGAGAGGGCAACGCTATTCGTGTGGTTGGATGGTGAACACTGCGTATATGTAGCCTTCCTGAATTTCGCCTTTGGTGCACGATGATGGTTCCGCAGGACTACCCATCCCTGAGCCAGATCGTGCGCGTGGTGCAGCAGAACAAGATCAACCTCATCTTCGCGGTGCCCGAGAAGGCGTCCGCCGTGTACGACGCCCTCAGCTCGTTCATCGACGGATCCTCCGTGGGCACGCTCGCCGGCGATTCCTCCAACATCGTCCAGCTCGTGCGAGACCAGTACTACGTGAGTGTGTGCATGCGTATATATACATAGCACTCTCTTTCTTATTAAGGAGGCTCTTTGTCAGCGAATAAAATAATAAAGAAAGTATGTGAAATACCACTTTTGTTTCTCCATTGTTATGTCAGTGTGGCGGGATAAACATCGAATGATGGAAAAAGGATTGTGTTATGAGTCGGGTATGAGCCGTGGATGGACCGGAGCGCTGATCAATCAATTCATCAATCAATCAATCAATCAATCAATCAATCAATCAATTGATCAATAAATCAATTCAAGCATTTCATGGGCCTCAAATACTCATCCATCGATAGCGAGTGCTCGATGTTGCACGCTGAGCCCGTGCCAGAAAACAAAAAAAAAGAAACGATACATTAAAACAAGATCACGTGGAACGTAATCCTGAAGCATGGCATTTGCCTACTTTGGCGTATTGAGTCAGTGTGGTTGTGGGTGAAATTCAGGTTGTTTTGGACGCAATCGGTACCATAACGTGCCCAGTTCATTATAACCACGGGCAAAACGCTTTGAACATCGTCGTGGGCGACGACCCCGCGACGGAACTAATTCATAAATGCGTTCCACGTGGTTGCCACCACTTTTACTCAACTGTAACCGAGCGCACTCTCGTCCTGACGCAGAAAATTCGCTCCGAGGTGGTCCTCAAAGACAACGCTCCCGACTTCCTTAAGGTCAGCTACAAGAGCAGCTGCCTGCGTGGGTGAGTACGAGGTCTTCGTCCAGTCCCCTTGATTGGCCTGGCCACTGCTGCAATCAATCAATCAACCAATCAATCAATCAATCGATCAATCATATTTCAAAAAGATGGCCAGAACTTCAACGATTGCGTTTTGCCCGCAGGTCCAGTTCCAAGGGCCTGACCAACGCATGCGACGGCATTCGCGTCGGCGACGAGGTGAGCGCCATGCATGCATGCTCGTGTAGCTTCGCGGAAATCTTCGTAAGGAGGAGCAAAATTTCGACAAAAATACTTTGCCTATATTGCGGGAATGTGTGAACAACGGGCACATGCCCGAACACCGCAAGGAGCGTCAGTGAGGAAAGCGGTGAAGACCCGTCCTGATATTTTGAACTTGTTGAGTAATTTGCTGCCATGGGCACATGGCAGTGGCGCGGCAGCCCATGCATATATCTCTTACAACGAAATGCAGTGTCACGCATGCAGTGTCCATTGAGCACCTAGGAAGTGGGCGTGCTACTACTGCAGTGGAAGTAGCTAAAGCGGACTGCTTGAATGCGCATAGAGCTATAACCGGGCAAGTTGACGTACAGAGTTGGAACGTTTTCGTCTGTTGTGTGTATACTGTGTATACTCTGTGTTTCTTTATCGCGTTCCATGCCTGGCTCTATATGCGCCAACTATGCCGGACCTCGCTTACTATATATATGCTACTAGGCTTTTTCTCTTCCTCCCATTTTTTTTCCTCCATTCTACTTTGTAATCCTTCATGCAGTAACTTTTATGAGCCTCGTCGCCCTGGCAGCGTGGCATTTTATCATGTTTCATTGTTAGATATCACTTGTTTCACCCCATTTGCGCGAACTAGGCAGCGAAAGGATGAACGCGGCAATAGGCAGGCTTCTCAGATTTGCGTAAACAATGCGGTGGGTCCTGTGGCATCTCGATTTGCCGTTTGCGAAACCAGGCATCTGCTCAGAGGCCCGGCTTCCCAGTTGTATCGGCGCATACGAGTCCTTCTGGCCGCAAGTTGAAGGGTCCATCCATGGGTGTGCGTCTCCGCTGCAGATCGAGTTCCAGGTGACCGTGGAGCTGGAGCGCTGTCCCAGCGATGACGTGCAGGGCGGCCAGAGCACGGCGTTCCGCATCTCCCCCGTCGGAGTGAACGAGTACGTGCAGGTGCGCTTGGAGCCCCTCTGCCGCTGCGCCTGCCAGGACGTCGTGGTGAGTGGTGCAGACGTGCATGTGTGCACGTCGTGCACGCTTCGTTGTATTAACGCGATAGCGTTAAGGGCCCCGTGCCCCGTGTCGCAGAAAATCTAGTGTCGGCGTCGGCGCCGTATCCGGCGCTGGCGTCGACCGTGAGCGAAAATTGACGTATGTGTTCTATACGGCTCTAAAGTTCGTCTTCTGTTACTTAAGTTGCTCATACCTTGTCTTACACTCTTGACAAAGTTATTCCTCGGAATTTTTGAGAATGACAGCCCACAAACAAACGTCATGAAACAAAAGCACCGACAGCGCGTGCTTTTATGTTAAATCTTCTCAGACTGGAACATTAAAAGTGCGAAACAACCACAGATGTTCGGCTCACGCAAGAGGCCGCGTTTCTACAAGAAAGCTCGCCTTCGTGCATCTGTTGTCGCCGTCTATACGCGTGTCCTGAGCCCTTCACACAGTGTCTATATACACCGGAACAGGGAAGCTATAGCCGGGCTGGGGGTGGGTCGGCCGGTTGGTCAGTGTGCCTGTCTCTGGACAGATTCAATTCAGCTCGTTCAAACAAAATTAAAATGTATTTTACATCCCTAAAGGTCATCTGCACACACCTGTCCCGTCGCAGGAGGCGAACAGCAGCTCGTGCAGCGGTCGCTGGCAGCGCGGTGTGCGGCGCCTGCGACTGCGAGACCAGCTTCTACGGCAAGCACTGCGAGTGCCTGGGCAGCCAGCTGGAGCAGCACACGGCGCTCTGCCGGAGGTCAGTCCCTGCCGCGGCCATTCCTATATATACCCTGCGTGGCTCCAGAATGGCGGCGTAATTAATCGCCGACAGTCCTTCGTGCGCCCTGTGGCGCGCTCCAATGCTCCTTGAGTCCTCACCCATAGCATTATCGTCATCGCTAAATGCGCTTACACTCTCCATGACACGCGCTCCGCAGAACTTTGTCGTCAACGCGCATGTCGCTGCACACGTGATGAAGGGATAAAGAGATGTGCGTCAAGATTGTCCGATCTATCGAACGACGTGTCAGAAAGGTATGACTACTCCGGCTATTGGGACCTGTTGGTAACTTGGTGGAATCCTGTCGAATATCCCGTTAATACGACCAGTCGTATATAACGACGAATCGGAGGGTTTACCGCGCCGTGGTGGCTTAGTGGCTATGGCGTTGCGCTGCTAATTCACGAGGTCGCGGGTTGGAATCCCGGCCGGGGCGGCCGCATTTCGATGGGGGCGGAATGCAAGAAATGCTCGCGTATACTTTTGATTTATGTGCACGTTAAAGAAACCCACGGGCTCTAAATTGTTCCGGAGTCCCTCACTATACAGCGCACCTCGTAATATCAGATCATGGTTTCGCCAAAACGTGAATTTAATTTTTAAATCGGATGGTTTCTGCGCACATGCTTTTCCAGCTCGACGCTGTATATGTCTCGAGCTTTTGAGACGTGCATCTATAGTATATACGCTGTCAATCCAGTACTCGAGAAAAGCACTGTAGGTTTTACTTCAAGTCACTCGTTGAGAAGAGGCGGTTGGCTGTATAGTTATCCCTTACAATTTTTCACTCCTAAGCACTTAATGCGAGTTTCGTACTCATATATCGTCTGCGTGCGCATCCGTCTCATTCGTGTCTGCGTTCCCAGAGCCTGCAGAACTTGCTCAACAATTTCGAACGACTGTTGCAGTCAGAGGAACTGTGCTGGTGGGCTGAATATCTGCACATACATGTAGTGTGTACGTACTGAAGGTGGTTTCAGAAACGCATTGCTGGGTTGATTAAGACGCGTACAAATACTTATTAAGTTTGGCGTAATTGCTTAGCGAATGACACCGCGTGTACCGTATAAGTGCGTTGGCGATTTGCGAGCGATCGCTGCGAGCATTAATGGCTGACGCAGTATTTAATGCAAGCATGAAGATCAAGGGGTACCGTTTTTGTTAGTTGTACGAGTCCAGTCATATGAAGTCATCAGACAATGAATCTCAGGCAAGCATAGGGGAAATTAACGGTCATTTTTAACTGAAATGCAGAAATAATATGGAAAGTTGCTCGTATCTGTATAAGGATATTCTTTGGTTTTCGGATATTTTAAAGCAATCCTGGATGGTTGAGGCGGGAAGCCGAAGCCCATGCCGGACGACGATCCTTACAGCGTGTGCCACTGCTTTTGTTATACCTCTCCGCAGGGACAACTCGAGTGCCGAGCTGTGTTCACATCGCGGCGACTGCGTCTGTGGCGAGTGCAAGTGCTACGATCCACCAGTGAGTATACAGGACTGTCCGCCCCTCGCAGTCAGTGATGATCCGTTTAAAAAAATGCTACTAATGCTACAAAAAGAACTGTCTACTAATGCGTAAGCATTCTTTGGCTCGGCTGTTCGCGTTTGCTTAATTACTTGCTTTTTCTAGCTTGTGCATGTCTACCCATCGATTTTCCGGTGCCAAAGAAATGAAATCCGTGTACTGAACGGTGTGGAGATGAGTTGCAAGGAAGCTGCGTGGCCCCTTCAAAGCGATCGTATCAACTGATCCGGAACGCCGTCACAACCGGTTTCACGTACCATAACTGTTTCTTTCACTTTTTTCGAAATTTTGTTTTGTCTTTTTCCTTTTTTTTGTTACGACCTTGACGCGGCGACGTCACCAGTCTTTAGCTTTTTTTAATGCCACCAATCATTTGCTATTATTTTAAAACTATTATCACATGTACCAGTCAGTTATTTTTAAACTCGGCAGCCACACAGCAGGCTTTTCTGCACACACACCCGTAGTGCGGTAAAGTAAGCTTTCAAGGCGGTCCGACGAGAACGGTTTTCTCTGTGATAAGCCTTTTTCTCGATTTCAATTGCTCCCAAATCTACCAATCATCTGCATTTACACTATTATAATGATTAAACGAATTAACTTCGCAAACTACACATTTTTGTGCATTACACTTTTCGCGTGACAGACAGATTTTGCTGCGGTATTCGCCACAAAATGCTTGCACTTTGATAAGTGGCGCGTGGTCGTCCCCGCAATATGTGTCGATTGTAACAATAGCGTTCGTCCAGCCTGCAGCTAATCGCGTACGTCCACGTACCGTATTAACTTTTTGGATACTTATCCAAGGACGACGGCCGTGGGCCTTGAGCAAAATTTATCAAATTCGTTCCGTACGACTGCTTGCGCAGAGAGAGTATGACGGTAAAGCTTCCACAGAGGTGTCAATATACGTTTTCTTCTTTTTTATATACGATAGCGTAGAATGTTTGTTGGCGTCTTTCTCTCATCTCTTTTTCCTCTTCATGCCGTTCGTTATTCCTCTGTGTTCCTTTCCTGTACCCTTATTTTTCCCTCCCCTTTGATGTTGGTAGGGGTTTACGTTGTTTCCCTTTCCAGAGACCAGTTGCCAGCCTGCATCTGGTTCTTCTAATACATTCTCCGCCCATGAATAACGATGCCTCAGCGCATCGCATCTACTGGGGTTCACACGTTCGCGTGCCTGCGCGCAGGGCGTCCCCGGCGGCCGCGTGTTCGGCCAGTGGTGCGAGTGCGACACCTTCTCGTGCGAGCGCGACTCCGAGGGCCGCGTGTGCGGAGGGCCCGACCGGGGCGTGTGCTGCGGCGGCGAGTGCCAGTGCCGGCCCGGCTGGCAGGGCGCCGCCTGCGGGTGTCCCGTGGGCACCGAGACGTGCGTGGCGCCGCAGGACTCCGGCAGCGGCCGCCTGTGCTCGGGCCACGGGGACTGCGTGTGCGGCCGATGCGTGTGCCACGCCGACGCCCGGGGACTCTTCGCCGGACCCTTCTGCCAGGACTGCGCGGTGCGTGTCTGCACGCGCGCGTACCCCATGCATGGCGGATATGAGCTGCGCAGGGCAGTTTTTGATATATAGCGCCGGTTTATTGCTTGCCACTGCCCGAAGGGGGTGTGCGAATGTTTATTTTTTTGAGACCGAATCGAATGCGAATCGAATTACTAGTGCCAGAAACCAGTGGAGGAGGGGGGGAGGGCGGCACACCGTTCACGAGCCCACACCACCACCTAAAAAATAAAACGTCCTGGCTACGCCACTGCCACAAGCGAATCGAATTGAATGTCGAATACTTTTCGATTTAAGAACGACTGTTTCCGCCATTATTATAAAACAATGTTCACATCCTAATATAACGAATTTCTGTCATTACATTGCACGTTATAAAGCGTTGATTAATGAAGCGAGAGATAAATGAGATGCGAAAGGCAGGGAGGTGAACTGGAAGATAGATATACAGTTTGCCACCCTGCACTGGGGAAAGGGAGACAAAGATAAAGAAAAAAATGCACACACATATACGCACACAAAGGAACGCAGGAGTGTCACAGCAATCGCAAATGGAGCATTATAGGAACGAGTTTGTTCGCATATACCCAGGACTCTGTGAAGAGTGCGAATGATCGCGGTTTAGTCGGTAATGTCTGGCTCGCTGAGCGACTTTGCTTGCTCCTCTACTTATAGCTTGTCGTGTTTTATGCCTGACCGCGGTTATTGACTTTATCTGCGCTTTTGCTCCGATTTTATGTTCGCCGGCGCACGGTTGGCGATGTGAAATGTTCGAGATATATCGGAAAAAAACATATTCGTATTTATAAATAGTGACTATTCGTTTCTAAGGTTGAATCTGAAGAGCGAGTTCGAAGACCTATAGTTTCGATGACTGAATCGAATGGAACAATATTCGCTTCGTTATTCGATATTTTCGAATATTCGCGCACCCCTTCCCGTATACAGGCAAAGTTGTGTGTTTTTAACGAGCGGCTGTGGCTCTGTAGACCAGGCGGTTTCAAACTTACGCGAAACGTTGGGCCGCATGCAATGCGCGCATCGTCACTCGTGTCGCTCTGTGGCGTTGCTTGGAGCCAAAGGTTCAACGTGACGAGGGCCACGCGGGCAGTGGCATATCTAGCTCGGCGGGCCGCGTGTTTGGGACTTTGGACATTGACGGTGAGCCCGTCTCCTTAATTATACTCACTTGAGTTTTGGCGTATAGCCGCCGGATAGTCCTCGCCACGGAGCTGGGCAACAGCTCCGTTTACTCGCATCTCTGTGTATAGGCACAGCCGACCACAAAAGTTTTCGGAGCACAGAACAAGGGGAAATTTTGAATTCCCAGCGGCCTCGCAACTCAGCCTGGAAATATATATGTTGTAGTTCCTTGAATGCGTCGAACTTATATCGATCCGAAGATGGATGCGCCCCTCAATATGCATATTGTCTATTTATGTATTTAATTAATTAATTTTGATGCACATGCGTGTGCGTTAGACAGCCGCTTAGGAATGGTATTGTGAGAATGCCGAAAATGTCATTGCTCGTGTATTTTCCTTTTAGCTTCCTCGCATCGCAAAAAGTATAGGCAACTCGCGCGTGTAACCATCTCTGAAGCTTGCGCCATGTGTACTTCTCCAAATTGGGCGTGGATCGAGGGCCAGCAGACCCACTCAGTCGATGAGCAGCGCAATCGATCTTTGTAATAAGGAACTTAGTCCAGCTTCGCGATCACGAAGCATCATTACGTCGGCCCTCTCTCTCTCTCTCACCGTGCCCCCCCCGCCCCCCGCAGGCCTGCGTGGGTCAGTGTTCCGAGTTCCGCAGCTGCGTCCAGTGCGTCGTCTTCCAGTCCGGCGAGCTGAGCGAGGACGAGTGCCGCCACAACTGCAGCTCGCTGACCATCGTGCCCGTGGACAGCGCCGAAGGTATACGCACTGCACACACTCGCGCCGCGTAACAATGATGATAATGTGATCACGTGGGCTGGTCTGAGATTTATAGACCCGTATGTTTGCAAACAAAGAGGCAGACTGCGGATAAGAATAGCAGACGGATTACGCAAACACCCCTTTTCTTACCAGCTTTGAACAATAATCGTTGCCAAGTCACCATTGAAAATCTGGTTGCCTCTTTATATATATATATATACAGTACGATCGTCATCGTCCGTATACAGTGACGCCTGTTCGTCCTTCCTCGTGCAGCCACGGATCCTGAGGAGCGCAAGTGCATCTTCAAGGACGACGACAGCTGCTCGTTCGCGTTCGTCTACTCCTACGACGAGCAGAACGAACTAGTCATCAGGGCGCAGACCACCAAAGGTGAGGAGGCGGTTCCCCGGCACAAGTGAAAGAAAAGCCATTCGGCTCAAATAGTTGGCTCTCTGACTGAATTCATTTCCACAGCAACATTGTTCGTTGCCGTCCTTATTTTGTTGCGTACCCAAATCTTCATCGTATAATAACTGCTTCGTTCTTATGTAGATTCAACTTTTAAAGCTGATGTAAGATTTTTTTTACACGTTTTTTTTATTTTTTTTTTTTCGTTATTTGTATGGACGTCCACATTTCCGCTTAGAGCTCTTGGGTGTAGTGCGCTGTGAGGTGAAGAAAGCGATATTCTTCTATTGCTGCTTGGCTTGAAAGGCAATGCTTGTGAACCATGGACACGCAAGTCACACAGTTTTCAGCATGGTGTCCGGAACCTAGTAGCTGCTTTCTTATTTCTCTTTATTTGCTTTGCGTCGTGGTGACTCGAGTGATCTGGGCGAATGTGGATGTCTGTACGTTTGTGACAGTTTACACCGTGTCAGATTTTTAACAGCGGAGCTGTTTAATCCGAGCGTCAGTCCGTAACATGCGAACAGAAAACTAGCCCGGCGTTGCCAATTCCGCTAAACTTAGCTTAGTCCAGTTGAAGCTTGGTTATGCAGAGTTTGGTTCATTTGTAAGCCTAGGTAAGCTAGTGATAATTGTGTCAATCATATTTAAGCAATTTGCTAATCGATAGCCAATCAATAGTCTATCGATACTTAATCGATAATTGATCGGAATTAATAAATTTCAAAAAAACTGCTGGTAGTGCCCCGGTAAGCATGACAATGCATAGTGTAGGCCAATCGATAGCCAATCGATACCTAATTGATAATCGATCAATAATCAATGAATTCGGAAAACTGCTTGGTAGTGCCCGGTAAGCATGGCAATTATAGCATGGCGGTAAGCAGGCTAATTTATAGCCAATCAATACCCAATCAGTACCTTTCGAAATTCGACTGGTAACCAATAGCACTTGCTTATACAGTGCACAGACATGGAAACTCCCCAAAACACTTAACATCGGCCATAGTCATTATGCCATCTAAAAAAAAAAAAGCCAGCGAAAATGAGGATCACGTGCACAGCTACGTTCCCGCCACTGCGTATCCTTCGGAATGAGCAGATGGTGTTTGGTGCGCGGCGGTGTATGCGCTTCGCCTAACCTACTATTTCGTGATCTACTTAGAACAGCTGTGTAGGTGTAGACTATAGTGAAAACTTTGCAAAGCGTAGCAAAATAGCAAGAGCCAGGACTAGCTATAGGTGCCCATCAGCTCCGCTGTCTCTTTAGCATTGCTACTCCAGTGCAAGCTACGCTAATTGTTTCCTCAGGAAACGAGTTAGCACTTTTTTGGCCCTTTCGAGTCGCCCTGCACTTCGTCCATAACTAACTACAGTTCACTAGCAGTTCCGTGTTCGTACAGAACCAGCCCGACTCCTCCTGCACGGGCCCTGCGCTATTGACCCTTTTCGCGGCGATCCCGTGGGCGCTGCCTTGTTTGATCACGTGGTGACGTGTCCATTGCTTGCCTCAACTGCCTCCGTTGCTTCCTTGTTTATAATAGAAGTGTACGACTCCGGCGCGGCTTAGAAAACCTCTGTTTTTGGAGATATCGTAGACGGTTATTAGGTGGACGACACGAAGCTTTGATCTCAGCTTCAGAGAACATGCAAAAGCGCTTTCGGAGCTGATTAAGCTATGTCCAAACGGCGCAAGCAGCGTATATGGTGCTTGTTCTAAAAGCGAGGCTTAAATATGTATTCCAAGCTATCCCAAACATTCCGCTCATGAATTCAGTCAGGATTAGTGTGTTTTCCTCTTTGTTCATTATTCGGCAAATGATTTTGAAGCAGTGACTTGACAGTTTCTGACTCAGTGAAGTTCCTCTGTGCGGCCACTATCTGATTATTTTCTGCCTAATCGCTCGCGGGTGTGCTCAGTTCCGATAATTTGTTCTTGCTGCGCACAAGGCTTGAAACGTAGCTGTTTAGTACATTGTAATACCTTGTAGCAAATATATATTACAGCTAGTAACTCGCTTACACTTGTGGACCGTCACGAAACATTTAGCTTCGACCATTCGCGCGCCATCGGTGTAGTCCGTCATTTATTGTGCATATATAGTGCGCATATATGCAAGTGTGCGCCCATTCACTTATTCTTGATACGTCGGCGATAGAGTGGGTGTAAGTTTTCCTGCCATTTGGGACAGATGTGTATAGATAACGTGCGCGAAACTTACTATGACAGGAATTGGGCGCTACTCGCTTTATCATTGTTTAACGAGTGTTACTCACTCTTGCCGACGTTCTGGAGATGAAGCCCTTTCTTTGAAGGTTAGCGCTACAAGGCTGGCGGATGAGCAAATTTCTGTATCCTCGAGGAAAGCCGTACATCACGAAGTGCCGCTAACACGTTCGGACAGTTGCAGCAGCGGTCCGCGAACTTGGCCACACAGATTAATTCTAGTCCTTCACTATTTTTGCAGCCAACTATTGCACACGTCGTCAATCCACATGATTAAATCTAGCATGATTGGAGCACAGTGTGTTAGCGAAAACTCAGTTGCATTTCCGACAGCTGATCGCACAGAAGCAAGGCAGAAGCGGTAATGGTTTCGTATTCGTGCGCGGTCGCTGAGGAGACGTATGGCGCGCCCGCCGTGAGCGCCATCTCGTTTCTGAAGAACAAACTGCTTCGCGAAAAGGGTCAATATACCTTTCCCATAAGCGCATGGAATGCTGGGAACTAGTTCTGAATAAAGCCTGTACTGTGCGAAACTGATGACGACGTGCAGGTGGCACCATGTTGCGCTGCTGAAACATAGAGCGAGGTGCTGTACTTCCCTAAGCGTGCGGGCAATTTTTTTGTCACCGCCTGTGATGCGTGGAGGTCTGTTTTGCTCTCATCGACGACGAGTTATTGTTGGTCCCCCGTAATTCCTTCTCAAACGCTATTCATGCTCGAAAAGACGTGTTACGCATAAACAGTAGACTGACCACAATGCGCTTCTATTTCAAATTTCGCGGTGATTCGTGTGGCAACGGCGCCATAACTGACGTCGTGATGTGTTTCTTATTTTTTCCTTCGCAATGCTGCGTCCTCGTTAATTCTTTCTCCCGCAACGTGGACGGCAGACTGTGGCCGCGAGGCGCTCACGTGGTACATCGTGGGAGGCCTGGTGGGCGGCATCGTGCTCGTCGGCCTGCTCGTCGTGTGCATCGTGCGCTTCCTCGTCTACCTCAGGGACCGCGTCGAGTACGAGAAGTTCGACAAGGAGATCCAGAACACCCAGTGGGGCTCGGTGAGTCCGCGGCAGCCCCGCGTGTGTTGTTTGCAACTATAACCATTCAGTGTTCAAAGAACGCAGCGCGGAACAATCCATACGAAATATGTTCACGCTTTGGCACGAAGTTTTCGCGCTCACGCATCGAAGCCGACTGGGAAGGTATTCGCCATCTACACGAAGCGACCTTCCTCAATGTGTATACCTTTAGTGGCCCTGACAGTTCCGGACTGCCCGAAGCAGTGCTTTCAACCAATGAGCGTTGCGTGTGCAGCTTCTCGGACAGTCCGCGACTGTCAGAGACGGGTAATCGAAGAGGCCCAGTGAGAAATACTGTTCGTGTAACTCCCATCATGCGCGGAAGGTATTCGCGGCAAGCAGTGTGTCATAGCATAGCCTCCTATATATATATATATATATATATATATATATATATATATATATATATATATATATGATCATAGTAAGCATTCCTTTGCGTGTTCAGAACGACTGCTTCTTTATTTTATTTTTATTGTTCTTATCTTTCCTTCTTCTTATCTATTCTTTCCCCCTCCCCAAGTGTAGGGTAGCCAATTGGGCACGTCCTCGGCTAACTTCCTTACCGTTCCCTCATCGTTTCTCTCTCTCTATTCACACAACTTGGAAATCAGAGGAGGGGGTCTGACACTGAAACTTCTCCCCTGGACACGAAGCAGATAAGCCGCCTAGATAAACATAAGGCAATTATTAGATCGCAATATCGTATGGAGCATGTTTAGCGTATGCTGTATTTCTAGAACTCTTTAGGTGTCGAAGGCACCATGCATGCACGCAGAGAGAGACGGGGTACGGTTACTTGCCCGCTATACTGCGCTCTCCCGATATTGCTTGCTCTGGCAACCAGTGTGAAGGCTTTCGAGGGGGCAGGGCGAAGTTGAGTGACGCACCCCTCCTGTCGTCGTCACTGATCCCATTCGAATGTTCGTGTAGTGGTGCCATGTCTACCGCTATACCGTGCTGCCATTTCTCGATCTCGCGTTGCAATGGAAACTATTTGCTAAGTTCCTTTTACACTTTCGCGCGTTTACAACGCAATTGAATGAACTCTCATATCTCCCTGTCTTTCTCGCCGCAGGACACGAACCCCATCTTCAAGCACGCCGTGTCAAACTTCCAGAACCCGACGTACGAGTCCGGTCAGCGTGCGGTCGCCAGCTGACGGACGCGCTGCCCGTGATGATGCTAGAGCGTCCAGAGACCCTTTTTTTTTTTTTTTTCGTAGAGTCATCGGTCCTTCGCCGTGACTCTGACGGCGCCAACTTCAGGCGTACTGTCGTCAAGTCGCGCGAAGAACCACCTGCGTTTTCGGCTACATTGGCATGATGCCAGCAGCGAAGATGCTGCCTGCAGCCTTCAGGACTTTTCCCTGTTTCTGCAGCACTCCGCGGAGGTTGTCGCTCGCGCAATCTTTACCTTTAGTCTTTTACGTACATGGTTCTGTTCCTTTGAATCCGAGACGGTATAGGCTGACCACGCGAGTTTGTTTTCGTGTTTCTTGGTTCCGCCCATTGACCAAAGTCTCGGAAGCATGCAGCTTCACCTCACGGCTTCGAAGATTTTAGTTTATGCCAGCTGTGAATCCATCGTTATCACTGCCGGCTTCGTTGCGTTCTTTGTACAACGTGTTGTCGACTTCCGATAACTCGACCTTTCCTTTTAATACGACGCTGTGTTCGGAAGGTGCCGAAGCTCTTTAAACAGTATATTTTGGTTTTGGACGTTGGATATGCAGTGTTCGGACCACTTTTGCATGACCCGCCGCGGTTGAATTCACGGAAATCGACAGTGTATGCTTGAGTCTATGCAGGTGACCCATGTCCCAATTGATGTTGTGTACAGTACTGAATGAACGAAGTGGAGTCTTCTATAATATGTGGCCACAAATATATTCTCACGCACAATTCTCTCCAGTAACAGTGCCATATAGTGTTTCGGGCAGTGGTGTCTTGTGCCAGCATATAGTACAGTTTTGTTTGTTTTTTGAACTGTGAGTCGAGAAAGCACAATGTTAGGCAGTGCACATGTCATCACATTTTTTTTATTATTTTTTATTTATTTATTTTTTTTTAGAGGAAGCATGCTACTATCGTCAGCGCTAAAACGAAGTTCCCGTGGGTTCAACTCCGTATTGCCGATTCCTTTCTATTGTAAAAGCTTTCTTTCGTGTCTTACTAATTTATCTTGGGCTGCTGAGCACGAGGTCGCGGGATCGAATCCCGGCCACGGCGGCCGCATATCGATGGGGGCGAAATGCGAAAACACCCGTGTACTTAGATTTAGGTGCACGTTAAAGAACCCCAGGTGGTCCAAATTTCCGGAGTCACCCACTACGGCGTGCCTCATAATCAGATTGTGGTTTTGGCACGTAAAACCCCATAATTAAAAAAATTATTATAGTAATTTATCTTATCTTAATAATTTTGCGGAACGCACATTCTTGCAGTACGAGTTCAAGACTGAAGTACGCAGACCGTAGCCTTCAGTAGATTTTTTTTTTTTTTTTTTCTCTCTTTTTACGCATGTGTATATATCATTTTATTATACATTCACAAATATGAGAGCAGCCTGATAATCTTGGAAAGGAGAGGAAGGGGGGGGGGGGGTAACACCGAATCCTCCTCACCACCTGCGTCACGGGCTTGGGAACGTAGAGATACGTGATGCACTCCTACAAGGTACCATCTGCGCAGGCGCAGCTGCACCGATACATGCGCACGTGCGCTTCGGTCGGCTCCGCGCAACGCGTTAGTGCATTGCGAATCGCGCTGTGTTAAGTGACCTGTTAATTCGGACTCTGAGCACTCCTGTGCGGCGTTCTCCATAGCTGCGATCGACGCTGTTCATCTGAGCCAAAGTGACCTGCTCATTACGGGCAGCGATGTCGTGATGTGTTAAGCAAGGTACTGAAGTTTTTCGTCTGAAGCCCGAAGTATAATAATAATGCCGAAGTATAGCTTCAATTTAAGGACCGGGTATGTACGAGTTGAAAGTTTAGAGTGTCGTTAGCCACATGCATCTGTTTCAGTCGCCTACTTAACAATTTATGCAAACACTACGCGCTCACAGTGACACGCCCTGACAGCGCGTGCCCAGCATTCGCGAAAACATCGCACAGTGAAGCCCTCCGTCGCGCACCGCGCACAGTTTTCTCTGTATTCGTGCACAATAAGGACACGGGCGGAAGGTTCTGCTCATCACCCTTCCTAGATTATCAGTATTGTTATACTGATAGTGGCTACGTGTGCGACCCTTCACATCGTCGCGCACTTACCAAACATGCGATAATAACGTCACTTCCTGACCGGCCCGAAGAATAGACTTAACAGAAGAAGTGGCGTGGAAACTATACTCACTCCTTTTTGTTATGGCTCGCAGGCAACGCGTATTGGCTGAAAGAGTGAATAAACCTGCAAGCTCGAAGAAGGATGCGTGCTTTTGATTGGTATCTATAGCGTTCCCGCTGCAAACTGCGCTATACCTTAGACGGAAGAAAAGACACGTGCAAATGACGCTTATTCCACGTTTTCTTGGGTGCAGTGCCGTTTTGCGCCATGCACTAACGTGTCCCCGATTTAAGTGCAGCACAGAGAAGTAATAAGTTTAGCTTTGCTAGTAAGTTACGATAGTGCGATAGTAGAACGGCCACTCTTAAAACGTGAGCCAACGCTTATTAAGCCAAAAGAGGCGCAGTAATGAAAGATGGGGTGGCACCACCGCTGTAACACGTAAGTACCAGCGCTGAGGTCTTTTGGTGCCAAATGCAGTGAAGGGAAGTTCCGCCTTCATTTCTTTCCCAGTAATAATAAACTTTTTTTCCCCGCTAAAGAAATTAAAATGAATTCGAAAAGAATAATTTGCCGCAGCTAAAGTGATTTCGTGTTGCTCCTTAGTGTCTCGATGTGTCAAGTGGCTAGGTAACGATATCGCCGTTTATACTTGTATTCCTGGCGCGCCGCAGGCATGTCCGAGAATTGGTGACACGCACGTCTCAGTGTCGCTGAAAACCGCAACAACTTTGACCACTGTTCACAGGTTGTTTCTGCGTGTGCAAATCGCGGTTGTACATAGTCTACAGCACACCGTGCTGTTCTTCTGAGAGTTGGCGCTGTGCCATTCGCCATGTGTATGTGTGTGCGTGCGTGCGTGTGTGCCCTCTCTACGTTCATGTTCTGCTTTGTACTATTCATTTTGGTATTCCTGTCGTCAGTGTCGTGTCTCCCTATTGTTGGTATGTGCACATATCGTGTGTTGCCTATATATGAACGCCAGGTATTCACGACTTAAGCTAAACCACTGGCTCGTTCGCCCCGAAATTTTGCGCGGAGGTAGCATTTTCCGGTAGGTTCACCTCAGTGCCACGTGTGCTCTGATTACTTGCCTTGTGTTCGTCCACAATGAATCCGAAGAGCGTGTCGTCTGTTCGAGCCGCCGAACCACTGAACGCCGCCATTTTGTCAATCTGTCGGCTGTTGTGCGCGTATGGGAGTTAATGGTTATGTTCATGAATGAAACACGCGAGTAATGTGTGATGTGTAATGCCGCGCTCTGTGTGGTGTGTGTGTGTGTTCCGTCCCATTTCGAAGTCGTTCTTAGTTTTGTGCAAAATGGCGCGTTTTTCCGGCACATATATATACCGTACAGTATGGCCAATTACTCGCTATAGTTGTGCACGCTAACGTGGTATAGTATAAAGTGAATACACAGAGCATGTATGCTACCTCTGTGTAAAATTTCAGCGCGAGCGAGCCGGTGGTTTAGCTTGAATCGTATATATACCTGGCTCTCCTATGTAGTTATACGGAACACACGGTAGATTTGGTTTCCTTTCTCACCACTTTTCTGTTCCTAGAAGCCGCTGAACTAAGGGCTAGTCATGTTGTCATGAGTATGCAATTCTCTTGTTTTTTTTTTCTCTCTTTTTTTTTTCAACATGCTCTGTAGGTTTTATTTTTTTACGGAAAAATAAAGTCATTCGTTGAATGCGTCACAATGACCTTCCTGCATCATGAATTGTCGAATAATTTCCAGTGAATATAGTTCTATTAGCGGATATATTACGGAACGCCACAAAATGCATGGGATGTAATAATCAGGTAAGGCGCCGAGTGATTTCCAGAAAATTGTTAAACCTTCGTTTCCGGCTCGTTTATGAGCGCTGTATGTAACGCTTCATTTCACTCTTCCGTGAGAGGACCTTAAACGACAGAGATTTAATATTTAGAGGAAATAGGTCCCGCTCTATGCGTGACGCGTGTACCGTAAGTTTGTAGTGTCTAGGTTATTACCTGATTTGATTGTTTTTTTTTTTTACATCGCATGTATATAGTTGCTGTTCCCGTGTCTTCTAGGTGAACTACGCTATGCACTGCGTTTATATATATTTAGTAGGAGTAAGAAGAATGTTGGAAATGACAAACGATAAATATTTCATCTGTGTAGCTTAATTACAGCATTATTCAAAGTTACTTATTCAAGCATTCCAGGTTGTCATACCGCCGTTATTCGCAATATTTCCCGGAGTCCTAAAACAACTCCATAAGTCACCAACTTCAAGTTTTGTGAAAATAGTGGGAATGTTAGGTGTATAATATGTGATGCAAGTTTCGGGTTCCTGGTTTAAACAGAACCGCTGCAAAAAAAAATTAATGACCCATATTTTATTACTTACCTGTGTGTCATCGGACGCCCGTAGTTGTTTTCTTCGGTGTCCTCAGTGAACTATATGTCATCTTGTTCATATTTGTGAAAATAAGGGGTAGGTTGTGGCTATAATGTGTACGCTAAGTTAAAAATATGTAGGTTAATTGCGGAATTTCCAATAAATTAAGTATGCAAGTGCTCCGGGGCGTTGTGTGTTTACGAGCGGCGCAAAATTTATAGCCCGCAGCCCTGACATAACTAATAAAAACGCCACCAAGATCAAATTTACCATACATGTGGGGAGAGCTATTGAAAATTTGTTTGCCCAGTGAAATGCCTGTGGTTTAAACATAACTACATAGCAAAAAATTCTTTAACATGTTCTCGAAAGCGTTATGTGACCATTGACTATGTTTCCCAGTGTCTTGAGGGAACCGAACGTTTCATACAGTTTACATTTCGCGAAAATAAGGGCACGTTATGGGTCATTCGTAGGCAAAATTGAAAGTGTCTCGGTTGATTACGCTCTGTGCAATAAATTGCGAGTCCGAGCACTCCAGAGCGTATACGATTGACTTTTACGAGCGGCGCAAAATTTTTCACGCAGCCGTACGTGGCATACCTACATAAATATATATCACCCTAAGAAAAATAAAGATGACGAAGATGGGTATCGTGGTTGCTTCTTTTGGGGAGTAACTGACCTGACACAACCATTCGTCCGTTTTGGGGGTAACTGCTAGGGGATATAACTGACCAGGACGAATTTTTCTTCAACTGCGAGGCTTTCTTTCGAGGAACCCGGTTGGGTTTCCATTGTAGCAAATTGCTACATTTGGGTGGATGTCTCAGTTTCCCTTTAATTACTTATCTCCACCTAGCGGATTTCCGCTGAACTATTACGTCATACACTTGCCTCTGCTTCGAGTTGTCGACAAATTCGACTTCGCCCTGCCATCTGCTAGCCGCCTGGTTAGCTCAGATGGTAGAGCGGCTGCCCCGGAAAGGTGGTGGTCCCGGGTTCGAGTCCCTGACCAGGACGAATTTTTCTTCAACTGCGAGGCTTTCTTTCGAGGAACCCGGTTGGGTTTCCATTGTAGCAAATTGCTACATTTGGGTGGATGTCTCAGTTTCCCTTTAATTACTTATCTCCACCTAGCGGATTTCCGCTGAACTATTACGTCATACACTTGCCTTTGCTTCGAGTTGTCGACAAATTCGACTTCGCCCTGCCATCTGCTAGCCGCCTGGTTAGCTCAGATGGTAGAGCGGCTGCCCCGGAAAGGTGGTGGTCCCGGGTTCGAGTCCCTGACCAGGACGAATTTTTCTTCAACTGCGAGGCTTTCTTTCGAGGAACCCGGTTGGGTTTCCATTGTAGCAAATTGCTACATTTGGGTGGATGTCTCAGTTTCCCTTTAAACACGTTCCTTTCGCATTAAATGAACTTGTAACGGGAACTCGTTTCAATATTGGTGTACAACACTGGTTGGTACATATCCAGTGGTGAAAGAACAGCACGAAATAAACGCGGACAAGGAAGGAACATAGAACAACCGCTGTCCATCATGTCTTCTAAATATTTAAAGTGCTGATCTTAAAGGCTATGCTTTTTCTGGTTGAATGTAGCGGAGGCAATTTTGGTAAGCAAATACGTCATAGACGTCGCTTTTTGGACACCACTTATGACCGATACAGGGTTTGTTTTTAACGTAGCGTAATGTCCAGATTTTACTGTTCTTTGTCCAGTGTGGTTTATTCGTATGTTCCTTCTTATATGCCGCGGAAGCGATATCGGGAGCACCATGATCGGGAGCCATAGAACACGTAATAGACGTCGGGTTTTTAAAATCACACATAGTGGCCACGTAAGTGTCAGAAAACCGATGTATATGACGTGTTTTCGGCTCCTTCATTTACTTTCAAAAGCATAGCGAAAGCATTGCCCACACAGCTTCCCTAACTTACCTACGCCACTCTAACATAGCCTTCAAGATATGCACTTAGTAATTTAGAGGGCGCCACATAACGCTTTCAAGGCGTGAGCCTAGCCAAGCTTGGCCAAGCCTCAATCTTTCTAATGGCATCGTGAGTTTGTTTGCGGTGTTGTGTGAGCTGCCGAAGTAATGAACTAAAGAGTTTCGGGTTTAGTTCGGCAGCTGACGATGTTGCCTGAATCGGACAAAGTAGTGACAGTGCCTTTGACACCTCAGGAACTGGCTATATTGGCTGAAGTTGACAGGTAAGTTTATCTCTGATTAGGGAAACACTTGCGCTGCTCACAACATACACGCCCCTCGATGATAGAACGGTGACCCAATTTGACATTTGTTGATTGATAAAACTTTAGCTGGCTCTGATTATCATGTAAAGCCGCTCTTCTGAATGTCTTTC
Organism: Dermacentor silvarum; assembly: GCF_013339745.2. Classification (NCBI taxonomy): domain Eukaryota; kingdom Metazoa; phylum Arthropoda; class Arachnida; order Ixodida; family Ixodidae; genus Dermacentor; species Dermacentor silvarum. The sequence goes on along the minus strand of NC_051155.1, from coordinate 164,074,694 downwards.
TTGCTTTTATTGATCGATTGACACAATCCTGGGACGGCCACACCGCTTTCTTGTCTTTGCTTTTGCAGACCCGGAAGAGTAACGGGAAATAATTTGTAGTTTCTCGTGACTGTTTGTTTCACTTCATTTACGAAATGACCGCATTATTTAAACTGTGATATAAAGACACTCATTTATAGGGCGAGTGCATAAGCCATGTGGTGTTAAATATCAATGAATAAAGATGTGAGCGTTGTCGGTGTCTGGTCCGCTGGCACTAAGAGGTCCCGAGTATAGTAATCTTAAATTTATACAGTGCCGTAAGGCCACGAGCACTTTTGACACGATCGTTGTGTAAACATTAACTCGTTGTCAAACGACAAAACTGATAACGACACACGATAAAACTGATGCCGTCGCTGAAAGCGTCTCCGTTGTTATTTCAGCCGCCTGTTTGGATTTTGGAAGCTGAACACTCCCGAAAACTTCAAGAGGAAGGCCCTAATTTTGAAGGTACTGTCTGTGTATAATTCCTTTGACTTGTTCAGAGCATAATTCACGTTAGGACTCAGCTTCGGAGATTTGAGACTCATATGCGTGTACAAATGCACTGGGCACGTAATACCGGTGTCACACGGCCACTTTAGATCTTGATCATGCCCGATCCGGATCGAAATTCTCCACCGTGATTGGCTCCCTCCCGCAGCCTGTGCATAGGAGCCAAAGTGCGCCATGTGACACCCGTATAACCCATTTCCAGCAATACCGCCGTGTCGACTGTTTGCTTATCGAAGGAGCTTAAAATTGCTGATCGTTGCGGATATGGTTGCCACCTTTGTCGAGGAAAAAGAAAGTGCGAGAAGGAAGAGGGGGCGAAGGCAGTTCTTGCTTTAATACTGTATGCAGAAATACAAACAAAATAAATATAATTAATTGGCGATACACCAAGTACTAACTTTGGATGATTGAAGTTTATTGAAAGGCTCAATATGCAATTAGGTGCACATTTAAAATAAAGAAAGGCCAGCAGGAAATGCTAACAGCCCGCTGAGCATCTTTTCCATAGCTCAGGGTTGTGCGGGGGCAGGAGAGCGAACATTGTGCGTCTACTTCGCTGGTGTGACCCAAACTGTTCGTACCAGCTGATGTGAAAAGTGCCAACATTGGGTGGCTATCGAGAAGACGTCGTAGAGAAACTGAAGTTGGGCCTTGACTCATAGAAGAAAGCTCTAAAAGGGTAATGAAAGGCAAAAAAATGGTCTCCTCAGTCTTCCGATAACACTACAATTTTTCGACAGTGGACATTAAAAAAAATTAGGAATGAATGTGCATGTGACAGTTCAGTTGTTTGCAAGGTATGAATGCCTGACTAAACTAAACGCTTGCAATTCACATTATATTGCACTGCTATAGGAATAACTGGAAAACCTGCTAATGGTATGATGGGGTTGGGGTTAAGCCAGCACCTTGAGAGAAAGACCAGACGTGCTGGTGGAAAACCAGCCAGGTGGTAACTGTACTCGCAAATAGCTGTTGCTTTCTTCCCTTACTTTAATTGTTACACTGATAGTTAAGTGCTTGATGGCACATGCAGGGATAAAGTTTGAATTTGTATATCCTCCTGAGACCCAAACACAACTATGGGACATCATCACTCTTCAAGATAGTTTTTATTATCTACTGTTATGAACTCGAAAAAACAATTTTAAAATTTTAAATACCATGGTTAGATACCAAAAGCTGCGTTTCCATGTCTTCCCAATCTCCATCATCTCGTCGTTGCTATGGTAAAAACTGCATTTCATTGCTTAAACGCAGAGATGAAGATGGTACTATGTGTGGCACATCGCCATGTTGCTGCCGCGTCTGGTATTTTCACGCAATCTCAGTGATTTCAAAACATACCTTGAGGTTGCTTTCGGCCGTCTGGGACAACACAGAGGTATAGATCAATTTAGTGTCAAATTTCTCGAAAGATTATGACATGAATATTAGTAAACCACTTCTTTGTAGTTGCACATGCACTGTACTTTATACCCAGAACGAATATATTGCGTAATTGCTTTCGAGTGAAATTAAAAAGGTTCAAGGCAACGTGCAATGTATTGTACAAGGGGTCTTAGGAGGATGTGCACAGCTAATACTGAAGAGTTTAGGAGTGCAAATTCTTTGAGTGTGTTGTGTGGGCGCTGCAGGTACCATTGCTTGTTTTGTGCCACTTTCCTGTGTGATTTGGCAAAGAGAGAGTGCACTTGTTTGGTAAAACTTGCATTTCAAATCTCCTGTGGGAAATCTAATAGAGGGCCTTACTGGTTTTCCTCTCGTAACACTAAAGAGTGCACTGACACCATGATATCACCATCTCGTCATACTTTTGTAAGAATTTAAGCGCTTGGAGTCTGCGGATGCTTCAATATTTGCACAAAAAAATATTTCATCCAGCTTTATTGAAGTTTTGTAGATGTGACAGGCAGCTTTTCAGAGTGAAAAATGGTAGGTTGACATTGAAGGATTTTTACAGCTGACTTACCAGTCAAGCATCAGTCTGTTGAAAATGGCTCTTGACTTGTATTAGTAGTGATGTTTCTACCTGACCGCTGTCAAACTCCTGTCACACAGGTACTTGCAGGGCTTCTTAAGACTAATTTGCATGAAAATGTTGATTGTATTTGATGGACTCCTCTGCTGCACACTTAAACTCTAGGCTCACCGAGTAGCTTGACTAATATGTGCGAAGTGGCAATGTGTGTACAGCAGATACCAGCTTAGAAACTTGCAACAATATAAAATATCATAAAAGGCATTTCTGAACAATATGCAAGCATTCTTGCAAAGATATTGTTCTGTTTATGAAGCTCAAGAGGGATAACAGTATTCTTTGGTGAACTTCAAGATCTTTCATTATTTTCGAGGGTTTGCTTAGAAATTGAGTTCCAGCTTCAGTTACAATTTTTGGAGGCTCTGGAGCAACCACTGATGAAAATAATGTTCGGTGCCCTCTTGTTCAAACTGTATTGAAATTCTCTGTCTGATGGAGCATGACACCGGTTTACAATTACCGCGAAATGTTTGAAAACGTGGCCACTCTTTACAGGGCGTTCGACATCTAGAGCAAGTGCTGATTGCCCACCATCAGCGAAGCAAGCGTCCCCAGGGAGGCGATGCTGACACTACCGGTCCTGCCTCGGCTGGGACAGTACCTGCTCTTGATCCACCCATGGATCACAGCGGCAGTGATGGTGTGATTAGCGTTGGCCATGACCGGATGAGCTTCCAAGCTTCCACACCCGCTGCACCTAAGGAGATCGATCCGAAAACCTTCTGCAAGCTGGGCCACTTCCAGCTCTTGCTTGAGGACTATGCAAAAGGTGTTTATCGAGCCTCAGGCATAAATAGGCATGGAAAGAAAATATTACTTGGTGCATTAATTATTATTAAATTATCATTAAATATTATTACTATTGGTGCATTAATTAACCTTTACCAAATGAAGGGGTATTTACGCCAGAAAGCAAGGAAATTAGAGAAGTGGTGTCACCCAGAGAGTTTTATACAATAATTACTAGGGGAATTCTGGCACTGGTGTCTAAGGGAGCTGCAATTCGGGTGGTCCTGCCAGCATGGAATGATGGTTAGTCCAAGGTTTTGTCTAAAGTTCGTCCTTTTGGCTTCAAACAGCTTCGTGAATTTGTAAACTCATCTTTTTTAACAAAGTACTGCGTTATAAATAATTAAACGCCATTACAGTTGTCCAACGGTAGGACTCAAACACAGGATGAGTACGGCAGCCCGATATTGAAATCATTACGCCACGGGCGCATGCATCGACGAACAGCATAGAACACCCTTAGGAATTTCTCGCGGGCATGTGAGCACGTTGAGACGCTTGGCGCGTTTTGATTTGGCCACCTCGACAGGGTGAACCGCTGCAATTAGTAGCGATTATGCGTGTTCATAGGGTTTTGTGCATTTATACAAGTATACATTGCTTTGATATTTAGGGCAATGAACGCAGATAAAGCGTAATAAACAAAGCCTGTCTCAAGCCACAAGCACGAAGATCAGCCAAATCCACGTACTAACCATCATTCCCGTGGTGGCTGAACATGATGATGATGATTTAATGGCATCCCCTTCGAAACGGGGCGGTGACAAATAGTCACCTAGTCTGTTTGATTTAATCATGTGTACTATACATGTTCTTTATCTAGCATTTTTGTATACCTCTCATTAATATTTTTTTTGTTTTTTTTTTTCAAAAATCTACCGTGTACCGCTTCGCAATATTTTAAGAGATCAGGTCGTATCAATCTCTTCCCTGCTTTTTTTCCACCAATACTCTAAACGTCTCTTTCTTATCTCTACGGCTGATCGGTTGATGTTTCCGTCCACTTTAAATCCAAGCGCTTCTGGAAGTTGTACGTTACCTATGGTTCTCGCTGGGGGAATCCCTTCGCATTCCATTAGGAAGTGCTGAGTGGTCTCTGGATAATTGCTGCAGCATACACATGCCTCATCTAGTTCTGAATACTTCCTCCGGTATGTTTTCGTCCTTAGGCAACTGGCTCGAGCCTCAAATAGCAAGGCACTGCCCTTTGTGTTATCGTACAGATTTTCCCTTCCAACTCATTTCTTCTCATTCTTGTAAATCTCCATGGTCCTTTTTGTTTCCATTCTTTGCATCCAATTCACTGTCTCTATTTCTCTCGCTTTCTGATGACTCCTGGTTGTCTATTTACAGTTTTGATTGTCCTGCACCAAGTGCTGCAAAATCACAGTACTGGAATTCCCTCTGGTGATTATTGTAGGAAGTTCTATGGTGTCACTATCTTAGAAGGAGCTCCCTATAATGATTTATATTGTGGTAATGACAGTGTAGGTATAGTTTATCGTTTATCGGGTCGCGGGATCAAATCCCGGCCGTGGCAGCTGCATTTCGATGTGGGAGAAATGTAAAAATGCCCGTGCACTTTGCATTGGGTGCACGTTAAAGAACACCAGGGTGGTCAAAATTAATCCGGAGACCTCCGCAATGCCATGCCTCATGATCATATCGGGGTTTTGGCACAAAACCCCAGAACTTCAACTTCAACTAGTAAGAATAGTTACCAATTACCATGCATGAATGAGAAGGGGAACCGAGGTGCCAAATTTTTGTTAGTCATAGTCATATGAAGCCAACAGATAATGAAACCAAAGGAAGCATAGGTTAAATTGCTTGTTCTTACTTAAAATATAGAAATGATAAAGTATAGAGAAATGAAAGCGGACAAAAAAAAACTTGCCTCTGGTGGGTTCCAAACCCATGTACAAACTTCATTGATACGATTCTGCGTAATACGTTTTTCAGGATGACAGGTTTTTTTCTCATTTCCCGGCCAACGCATCATAGGAGCAATGTATTTTCATGCGGTTGATACGATCGCGTTTCCACCTGAAATTGGATGATACGACTGCAAACTGGTATTTCTGAAACTCGTAGCTTTATATTCAAGTGTACTAGATTAAATTACATTCCAACGGCCCACGAACGACGTGTTAAGGGCCAGTGACACTAGCGAAAAACGCGCACTGCGCGCCGATGGTGGCAACACGGGCACCACAAATGCTGCCACAAAGCAGTCATGCCGTGGGGGGATCGGTCCTGGACCGATTTAAATTGCTGCGTGCCCAGTGGCAAACGAGCCGCGAGCGAAGCAGATCAGTCAGAGCTGCCCCTTAAGTGACGTTCACGCGGGAAACTGGTGCCATGCGGACCCGCCCAACTGCTATTTTCACACTCGTAGTATCGTCTGCTCGCGTCAGCTTTTGCTCGCACTTGTTTTGGTTGGCTTTTCAGGGGAGATCTTCATGTGGTCATGTGGCTGAATGAAGTGCCTGCCCTCGTCTGCCAGTCATATCGCTCGTGTCACGCTGCTCTACGGTGGTTCTTTGTTTCGGAATTCTTGGCCTCGTGGTGCCGTGACCTCCGTAGCAATGTCAAGGAACTTGTTATCTTTCAAAAGAACTTGTTTATGGAATTTGAAAAAAAAAAAGAATAAAGTTCAGCGAAAACTGATGAGCTGTTTTAAAGTTGCTCTATAAAAGTGTGTTGGCTGCGGTTCGTGTGGTGTCGTGATGCTGCTCCGCATAACACGCCTGTTATGCGGAGCAGTAACACTCGATGCCACAGGAAGCTTTGCTAGCGAGTTTGTCATCAAGTAAGCCTGCTTTCTTACGTTTTGGGGCTTGCTTTGGATGATACAATTTTTGGATGTTATGTTTTATTTTCTGGTTCCCGCGAAGATCGTATCAATGAGGTTCCGCTGTATTTGCATTATGTGTGTGATGCTCTTACCAAATTAAGATACTGAGGCGCTGTTTTCCCATACACTTTCTTAGGTAGTTATATGTGTACTAGATGTAGCCCTGGGTGTGCTAGCCAACATCACAACTCATGGCCATAGTGGCAGATGATCCTTACTACTGCCGGCATAATGTAGTATGGGAACTTGGATGTAGGCAACCTGGCAATAAACCTTCGTATGCTACCAGAAGGCATCAAAGCTGCTTGAGTAGAGACTCTTGCTGTGAATGAACAAGCTTTGTCCACTTTCATTTCCCTTTACTTTACCATTTCCATATTTTAATTAAAAATAAGTAATTTACCCTATGTTTTCCTTGATTTGTTTGTTGGCTTCATATGATTATCAATTACCATGCGTGGCACATGAGCTTGTGGAAGAATATGCATCCTGCTTTGGTTATGCTGTGCACTTGCAACAAGCCATTTGTCCGTCTGGTAGTGGTCCTGATTTGCTTCTTACTTCAGGACTGATTTTTCATGAACACAAAGTTTACTAGGCAAGGAGCCCATTCGGTTGCCCTTGTAGCATTGTGCTACAGTCACATGAAGTGCAAAAAATTTGTGCTTGTTTAACTTGCCTAGGAATAGAGATGGGTCTTTATTGGCGAATTAGGACTGTAACCCTATTTGCATGATCACAACTGTGCCATATCTCTAGCTTATATGTCCCACTGGTGAACGTTGCCAAGACATGTTCTTAACGTTCAGTTTGTTATTCCAGCCTTATCTGCGTACCAGAAGTACTATGCAATGAAGGAGGACCACTGGAAGGTAAGTAAACGACAATTATTACGTGATTTGTAGTTAATCTGTTATTGCTTATTACTTCTTGTGCAGATAACATCTTGGTAGCAGCTTATGAATGCTGGAGATAGAGATGACATTTAGCGCTTGTTGACATGACTTACATTCCATAATGGCTATCTGTGGTAACAGCCGTTTTTCTTGCTGGCCATTTGCCACTCTATCTTTACCAGGATGAGCCTTTCCTGTATGGTTTGGGCCTTGTTTATTTCCACTACAGTGCCTACCAATGGTGAGTGACAGTACCTCTTCATATTAGAAGCTCGAAGTGTGAACTGGCCTTTTAACGCCACAGCAGGTAAAAAGGTTGAAACTAGTTTTACTTTGTCCATCAGTCCTTTTCGTTACATTGCCTTACCGAAATTACGCTGCAATATGCGTTTGACAGCCGGACGTTTTAATCCAATGTGCTATTGCCTAGCTTTCGTGCTTGGCAGTTTGTGCAGGGTTTTTTGCGTCACACAAACTCTGAGAGTGGCAGCACCTGTGCATGTGTTTCAGAAGCCACAGCTGGTAATACTGTAGCAGACAAAGACGACCTCTTGCACATCGCAATGACGTTGTTCTTGAGAAGGTGGCCAGCTCCACTGTTGGAGCCTCCTCCTGTTACAATGAATGAGTCAGAGCCAGGAGAATCGTTGAAGTCTACCAATTAAAAAAAAAAGTTTCATAGGGGAGGAGTGCCTCCACGGTCGTGCTGCAATACTGCAGCTCATCAATTTCTTGGCTATTATGCCATGCAGAAAGGCACTTTTCTTTCAAGCTCACGGCATCTTGCAGTGTTTGGTCTGCTGGGACATAAAACGTGGAAAGACAATGTAAAACATGACGCTGTGCAGTGCTGTTTCAAACACATAGGTTTGTCTTTAACACCAGTTTGAGTGCCCTCGCCGACTTGCTCTCCACATGACACCACCATTTGTCACCCTCATATAGATCCATGCATCAATCTTTATGCTCATGAATGAAGTCAGTTGTTGAGGTGCACTCAGTGGCACTTCGAGTTCTCTTCAGCTTGAAAGTACCTTTATTTAAACAGGTTCAGTATATTTGTGTTGTTCATGAAGTGGTACCTCTTGCATTTATACCATGAAATTTTTGTTTATTACATACTGCAAACCCTACAAGGGTATAAGCAAGGTATTTAATGATAGAAAATATTTTCAATACATATTGCAGACGTTACACAGCATGAACTATTGGTAAATTTGGTAAACCAGTCAACTCTATTATCATCCCTGGAGAAAAAAAAAGAGAGTTAAATATATCAGTACTGGGGGACTATCATGACAGGAAATGTGGCTTATTGGTGGTGCCTGTGTCTCGATGCTAAGGGTAACAGGTATTGACTGGGGTCAGGAGCAGGTTTATTAGTAAATGCAGATCTTATCAGTGTGCATGCTCCAGGATATGTTATTAGCGATAGTAACACCCAGATACTTGTAGTTCGACACTTCCTATAAAAGTGAGCGCTCTAGACTGTAGGTTAGATATATTAACACTTTAATGGCAGCACATATAAATACTTCCCAAGAATGTTTATTTTCTATCTAAACATGTAAAACACATAGCAAATAAGCATAATCAATGAAAAGAAAAAAAAATATCTTGCGGAATCTTTTTTAGCAATAGGGTGGAAACACCAAGCAGAAAAGTGGAAGTGGGCTTCGCCCCAAGCTGCCTATGGCTTCGTGTGGAATTAGTACCGGCAGCTCTCTTCATATGTGAACCATAGGTGTACATTTCACTTCCATCAGCGTATATCACATGTATGACACTATTGCAGCTGGAGATCTTGCATTAGTCTGTCTCCTCTGACCGTGCTCTCAAAAGAAAGTGTCAATTGCCAAACTTCTTCCTCATCCTGTGTTCCTGCTGTAACTAACAAATGACACTTGCTGCCTGTTATTCAGTGTTGGCCGAAGACATTTAGCCAGAAACTTCATACTCAATACCGAAACTCGACAAGCAAAAAAATTTTTTCTGGTATGTTGCTTGTAGGCAACACTTGTCAGTAATAGGTTAACGTTTCGCACGAGACACAAGGAAGGGCCATTTTTTTCTGTACTTATCACCCTTTCCCACATCTTGTACAAATGGAATAAGTTGTTAACACAATTGTTTGCCGTTAGTTAAATATGAAGGAACCTATGATGATAATATTTTTGACAAGCCAATGTTTTCAATTTCAAATATTTATTGGTCATGAAGTACAAAACCATACGCTTTGCTAAAATTTAAGAAAATCATACAAATTTAACCACTGTTATTAAGCGATAGTACAAGTAAGGGGACTGTTGTTAAATGGGTGACTGTTAAATGGCCTTTCCTAAACCTGTGTTAGATTCTTGTCAGGAAATAATGCATGTCCAAATCCTCATTCATTTCATTTGACACCATATTGTCATGTGGTAGTGACGGTGAAGAGGCAGGTGACAAGGAGAAGAAATGGCAAACTGTTAATTTGGGTGAACTTGTGGCATTAAAGCATAATTGCACTTTGGCAGCAGCAATAGCAGTGAGTACGTTCGTCCGTCATCAAATCAATCCCACGGCTGTCGAGCTGTCCCTTGTCTATACAGGTGTTGTGCATTCTAGATTACAATGAGATATCCGCTCATGGTCGAGAATGCGCTCAACTGTTCTGACAGGCACACAGATAGGATGGGCCTATCAGTGGCTGCAACATTCAGGATGCACGAACATTCAGATAGTGCAAACGCATATGCATTTTACGTAATGACAGAAATGTAATGTGTATCATGCTTGACAAAAAATATGTGACAATGTGCTCGAAAATTTCCAGCATGATAATAGGAAAATCAGATGATTAGTTCGATCTAATTTGAAGGTCTCCCCCCTTCTCCTCTTTTTCTTGGTGTGTAGTGTGTGCGATTGACTCTGGTTTCTGCCAGATGTGTCTCCGCATGCTTTCATTGAGCGAGGTGTTTCCTTGTGAAAACATGTCCGATTCTTTCATGTGGTCTACACTTCCAGGTGGTCTCAAAACAGAGTGTTCCTTGCAAACACAAAAGAAAACTTTGCTTTAACCCTTTGCCACAGTGTTTGGGATCTGCATAACTTTTTTTTTTTTTCTTAAAGGGATTGGCAGTCACTTTCTATGGTACCCTTTTTTTTTTTATGCAACGAAACACTTACTGGTCAGTGTCCAATCATACAGTGCTAACATGAAAAATGCAATGGAATATTTCTTTATTTGAATTTTTCTATCTGCAGTGAGGATGTAGTCGTATGCTGGAAACAGTGATACTTGAGCACGATAGTGATTATACGCCGGCATTGGTGGGAAGTAGAAGACAAGTGTGGCCCTAACTGTAAGAAAGTAATAGTTTATCAAGCTGATGTTCTTCCTGTTCATATTTTCTGTAGTGTTGAATTACTTCTACAATAATAGCTACATGCTTCCATGGTTTCTTTTCGAATTGCATTGGTCAGATGCACAAGGCTTTTTTTTTAACCAAGCCATGCTAAGTGGTAGGATATCCCAGCACTGTCTATTCAATTCAACCAAGTTTCCTTTTACCTTAGCAGCGAGTGGGTGCAGCCCGGCGCAGCACAACTGGCACCACCTGCACCTTTTCGTTTGTGGTGCCGTGCTCCGTTTCTGAATTGAACAAACTTTTTGTAGTGCTGGCAACCACCTGCGGCACAATAATTGTCAATGGCATTTTGTATCTCACGGGGAGACAATAGAACTTGGTGGAGTACTCACTCGCAAACTCGCGTGCATACAAAAGCACTGATGTGTGCTGTGATGCAATGAGGGACCCCATGGCTCTGCCGCTCCATTCATTGCTTGTTAGCGTGCATTCAACTTGTTAGCGTCAACTTTTTTTACTTTGTAATACACGTCAAATAAAGCGCAAATGCATGTGTAATATATAGACTGCAATTTTAAACAATAAGTATGCAGCACTTGATAACAGCTGAGTTATGTAAAGTGTTCTCACTGACTTCATCTGAAGTACCAAAGTTTTACCACCAGTCCGCGACACTTAGTCTCTTGCGACTTTCTCTGCCAATTTAAAATTATAATTCCTTCCTGAATCCTCAAATCATGCATCATACTCGATTTTATCGCTATAAGTCATGGTCGTCTTATTTCCACCAACATCTCACGACACGTTCTAGGCGGTTGACAGTTCCTTTAACCTTGTCAGTGTCAATTTTCTTCGGAGGTGACGCACCTCCAGCATTGTTGTTTCTTTCTGGGATTTTCTAAAACGAACACAACAGTTTATTTTTGGTTATGCAGAAGGGGAAAAAACGACATGGATAATGGCAAATGGCTCTCCATGTATGGTCCTCACATTCCTATCTGACATCAGTGACACAACGAGACAGAAACGTGAAAATGTACCGGTACGTCAGTTAACTAATTGTTAAGGACAAACTACTGAGTCTGTCCTCTAGTCATCAGATAGCTTTTTGTAGGTAGACACAAAAATGATTAGTGGGTGAAAGAAACCAGTGGAAAAACACGAAGGGCGAAGAAGAACTACACAGGACAAGTGCTGGTATTACAACTGAAAATTTAATGAAAATGGTGGTCCTGACATTGAAGCAGGGCAGCAGCGCATGCATCATCCTGCCACTAATATGAACCAACTCGCCCAGCAAATAACGTTACAAAAATGATTACAAGGAATTTAGGAATTTACCCAGGAACACGCTTGGAAGATGGTTAGGGCCACATGCCTTCTCAGTTTCTAAGCAATTAAAATATAACAGTGTGTGTTGTTTACGTGAAATAGGTTAAGCAAGCAATGCTAGCTGCTATATTGGTCTTTTTAAAACATCCTGTGTGTCAAGAAACTTGATCCTTTCGCTCTGCATATTTCTCAGCGGTCTTTGATAGCCACTTCTTGGTATGCTCTCCGTTGCCTGTTGTGGCCAGGCTAAATTTGCACATTGGGTTTTCAAGGCTTTCATCACTTGTCGTAGGTCACATTTTCTTAATTGTCTTCTTGCTTGTCAACGTGGTTCAACATGTCTACAATGTCTACAGCTGGTTGCTGGCATTATCTTCCTTGTAGCAAATGCCATCTTTTTAAAGTAGTAATCTCATGACATTTTTGACTGGCATGACATTCTGATTCTTTTTTTTTCTTTAAACGAAGCTCCTAGACCTCAAAACCATGGCAAAAAATACTGGTGAGCTTAGGAGCCCTCTACATAATTTACTATAATAACATTTCTTCGAACCAGTTTCCCAGGAGATGACTTTGTCGTGATATCATGATGCCAAAGGACGTCACATTATTTTGACACTCACTCAAGTTTGCTCGGTGGCCTCTTATACTGCTTCATCGTGCCAGCAGACCAATGAGTGAGGCGGAGCGTGTGCTAAAATGTTGTCCTGCTCCCACATGACCACCTTCTGGGTCATGATGACACGACAAAGTGATTTCCTTGGAAACTATCAACTCAAACTGGTTAGAAGAAATGTTATTATAGCGCTAAATTATATAGGGTGCTCTGAGGCTTGCCGTGTCCAGCTTCGAGAGAAATGGTCCAGATACCTTTCTCGAGAAAAGACGCAGAAACAGTGGTATCTGTGCAAGTTTGGCATTTCCAGCGGTCCCTCTGGACAAATGCAAGCCATCAGTACAGACCCCTACTCAAAATTGATCCATTGCGTGACTTTTACGTGCCGCAAGGCCTCAATAGACAAGACCAAACATGCCTACACTGAATCAGACTCAACGTGGCCTAAACGAACTACTAAGTGCAAGATTCAACTGGCCGACTCGCTAATGTGCTTTGAATGTAACGCCCCTGAAGACCTGTAACATGTTCTGTGCGACTACTGCCGCTACGCAACAGAGAGACAGTCTTTGAAGGTGGCACTACACCTGCAATGGGACTCGAGCTTGGAACTGCGCCACATTCTCGGCCCACGGCATAGCACCACCTGCACATTACGCGCCACGAAAGTGCTGCTGATATTCTTGCAAGCCACGAGTCTTAACGAAAATTTGTAAATATCACTATAGTGTATATGTGTGTGTGTGAATGTATGGGTTGTTAAGTGTTTATCACTGTATATATCATATTTATCTCCCAGCACCTGAAATGGCATGTCAGGCGAACAGCCAGGCTAACATCTCCAGCATATCATTAAAGCTTGTATCTTCTCTTTTGCTTTGATGCTTGCCGGTATATTTTCTGTGGTTTCGAGTTTCAGGACCTTCGGATATTGCAATATATATGTATATATATATATATATTTGAACATGTTGGCGACACATCATTAACCTGTCGCCATCCATGTGGTCCTTTTAATCTGTACTGCTGTTTGTTTCACATCACATGTACTGCCTTTGCATGTTGAACTTCTTTTAGCACCTGCTTTTTTGAACACCTGTCCATAGCAGTGTCATCGTGAGTCACCATGTGGTTCGGCAGTACAAGAGAACCTAGTGCAGCTGTTTTGAATGCCTCTTTGTGCGGAATTTCTTTCTTTGTCTTTTCTTGTAATTATTTTTTTCAGCTTTACTTGTGTGCAGTTGGTTAGTTCTAAGCACCTTTCAGCCTTGAACCATCTTTAATAACCACTATCGGCATAGGTTGCAGGTTTTAAAAAAATGAACAATGGAGCTTGTTGAAAACGAAAATTGTTAGCACAGTACTGTGATGAAAGAAAGAAAAAAGGAACAGTTGGGAATGGAGCCAATGTTAAGATTTCATATGCTTTGGTACTGTCACTGAAACACAAGTCAGAGAGAGAGTAAATTTTATTTATAAAACACCTGGACCTGTTGCAATGGCTCATGGGCTATGGCATTAGCTGCAGAGCATGAGGTCATGGATTTTGTTCCCGGCCGTGGCGTCTGCATATCAATGGGGGCAACATTATAATATGCCTGTGTACTATACTTATTAGATTTTAGGTGAGTGATAAATAACTCCTGGTGATAAAGAACTCCTGGTGATAAAGAACTCCAGGTGATCAATAATCTAGAGCCCTTTACTGTGGCATTCCTTATAAACCAATGTGCAGTTTTGGGACGTTAAACGCCTCAATTTAATTTTCAAGAACCCTGGTCTGCGCTCATCCCCTTTGTCCCAACTTTCGTCTACCAAGTTGAGTTGTGCGATCAGCCTTTGTCATGGTATGTACGTAGTTGGAGGAGGAGTTTACTGGCCACTCCTCATTTTCGCAGGCCTACGAATGGGTGCAAGTTTGGCCAGGCTTGCCTGGAGCATACTGAGTATTTGTTGTTGTGGAATCTCAGTCTGTCTTCCAGCTGCTCCTGCTAGAAAGGCTTTTTTTCTTGCAGATAGTTAGCTGTGAAAGGACTTTTACCTACTTTCATCATCATAGCACATTAATATCAACTTCATTTGAGGCTGCCCGATTTAAAGAAAATGCATAGACTTGATTTCTTAGTCTCATCACTGGCTTGTCTTGTCCTGGCTCTGCACAAGAATAAAAAGCAGGAAGGAATCTGCTGAATGAATAGGGGCAATAATTGCTGCTATGTTTGACAGCTCATTTAATCATTTGTTTATCCACCGATTAATTGACTACATCGTGCATTAATTAACTGAGGAGCTTCTCTGGCTTGTATTCACACCAACTTCTTCTTGTCGAAACCCGTGATAGAAATTGCATAAGTGATAGCACGCATTTATGTTGGCAAGGAACATTTGTCGATAGGTGGTATGCTTAAGATTGTACTATATTACGGGAACTCTTGAAGCCATTTTGCCATAATTTATGGAGAGGTGTGACAGGTTCATGATAATTTTAGTCAGCAGTCTAGGTGAACGGGGAGTGAACAAGGCTTATGGCACTACTACAGTAGTAGTAGTGCCACCTGGACTTGATGCACATGTTGCTTGTGGTACAGATAAATTACTGTCAATTGAGACAGCAGCATGTTGCCATTTCTTTGGAAAAAAAAATCATCAGTTTATAAAAACTGCAAGAGAATGCAAGAATGATATCCTGAACTACATCTACATCTGAACATGCTATGCTGGGGCATGCGTGACACCTAGGATGCAGCAGTTGGATGAAGTCGGGCACTTCCAGCAGGCCCTCCGAGTGTGTGGAATGAAGGCAAACATGCAGTTGGTGTTCCATGTATTTGCTATGTTTCCCGTCAGAAAATGACAGCAACAGTCACTGTGGTGCAGTCTCAATGTGTCTAGTACGCTGGGCACTACATTATTGATAGTCCAATTTAACCAACAAGTCTGCATGCCCAAAAGTAAAAGCTGTTGAGAAATGCAGGTAGTTATTCGCCTTGCAATATATAATAGTATTATTGTGAGCATACTCAAGGACACCACACATGGCTGCTGCATAATAATGAGATAGTTTGGCACAAAGTGACCGTGTAACAGAATGGGTGCCAAGAGAACAGTTACAGTATAGGTACCAAGAGAAGGAAAGTGCAGTCGAGGACAGCAGAAAACTAGACAGTGTGATGAAGTTAGGAAATTTGCAGGCACAAGTTGGAATCGGCTAGCACAAGACAGGGACAATTGGAGATCGCAGGGAGAGGCCTTCGTCCTGCAGGAGACATAAATGTAGGCTGATGATGATTATGATGACTGTTAGAGTGAACGCCTTACTGAAATGCTTCCTATGCAAAAATAAGTGATGTGGTAAACTGACTTATTGACCATTTCACAGCTTATACGGCTGACAATTTGCTGGCTTATGAGGGTGTGTAACTGGTTACAAATGAGAAATGGACAGTAGTCCAGTACGATCAGCTTAACATTTTCACCTGGGCAGTGCATGAAAGAAAACTCGGTTAAGGGTGTATTTTCAATTAAAAAAAGTCATAAACCAGATTACGTATTATACGTACCAAATTCATATCGCCGAACGGTGTATGAAAGTCGGGGCAGCATTGAGATGTTGCCCGGTTTTAGGTCCAAAGCACGGTAGTTCAAAAGTACGCGCGGTATTCATATTCGACAATCCTTGGACAGATGGCGCGACGTGTCTTTCTCCCGCAAATTCAGCCGCTGAGCGGAGCTAGCGGCGGGACGCTGAACGCCGGAGCTATAGTGCCTAGAATATACCAGGGTCCATTGAAGGACCCTGAATATACTTACAAGTATATTCTAGGCACTATACCGGAGCTAAAGCACGAGAAAATAGGGATTAATCTCTCTAATCTAGGTACGGGATATCCCAGTAAAAGCGCAGCACTGTGTGCGAGCAAGGCTACCAGCTCTTCAAAAAAAAGTGTAACTGCGAGCTCTCGTTCCACGCGTCGTACTATGGCTGTCCTGTATCGGTGACTTTCGTGTATTCTGTTGCGGCATGTTTGTCTGTGAAATTGCTGGTGACAGCAGTGCGAACTCTCGTGTGCCGTACGTTCATATCCGTCCCCATATGAATATTTGGCTTCACGATTTTTTTTTTTTTATACCGCACTGTTTAGGGATTCCAACTTCGCGCCAGTAAATGCCCTTTCGTGTGACGTAGTCTTTAAGCGACGTCATGGAGGTCACGTGTGCCAATGGCGTGGCGACAACACCTGTTGTCCCCGTCATCGAGCCGAAACGTTTAATCGAACCTGCCCGCTCAGACCCTCCCCCCTGTCACTTGAAATCAAGTGATAAGGGGGGGGGGGGGGGGGGATAGCCGCCGGATAGCCGCCGTTGCTACGGTGGCATAGTGCAGCTTACCTGATCCAGTGGCGTACGTCACGTGACGGTGGCACAGTGGTGCGCACAACGTCACGTATTGTTGAGAGCACATGTTCGAGCTCATGAATGACGTCACGACGATTTCGGTAGGTTTGGCATTCTCACCAGGTATGTGAAAGCGGAATAGAATATTTTTCAGCTGTTTTACGTATCATGGCAGGTGAATGTCGCGTAATGTTGACCCACTAATTAATCACCAACTCGCCCAACTTTCCACATCACTGGTCTTATACACACTTCCTAGTACATCTCGCGACTAGCCTTGTATACACATCAGGCATACAGGCACAACATGACATGATCAATTACAGACACCCCCCTGGTTTTTTCTTTTTTTTTTTTTTCTGAGCGCAAGGTCGCGCGATTTAATGCCGGGCGCTGCGGCCGCATTCCGGTATGGGCGCAATACAAAAACGCTCTTGCACCATGCTTTGGGCACACTTTATCTTAAAGAACGCCAGATGGTTGAAAATAAGACCCTTCCACCTCCCCCCTAACTTCCAGCTGCAGCTGCTTTGGGACGTTCAACGCTCTAATTAAATCAATTAGTACTAGCACAAACGATAGGAGAGACAGAACATGCGAACGGGGGCATCTGCTGTGTCTTGCGCAGTCCTCTGTGGTGTTCGCCGTATTGTACGTAAGAGAGAGAGAAACATTTATTGTACGTAAACTTTCTTCTTATCACTTGTGACTCCTTTGTCAGTTCTTTTCGTGTGTTTTTCCTGTAGCCTCTTCTTTGAAGGACCACTGAAAAAAAAATCGATTTGAGCTCTATCAATAAAATGACAGAAATTAAAGACAGGTGGCGCCGCCGTCTTGAAGTTTCCGTAAGAGCCCGCCGTGACGTCATGGTTTTCGGCGGTGTTTGCTCGTGCCTGTTAATTTTTTTAATATTCTTTTTTTTTTTTGCTAGCAGTGCTGGACTACATTGAATTCCAAATGAGCTGAATACCGAACTTGGCAAGTTTAGATAACATTTACTGTGCCACAACGCCTCAATATGGGAAGATACCTTGAAATCCGTGACGTCATGCTGATGTGCCGGCGCCGGAGCTTCGGTGTGAAATTCAAGGAATTGAACTTTTGTCCTTCAGAGTATCATCATGTAATCAACCTCTTACCGGGAAATTAATAAAATAGACTTTTGAGAGACTGCTTTAGCAGTCTAAACCGATTTAGTGTGTCACTTTAAGTGGTAATACAAAGAAAGGAAGAAGCGGAGGGCCCGTGCTTTCTCCAGCTCTTCTTGGCACTAAAGTATATGATCATCGGCCTAATTAAGTCCGCTGCATGGCAGTGACATCTTCCAGAGACTCCCAGTTACACCTGCCCATGCATGCGCCAGCCGAACGGAAATTTTCTTATCGGTCCACCCCGTTGAATTAGATGTCGCTAGGATGTATTTTTGCAAGAAATACATTAAGTGCGCCAAAACACGCTCCCGAAAAACAATAATTTTGTTATCTCGGCCCACATAAAGCATAAAATCCGTACAAAAAAAAAAAAAAAAACAGCGTAGTTAGCAAACGACAAACAAAACTCACTCACTCTCCTAAATTTCATGATCTAGGTAGGAATAATGAGAACGTCTTCGATGCGCTTGCCATTCAAGCTGCGGTAAAACAAATTAATCTTGTATCGATTTTTCTCTAAACTTCCCGTGTGTCTTCAACAAAAACAGCAGAAACTAACAGAGGAAATTTGAAGTTTCGTATTTAGCCTTGGCGTCGACAATAAGTTTCGAAGTTTCAAAAATGGTGCAGTATGCAGCGTACCCCTTTCCTGTTAGTAAATATGATACTAACCTCGAAAGTCTGTCGCAATCTGTGACGTCATGGAGAAGTAATGCGGTAATTTTAAGTTGGCGTCGCTACCCATCTTTACCTTTAGGTTATTTTCTGGCATACACACCGTCTGCTTATATGGAACGAACCTGTTTTTCATTCCAGAAATATGATCTATTTTTTTTTTTAGGCGTCTCTTTTAAGAGGAAGATTTATCTCGGGGGCTCTTATCTAGATACATGGGAAAAAAATCGTTTTTTTCGGCAACCACTGCACCAAATTAGGTGAGTTTTGTTGCACTTAAAAAAAAAAATAGGATCTAGTGACTTTTGGTAGCGAATTTCGATTTAGGCCGTCAATTTTTTTAAAATAATTGTTGAAAATTGCAAATTTTCAGACAACGAGACTATCAAGTTTGCAGCTCCAACTCAGCAATGAATAACGATATCCCGATTCTGTATATTGCATCTCATAGTACATCTAAAGCGGACCAATCTGTACTATACATGGCTCTCAAATACACCACTAATATGTGAGTAGCACTGTTGCAAAGCCTTTGTAAACATTGTAACAAATTCGCGTAAGATATAAATTAATATATCAAATTTGGACGCTTTAGATGTTCTGACGGATGCAATATGCGGAACTGCGATATCTTTTCTCGGTGCAGAATTGCGGTTTTGTAAACTTCGTTTTTAGAACTTAACAATTTCCCGCGATGTGGAAACATTCTGGCCATAAATCAAAATGTAGCTTCCAACAGTCACTAGACTGTAACCTTTTCTCTAAAATGCCGCAAATTTCATTAATACCTGCCAGGGGCTATCTCAGAAAAGCATTTTTGCGTTTCACATGTATTTGAATAGGCAGCATCGGAGTTGGGGCCGAGCTAAAGCTTCCTCTTAACACTCATTCAGGACTTCTTTGTAGTCTAATACATTAGCACAAGGGTGGCCAATCTGTTGCAGGCGTTGTATGTGCGATTCGCGGCCGTGTGCTGGTGGTCTGACGGTAATCATCCTTTCCAATCTCGTGCTTGAATATTGCATCCATTATTACCGAATCAGAAGAGTTTTCAACTAGAAAGAGCGGTACCAAAGCAATTGGTACGGCCAATTTTTCGGAAAGTGGGGTAATGTTTCGGTCGTACGCGAAATCTGGGCCATGCGACATCAACATCTCGGACGGCCGTGTCTGGAGTGGGTCCGACCACCCCGGCGTTAATGCAACAGCTCGCGTGGGTTACGTACAGTCGGCGTCAAACGTTTACGTACGGCAGGAGCTGGAGAAATAAAAAAATATATAAAATGATATTCCCGTTGCCTGGGTACACATATAGCCTGTACTGGTGTAGCTTTTTACGGTTTTACTGCCTACGGCCACAAACTGCTCGGAAATTTTAACTTTTTTTCGCAGAAGGTCCTGTCCCTTAAACTTGTTGCGCCGACTGCACGTGCGTGCATTCACTCATAGGAGGGCGCAGCCTTTTCACCCTATATATTTCGTCGCTTTCCTTTGTATACTTTATCAGCGTACATTTTTCTATCAAATTTCTTTACTCTCTCTCTCTATCTTGGTGCTGGCGTCCTCTTCGGCTCGCCCACATAGCATATCGGCGTGCAGGACGTTTTGATTTCGCCGTAGGATGCCCTGCGCGGTCCGCCGCGACCAGAATTTTCGGCTTCTGGTCTTCGAATTTCGTTCTTCTTTCTTTTTTTGTGTGTGTGTGTGTGCAGAGGAATGTCATCTGTGGCATGTGAGCAATCGCCATTTCTTAAAGCGAAGCTTTCTTTACACCTCTTACGTCGGCATTTCCCCTGCTGCTGCCTTGTCGAATAGCTCGCACCCAGGACAGTCGTCTCCTATCTTCACTACCCTATACAGATGTGTTGGCTGCTGACCTTTTTTTCTACGGCATTACGCAGTGATACACCGGATGGTACCTCAATATTCTTCACTGCAACACATATACGTCGTCAACAGCATAATTCCTTTGTGGGTTGGATCTGCGTAATTATATTTTTCATCGCGAGTCAACTTCAAGGAGATGGGCGCTGGGACGGACGAAGACCCGGAAACTGTCGGCGGGTTTACGTCCTGTTCGGGTGACGTTCCCTTTCAAGGATCGATGCCAGCCGCTGCCAAGCGGCCGGGCGCGTTCGCGTCGCGCTTTCTGGTGGTGTGGCAGCGGCGGCGGCGGCAGCGCCTCCCCGAAATAGAAACGGAGAGCGCACGAACTAATCTCAGAAGACAGCCGAGCAGGGCCGCCTGCATGCCCTCGGTGCGGGAGGGCCAGCCAGCCGCGTGTGTTCTGTGGCGTCGCCGACGCGGGGGCGTAATTTTTGCTCGTGCCGGCGTGCGCACGCTTGCGACCCCGAAGGACTGCTGCTTCTCCGCCCCCCTTTTGTTTTGCACCCTCCACCTCTTCGCTCGACCGGAGCACGCACAGCGCCGGAGAGAAAGAGAGAGAGGAGAAGGCGGCACACTTCCGCCGTTTTCCTCGCGCGCAGTGTGCGCGCACGGCGGCCTCTCGACTGTGTGCGTGTGTTTCTCTGTGCGTGCAGCGCTGCCACAGGATTCTTCTCCGTGTCGCCGACGGTCGCATTCCATCTTCCTCGGTTGGCCATTGCGCCCCTTCCGAGACGCGGTGCGTGTGTGTGTGTATGTGTGAAAGAAACCCCGCTTGCAGTGCGTGTGCCTCATCGGCGGCGGTCGCCGCTGCGGCTCCGGCCCGCTGGCCGTTTCGGTGAGGCGCTCGCCGCGCTTATCGACCTTTTCTTCTCCTCCTACGGATTACTTCCGTCCGTGTGTGTTTATATACAGCTCGTTGCGGCGTTTCGCAACTCGGTACGGAACTGCCGTTTCGAGCGTGTCTGGCGGCCTTCCCTTCGCCGCCGACGGGTCTACGTTTGTACACACACGCAGCACCGTACGGTTACGAAAGCGCCGAGCCATCTCGCCCGAGGAGAAGGTGCGGTCGCCGCCTTCGCGCGCGCAGCAGCTGGTTTCGCTGCTCGGGAATGCGTACGTCGCTGCAGTCAGCTGTGTGGTCGGTGCTGCTCGTTGAGTCTGCGCGGCGGAGGAAAGGACGGCTCTCCTGCTGCTGCTTCGACGGGAGTGGGCCTGTGTCGTCCTGAGGCAACGAGAAAGTGCTGTGCAAAAACGCTGCCTTCTTCTTGGAGCACGCTTTTTCATCGCCCGCGTTCCTTTCCGTCTGCTGCTGGCCTCTGTGGGTCGCTCCGAAAGGCACCGAGGTCACGCCTGTATCGATTCGCGCGCGGTCCGGCAAGGGCGCGTGGAAACCTCGTGTGTGCGTGCTTTCTATGAGAGACCACGAGTCGACTATCCAGTCCTATGCATGCTTCTCTGCGACTACGTCAGTCTTTTATCGTTGCTGAAGGAAATAACGGTTTCTTGTCGACTGGTAACTTCTGTGAATGATTGGGGAGACTACGAACGTCGATCGTCTGCTTTGCTTTTCTCACCGATTTGTTAACGAAAGGAAGCTATATATAGGGGTTCTCGGGCGACTCCTACTTTTCCCTTCTGATATTTGGAAACAGCCGCACTAGGTCGTCTTTCGTTGGGCGAGTGTGAAATTGGCCCTGAAGGGGAGGGCGTGTTCAGTGTTTACCAACAGTTCAGGCTGCGAGAGCGAAGCCCTCGCGCTCTACGCACCTTTCCCCTTGTGGCCCTGTTACCATGACACCGTGCGGGCAGCGTGCTCCGAATGTGGTTGCCACGGCAACCGTGTCGCGAACGGCATTTCGGGATCGTTTCGGGCCAGGTGGCTCCTCCGCGTCGTCTGCTGCTGCTCTCCGTTGGTCATCGTCTGGAGCGCATGGAATTCAACGTGGCGCTGTGCAAGCTTCGTTGTCCCCAGTTCTGTTCGCTTAGAGCGAGAAAAGAGTGAATCAGAAAGAAATACACGAAAGAAAAAAGACGCGAGGCAGTGCGACTCGTTTACAAGAAAATCCTACGCTAAACTAGTACAAAGAAAAACCAAATTGACAGTCAGCTAACTACACTGCCAACCGTAGAAAGCGGCGAACCATCGCTCATCCGACGAATAGTTATTTCTGTCATCGGCATTAGCAGGTTAGGTAAAAATACCGATCGTTGTTGTTGTCGTCGTTTCTTGTTATTGCGCTGCCCTCGTTTTCGTTTACTGTCGTTCTCGTTCTTACCGTTCCGGCCACGTTCGCAGTTTCCATCGTTGGCGCGACAACGCTTTTAAACGCAGCCCCCTCCTAAACAACGTTGACGTTTCCAGAGAAAGCGCGTTCGCGGTTCTGCTTTTTCGCCCAGAGGGAGAGCGAAAGAGCTTGGCGTCTCTCCAGGAAACGGGGCCGACGTTGCAACAGCCGCGAGCATTGCTGCTGCCGCCGTCTGGCTGGCTGTTGTGTTGCGTTGCGCTTCGCTAAGGCGACTGACCGAACGAACGACTGAGTGGCCGCGATTCGCAAGCGCCGGAGGAGTGCGTTTGTGTCTGGCCGGCTCCCGTGCGCACGGATTTTCTTTCTTCAGTGGCGCTTTGCGTCGAGGAGCGCGTCCCGGAGGGAAGGCGTATCGCTTATTTCGCGCCGGAGACGCGAGTCTTCGAGAGGCGGTGGCGTCTGCCTGCGTAACAATTGTTTGCACGAAGAGGGTGCGTTTGTGTGTGTGCGCCGTTCGTGCAATCGCTGCCAAACGAGCGCCTGCCAGCGGCATCTGATCGCGCAGCGGGGGACGCCGGCGTTGGCTGTTGCATCCCTTCCCTCTCTCGCCAGCGTTCATCTGTGCCGTTCGGCGTCGCGCGCTCTCCGGCTTTACGTAAAGCGCGCAGGTTGTGTCAACGTTTTCATCCATCCTGCCCCCCCTCCATCAACCGTTGTGTGGTGCGTGCGTGTGTGCTTGACGTCACGACCGGTGTTACGTGGTGACTGCCGGCGTCGTCGACTCGCGTGCCTGTGAGCGCTGCTCGACGGCATCTCCCGATCGTCGCCCCGCCGAGCCTCTGGATTTTAAAGGTCGTCCGGCGTCCCTGACCGCGGCGTCGGCGTGATCTCCGGGACATCCCCGCCGTCGCTCCCGGTTGCGTACGTGAGTGCCTTCTTCTTCTCGTGATATAAGGGCGCAAAGCTGAAAAACCGCCAGATCGTTCGGGATTGACTGACCGGTGGTCCGGCACTCCTTTAAAACTACATAAGTATTTAATCCGCAGGAAAGAAAGCGTGATTACTTTTGGGAACCTTTCGAACATCGTAGCGTTGTATGTACGCCTCTATGTATAACGTTTTAGCGTACCCGAGAGTCATGGTAGAACACAGTACCACTGCGTTTTCGCTGTATATTGCGTGCGAATTCCTTTTATCGCACTGAATTGCCCCGTTGAGGCGTTTTAACGCGGCGTTTATAGATCGAAGAACCTGTCGGGGTGATTGAACTGAACTTTACTACTTACGTTCTTACGTCACGTCCGCGCACAATCGCTGGTGATGTAGCCAGGCCGGTAACGTTATTATGGTAAAATGCTCTGTCAGCGAAGAAAAGTGCAATTAATTCATACTTGCATTACACGTTCTTTCTTTGTTTTCTTCGCGTCCGCCTCATTGCGTTACGTCAGAAATTTAGTGGATTTAGTGCGGGAAGGCAGTGTACAAATGCTGTGTGGAATATGTTGCGAAGTAGTCTTCTGAAAAGGCCCGACCACTGCAAGATCACGTGTGTATGATTCGGCGATAGGAAATGTATTGCCGCCTGCCTTCGATTTACCGACACTCGGAGGGACTCTCCTGCAGACGCGACGTGCTTGCAGCTTCAGATTGGGAGAGCGTAAGTTTGGGCATGGTTGGGGTATTCCATGACCTTTACTTTTTAGCGCACGAAAAGGGACGCGAGACAGAGGTACGACGCCACAGCGCTCACTTCCAACAATTGTTTTTATTCTACGAAGTGGTACACATATATAAAGGAACAGACAGCAGCGAACGCATGCGCATATGTACTTGTTTTGAACAAAAAAAAAAAAAAAACACACACACCACATATCCACGGGGTGAATGATGATGAGTGGGCGAAGTTCCGGAGGGAATCATCGGTAAACCGTGAATCTTCCGTGTAATTCGCCCAGTCTCGCCGCACTAAATCGAACGATTGACTTCCACCAATGACACGAGCCATATGTGACGTCATTCCTATTTTATAACAGCGCCCTTCATTATAAATGCACCATCTCCCGCTTAAGGGGACGCTAGCACAAACGCGTTAGAAACGTGCAGTACTAGAGTCTCTAGTAAGGGGGAGAGGCCACAGCGTCTTATGCAGCCGTTTACACATGCCGGAACGTGCACCGCGTTTGCCGACGCCATCACATGACTGCTGAGAGAGTATAACCCCCGTATTCATAAACGCTCCTCGACTTGAACTTGCCACCGCCTTCAACGCGTTTCGAACGCGCTGCCCAAGGCGGTGGCAAGTCAAGTTCAAGTCGAGGAGCGTTTATGAATACGGGGGTAAGGCGGAGAGGCCACAGCGTCTTACACCAGCTTCTTACACGGGCCGTAACGCGCTAGCACAAACGCGTTAGAAACGCGCAGTGTTTCGTTAATGTTGGGTATTTATTGTCATCGTGGTGCGTGTGCCCATGTACGCTTCGTGGCGTAGTGGTTAGCGCCGCGCGTTCGGAAGCGAGGGGTCCCTGGTTCGATTCCGCGCTACGGACACAACTTTCGGATTTTTTTTTTCTCATAAAAGTAGACGTGGCTACCTACTACTACTACATACTACAGAGGAGGGACAGACCCACACCCTAAGGAGCTTCGCCCCTAAAAGATTGAAGTATGGGGTCGCGGTCCTTGTGGCGCGACCCGCGTGGCACCAGTTTCGGCATCGGCCCACTGACCACCCTGTCTTATAGTGCATCGCCTCCCCAAGTGGGCCGACTCACTGATCCCGCGTCGACGTTGCGGGTTGCGAAGCGTCTGTGACGTGTGTTGTTCCCCGGACGATGGATCGAGAAGGAAGCTCCTCTCCGGTGGTGCTGAATAGTGGCGGGGTACGGTACATAGAATGCGGCTGTCGATGCTGTTTACCGCTCTACCATTGCGATTCCCCTGCCGCGCGCATGCGCAGTTGGAGAGAAGCGGCTGGACGGTAACGCTACGCTAGTTAGAACATATAATACTCGCAGATCTGTGCTTGAGTATAAAATACGCACAGATCTGTTTACTTGCGCGGAACTTTACCTGGAACGGCAACACGAGGTCCTTGCACCTTTGGAAGCAGTCACCGAGGAGTCAACGCGCGCAGTGATTCAGAGTTGCGACATGTTTATCTGCGCCGAGACGCCGAGCTGCGTCGCCAGTAGATCTCGTCGTAGGTCGCGCGAAGTCTCCTCCGTTGTTCTCTTACGAAAGCGCTCTTTCCTGCTCGCCCACGTTGCAGCGTAGCCTGAGATGGGGGGGCTCTTCGCGAGGCCGTCGTTGCGTAAATGATTGCGAACGCGCGCGGCGTTCCATCTCGTCGTACCGTCTCTGTGTGTGTGTAATGCAGCGTTTCTTTCTTTCTAAAAGTCAGCGTCGTTCTTTCTTTCCCGGCTATGTGTGCGCAGCTGTTGCCGAGATCGGAAAAAGCGCCGGCTTTGTAGTCTTTCAAGTGGGGGGTCCGCGCTGTGAGCCGTGTCGATCATCATGCAGTCGCGCAGGCCAACTTGACGTGACGGCCGGAAAACTGTGCGGGCGTTCCTGATTGACACTGTCCACCTGAAATCTGTGTGTGAGTATCCGGCGGCTGTGCTTTTGACCTATGGCCCCCATCTGGACTTGTATATGGTTGCTCGCAATCAATCAATCAATCAATTAATCAATCAATCAATCAATTCTGATCTTACCACTCATCCACGCATAATCCGAGAGAGAGAATCGCAAAGACACCGTAAAATTATTCGTGCGTTTGTTTTCTAAGGGAGTATATATTATGCGTCTTCCTCATTGAATTGTTCGAAACAGTTTTATTGGCTAACTAATCGAGGTGTTTCTGTATTGTTTTGTGCTTCCTTGTAAGAACTGGTCATAAACCAGCGCGGTACGCTTGAGAAGAAGAAAAAAACAAGACTTTGCTTTCAGGGCAACGTCTCTGGGCCCAGTTGGCTGTTTCGCGTCAGCATGTCTAATTATTTTCCTTCACTGACGCCGCGTTGCACTTGCGGCGGTTGCCAACATCTGCGAAGAGCGTCTTTATGCAATTCTAAAGAACGCTGTGTATGTAATGGCCCTGAAACAATTGACCTTCTTCTTCTCTCTCTCTCTCTCTCGTTCTCTCGTTCTCTGTGTGCAAGTGCTTTCGGGATGCACGCAGACGCCACCTGGAGGCTGTACTCTGCTTCGGCATATCTTGCATTTCGCAGTCTACGCGATACTTTTAGTCGGGGGGCGCCAGCGTTGGTACAATTTGGGCCAGTTTGCTTGACTCCGACCATAACTTGACTCCTCCTATTCTTCCGTAACAATATAGGCTATGCTCCGACACTTTTCACCACGCTGTATATAAGCAAGTCCTCTAGTAACTTGCCGTCTTTCTGTGGCGCTTTCTTCCTTCTCTCTTGTAGGGGCCGCGTAAAAATTTTTGGCGCTGGGAAAGAAGATATAAATGCATTATTTTTTTATTAACAGCTTCCCTTACATATGATGATTAATGTGGAATACCGCACGCGAACTATATATATATATAGCACCATGGAGTCATCTATTGGTTTATGTTTATCCGGCTATACGTGATCCATTATAGCAGCTGTCCATGAATAAATTAATTGCTGCGCGTCTGAAATGTTGCGCTGCTATATATGGCTGCCGACCGTGCTGCAGCTTTCTTTCTTTCTTTCTTTTTGTATTTTCCTGTTCGTAGGTTGTGCCAATGTGTCAGGAATGTTTTTTTGTTTCCTTTCATTCGTCGCGTTGTTGGGTGTAGCTGTCGTCTCTTTCTGTGCCGCCTATCACTGTCGTGCGTACGAGTGAGAATTTGAGACGACGTCAAGGTTTCGCGATCGTTGTTTTTTTTTTTTTTTTTTTTTTCGCGCGTTGTGAAATGGCTTGCGAAGGAATGAATGACCTGTTGTTGGTCGCGTCTTTTTCCTTTGCGAATAACCCAGCGTGCAAGCGACCCGCGGTTGTTTCGATCTCGGCTGTCCCTCGATCCTCTCCCGTGTGACGAAAGCTCTGCTCGGAGGAGACGTTCCTGCTGCTTCTTTTTGTTATCACTGCTTCTGCGCGGCTTCAAGCAGCCGTCGAGGGGTGCTCGCTCGGTGACGCTGAATGAGCGAAGCGGAGAGAGATATATATATAGGTCGTCAGGCCAGAGATTGACTGACGCTGCCTCCGCTCTCTCTACACGAGCGACGTTACGCCTTCCTGGATTCTCGTCACGGGGCGCTTTGGCTCCGGGCCCAGAAGCGCCTGTATCAGTGCCGGCACCTGGCTGGCGGAAATTGGGTGGACACCGGTGGGAGAGTATACCGCGCACATGTATCCACTCTCTCTCTCATACACGGTGAGAGATATTGGGCTTGTAACGACGGCGCTACAACTGTATATGCAAGGAAAGGAAACCAACGCTAAGCGACCTTGGTGTGTTCCTCTCGCGTCATCATCTGCGTATCGCGAAATGGTAATGGTTACGTGGCGGTTGGAATGTGTCTCCTCCCAACGCGTTATTGAAGTGCTGGACGAAGGCCGGCATGCGGCTGTTAACAGTTTTAAGAGGAAAAGGGGGTGACCGCAATCGCAATGCTTGTACTGAAAGTCCAAGAAAAATGATTTCTGAACCGAAATATCGTACGATTACTATGTACACGGTATACGCATGTGAAACTTTGGGAAACAGCGCAAACAGACGACCACAAGAAGGGAGACACGGACACACAGGCGCTGACTAACAACTGGTTTTATTGTGAAGGAAAGCACACCTTATATATGCCAGAGTGAAGCAAGGGAAAGGGGAAAACATGACAAGGGTAACATCGTGCCAACAACGCAAGCTCAAAACAGCCACCCAAGCGCAACAAGAGGCAAACAATTATTTTTCTTTCTAATCTGAACCCCCGATAGCCGCATCCAGAAGATAAAATTCAGCGTCAAAGAGAGCAAGGGAAGGGGTGCTGAAGCACTTGCTACCGAACTTCCTGATGTGGTAGGCTTCCAAACTGATGCGCGCTGTCTTGTCACTACTCTTTCCTAGAATCGTCGTCTCCTTTAACCGGGCCACACAATCAGTGCACTTGCTAACGTGCGCCACTATATGTGCGTATTTGTCATCTCGTTTTTTCAGTTTTAGAGCGTGTTCCCCTAAACGGTCATTGACACAGCGACCAGTTTCGCCGACGTAAAACATCCCACAAGACATGGAGGAAACATCCCACAAGGAGGGTTTTCTGAAACCCTCCTTCAAAAATTCAAGCGTGGAACGGGAACTACAACGGCGGAGGATCACCGGAAGGCACATAGACCTGAGGTGGTCCCCTACATCCATAAACTCTCCCACAATCTGAAGAAGGTGGCAAGTAGGCACGGCGTGCCAATATGTTTTTCTGTCCCTAACAAGCTGGGAAAGTTGTGCCCACGTATCTGCAACACCAGTAAACGTGGATGCCAGAAGAACCACCAACCGCCGTTCGTTAAATGTTCCACTGGAGTGGTGTATTGCATTCCCATGTCTTGTGGGATGTTTTACGTCGGCGAAACTGGTCGCTGTGTCAATGACCGTTTAGGGGAACACGCTCTAAAACTGAAAAAACGAGATGACAAATACACACTTATAGTTGCGCACGTTAGCAAGTGCACTGATTGTGTGGCCCGGTTAAAGGAGACGACGATTCTAGGAAAGAGTAGTGACAAGACAGCGCGCATCAGTTTGGAAGCCTACCACATCAGGAAGTTCGGTAGCAAGTGCTTCAGCACCCCTTCCCTTGCTCTCTTTGACGCTGAATTTTATCTTCTGGATGCGGCTATCGGGGGTTCAGATTAGAAAGAAAAATAATTGTTTGCCTCTTGTTGCGCTTGGGTGGCTGTTTTGCGCTTGCGTTGTTGGCACGATGTTACCCTTGTCATGTTTTCCCCTTTCCCTTGCTTCACTCTGGCATATATAACGTGTGCTTTCCTTCACAATAAAACCAGTTGTTAGTCAGCGCCTGTGTGTCCGTGTCTCCCTTCTTGTGGTCGTCTGTTTGCGCTGTTTCCCAAAGTTTCAAGATGTACCAACTCGCCCAAAAAGAAGTATTGATGATACGCATGTGAAACAAAGAAAGCCGCGGGAATCGTCGTGGTTGTCCCGTTCGCTGCAAATCGAAGCGCTCAATAAATAGTTTGGCGCTCGATCGCACGGCTTTGAAAGGCTGCAAACTGGAACCGGAGAGAGGCCAAAATTTTCCATTGAATCTATACGCTGCTCTATAGCGAAGCGGGCCCACGGCGGCAAATCGATGCCTCCCGCAGTCGGACCATTGGACGATCCCGTGCCAGGGACTGCGCATGCGCACTCCGTACTGGATCCCCCCGGACGACCATGCAGCCGCCCGCTGCCTCCCTTCTGTTTACCATCACGCGTTCGCTCTTGCCCTCCCTTTTCGGCTCCACTCTCCGCTACCTTTCTTTGGTCTATACTGCGGGTTTGTTTCGGCCCCCGTGTTTGAGCTTGAGAGGAGAAACTGATGGCAGCAAGTGTACAACTGTGGAGGCAGCGCCTGGAAGCCCGATTGGGCCTCTTCTCGCTTGTGGTCAGTATAGCCCCGAAATTCGAAACGAGCACGTACACGCGGGTCTCCGATTTCCGTTCTGTCCATTTAACGTCGCCACGTTGCTCTCAATTTCCCCTGGCCCTCCCCTACCTCCCATGGGAGCCGGGGTGGGGCAGCGGTGATTAAAGGGATGCCCGCCAATCTGTTTCCCTCTATATATAGCGCCGCGACGCGAGGATTTTCTCTCGCCCGCACAAATTACCGAATTTAGAGTCGTTATTTCGCTCAGTCGGCGACTCTTTCGAACATCCCTCAGCCCGCTGCCTTGAAAAGGTCCACCGGGTCTCTTCGATCTATCCCCTCGACTGTGCGAGGCGCCGCTTTCAGCCAATCGGCGTTGGCGTATACGCGCAACGTCTTGTGGTATACAAAAACGAAATGACCTGTATAGCGAAGGAGTAATTCTGCCCCGGTTGTACGGTGCGGTGCGCGACTTTGACAACGAAGTGACCTGTATAACGAATAATTTCGGAGGCCCCAAAAGTACTTCGTTATCAAGGCGTTAGCTTTCCGTGGTTCCGGAGGAGCGGCTGATCAGCGTTGTGAACGATTCCTTTTTGTGTTTGAATCAATCCTCGTAAAACAGCCAACTTGCGTTGCTTTCTCTGTTTTGTAAGAAGCCAGCCATTTCCGAAGTGTGCAATTATCGGCCACCCCTCTCCGTGCTGCGAAATGCCGTGCTTCCGAGTGGTGACCACCGAGTGGCGCGCGTGTATAGCACACGCGCTGCACACACGCGCCTGCTCGTCGCCCAAATCGAGCCGTGACGCATGTGAGGCTCACGTAATGTACGCCGGGGTCACGTTACGTTTTGCCAAATCGCTCTTGGAAACTCGCTGTCTTCGTTTCCTCCAGGCCTTGTATAGTTCTTCGGAGACAATTGACGTTGCGCCCGCGTTGTTCGACATCCGCAAACAAAACACGTAAGCTGCAGAGCGCTGTGATCTGCTGCTATCGCTTTTTGCTGCTGCCATGTATATATGTACATACACTTGTGTGGAACGAGTGGCATATCGGTGATTGTCGTTAGCTCTCTTAGCAACCAGGCAACTCTCCGCGCCGATAGGAAGACGATTAGAAACGAGAGAGGAGAGAGAGAGAGAGAGCACGACAAGCTTGTGCGACCTTGCGTGAGCCAGAACGCGTTTTTTCTATTTTTTTTTTTTAGGGAACTTGCTTTTGGTCCCGTTTATCTCCGATGCCATATCAACCATATCTGTCCTGTTCATCTGCCGGACTGGCAAGTCGCTCTTTCCGCCGCTGCTTCTATATTTACGACGCCTCGGACCGCTGACGTGACTTCCTCTGTATACCGCCCGCATTTTAGATTATTGGCGTTTTTTTTTTTTTTTCTTCCCACATTCATCCCGGACTCGCTGTCGCGCCGTGCTTACGGAACAATTTTTCAAAATTTATTTCGGTACCCGAGCTGGTGTGTTACCTCGGTGTCTCGTGGCGTTCCCGAGTACCCCACGACTTCGAAACTATACCAGCGGGCTCTGCAAGGTGCGTAAACGATATATTCCTACATATTTTCCAGGGTTATCCGGCGTAAGTAACAGTTATTCCACGGCAATCGCTCTTAATTGCGTCTTCCGCTGACTCGCTTCAGGTGAGCGCCATCTCTGATCATTTCTTGCTGCTCCCGGTAGTCACTCAAAGCACTTTAAAGTTTATCCATGCTTGTTTTACCAGGTCAACTCGACCGGACCCTCCTTGCGGTTCTTCTTTCGCGGCACTTCTTCCCAACATACGAATGGCTCAAACGAGCAATTAGCGCGTGGCGCTTTGATAATTTCCCGCAGCTCCCCCCCCCCTTGAACCCCCACGCTCTTCTAATTTTGTCCACGTACGTCGTCTTTTGCCGAGTTCTATTTCTCCGGCGATCGGGATAGACGCTCCTTGTGGGACACTTTCGCGTGGAGCAAATCGAGGTCACCAGCTTATTTGTATGCAGGAACTCTCATCACCGATGCTTTCGTCGCTGCATATTTCTCACTATATTTCGTGCTATATTTCGTTCCGTTCCCATGCAGTGTGACATTCTCATAGCCTCTATTACAAAACGAAAGGTGTTCTGCTTTTTTTTTAGAACAACTCTCAATTAAGACCGAAAAATAAGAATGTGGCGTTTAGAGCCGCTGAGCCGCCGTGGCGAGTAAAGATGGAAAACGTTATTTTAGCCGCAGTAAACGTGAAAATTGCGGCGAGCGCAGTGAATGAGCCCCGTTCAATGGACAGCGAATTAAACCGGCGGAATTGCGTTGAAGGTATTTTTTCATTAGGTTTGGAAGTCACGGGGCTTCACCTTCGTCTATAAAGTCGCGCGTGAAGTGCACGTGATCGTAGTCTTGTCAGCGCCATGGGACGCATGGGCGCAGCGCCTCTCGTTTTGAGTCTGGCTCTGCACGGGACAAGTGGCCATATAGCTGTTTCGGTAGTCATGCGTGGCGGAGCGTGCGCGCGCGGGCCACACAAAAACACACACACACAGCTGGCGCGGTGAGTTGTGCGCGTCGGTTCAGGAGTCGCGGTGTGGTATAAACGTGTTTGACTTGTCGTTGCCTCAGCTGGTTTCATTATCCGAGCGTGCGCGCGCGCGTGCATCCACCGGTGCGTGATGCGACGGAGATTTAGTTTGGCGCATACGTATTGGATGTACGTACATACTTATCATCGTCGTCGTCAGATTTATGTATACACTGCAGGAAAAAAAAAGGCCTTTCACAGCAGTCTCCGTTTACTCGTGTGTCTTGCGCCAGCGGACTCAGCCTTATATACCGCGCTAATTTCCCGATTTCAAAGCGCCACCTAAACTTCTGCCGTCATCGACTGCGCTTCCCCTTCTTTGACACCCATTCTGTATAGCTCTATATAATAGACCACCGGTTATCTCTCCTATACGCGTTACATGTCCTGTCCATCTCTTTTAATGTCACCTAGACCATCGGATACCCCCGTCTCTTTAATTCGCACGGCTGTCTCTCTGTCTCAAGTGTTACGCCTACTATTTTTCGTTCCATCCCTCGTTTCCCGGTCCTCAATTTCTTCTCAGTCTTCTTTATGAAGCTCCAAGTTAGTTCCCGACTTACTGCCTCGTGTGTCAGTACCGTTAGAAAGCAATTATTGTAGAGTTTTCCTGTTTTTTTTTCTTCTTTTTCAAATAATAGCGGTATACATAAGCTGCCGTTTGTGCCTTCTCGTGATCAGGGTGCCCTGTGAGTAATTGGCCTGGATAGACGTACCCTGGCATTAGAGTAGTAGCGTGTAGACTTATACCGGAAGACTCTGTCCGATACCGTCAGCGCCTGTTGAGTTGTGATCGATTATGTATCGCACAAGGAATGTTGTTTTTGCGTTACACGCCTCTTCTCTTCGAAAACGGAACGATACAACAACAACAACAACAAGAATTTCGTAACGATCTCGTCGCGACAATGAACGTGCTCTTCTTCCTCGATTCTTTTAACGAAAGAGAAAGCGTACAAAAATATTTTAATCGTGATGATTCCGAAACCTTTACCACGTCATATAAGTGAATCACAGTCGGTCACGTTAAACGAACGCTAAAGGGGAACGTTAAGCAATAACCTGCAATAATAAAGTGCAATATACGCATCTGCGATGTAGCAGAACGGTCACCCTTGCCTCATAACGGAGGAGGCTCGTAAAGCTGCAGGGGTAGGCGACACCGTCCTGAACTTCCCGCAACAGCTCGCCGTGAGGTCACGAATTTTGGAATTTAGCAACTGGTCTGGTGTAATCTGAGTGTCTAGTCTAATTGTTAATCGGGGGAAAAAAAAAAGGGGGGGGGGGGCGCTTCACGGCATTTTAGAGGACCCAAAGACTGCAGCCTAGCAACTTTCCAAAACTTTTGCTGCGCTAAAGCGGCAAAGGTATATAATATTGTACATTGAAATTTGTGACGTCACTGTGGCGGTGCTGACCTATCGGTAGTCAGCTCAGTAGCGCGAACATTAATTCAAGGAATTAATGTTCGCGGGCTTAGTTTTATCCGCACCATGCAGTAGTCAAACCCCTTTACCCGAATGATATAAATTCAGTTTTCAAAGAATAGTGCACCATGTCTAGATTGATGTAGTGTTGCTATATCTATGTAGCGTCCGTTCAATGTTCTGCTTTTGTTGAGTTATAAGGTGTCGCTGGGTGTCTTTAACAACATCGCTGCTGCTGGTGTCGTATACGGCGACAACAATACGCTATTCTAACTCCCTCTAGCAGTCACCGTTGTATATGTATGCCATGGGGGATAGATACCGTAACGTTCTCGCAAATGCCATCAGCGGCATACAATGAAGCTGTGCCTAACCTGACTACAACGACACTATTGCCAGCGTATAATATAGTACGTTGCCCGCTTGTCTATTGCCGCGTACGTGTTCTCAATTTTTTTTTATTATTATGTTGTGTGAACTATACGAATATCCTATAGTACTATAGGCGTGTCAGGATTGATCACCGCGTGCGTGATAAGTTATAATGTTCGCGGATAGCAGGCAATTGCTGACGTCGAGGCTGTCGTTATAAAGCTTCTTTTACGTTTCTTTTACGTCAGCTGCTGGCGTTATAGTGGAATATATGCTATACATAGAGACCTCGCGAACAACTGAAACGGGAAAACGCGGAAGGCACACATTTTCTCGGAGGATGATTGGTATATCGTCTGCGCCAGCTTATTGTTAACGTCTTCCGTGTTTCGCTGAGAAATGATTAGTTGCCGCGTTCAGTTTGAGGAACAGACGCCCGAGTTGAGCGGCAGCCAGGCAGTGCGTGTTAAAAGTAGGACGCGCTGCCTGCCTGCCTCCCTCTCGCTTGTCTCGGAGCTGATTGCAATGTCTCTACATGGGCGGAGTCGTCGCCGTGCTTCTATTGAATCGAGAAATACGAATTAAGAACGTACGAAGTTTGTCAGGTCGCAACCTTAATCGTCGCGATTTTGCACATTTTCATCGTCTCGCGGTATCCTCCGCGCCTCTGCCAGTTGTGTTACACTGTAGTTGTGTTGTGAGCAGATATTTCGCCAGTCACGTCATAAGCTACTCCTTTCCACGCATGCGCCCCAGAGTGCACGGTAAAGAACCCCAGGTGGTCAAAATTAATCCGGAGCCCTCCACTACGGCGTGCCTCATAATCAGAACTGGTTTTGGCACGTAAAACCCCAGAAAGAAGAAGTGGCGGGCCTAGGACTTAATCTAACCTAGACTCTAGGTTAGCGTTGTGGGTTCTGCACCAGATGACCTTATTTTTAGCTTGAAGCATTCTTCGCCTCCCACGGGGCACTCTGCCGTCTGTCGGTAGAGTAGGCCTGTAGCTTTGTGCCTCGGCTCGTTGCGTGTATAAGATAGTGGGATTTGAACCCGGGCTCCCCCAGTGCAGTCCATGGCCCGATGCCCATTGGGTCACGCGGTCATGGCTGTACCCATAATTCGGCCACGCTCGCGCATGCATCGCACGAGAGAACGACCCTAGCCACTCCTGATTGCGCCACCTCCTAATCGGCCCGTGGTCGTGACGTTTCCTCGCCGGAGTGCAATAAACCAGCCAGTCGTCGTATACAGACGTGGTCGTCGCCATCTTGATGCTGTCGTCACACGCGCAATCGCTCGTCTTACGCAAACACGGCGCGCTCTATGCGTTTTAATGCATCGTAGGTCCCCAAACGATACTGGATAGTCATCTACACGCAGCGTAACATCGATTCTCGCCCACATTGCGCGGGATCTGCATTTCTCTCTCTCTCTCTCTCTCACCGGAAACTTCCACAATATCTGGTAAGTTGACCGATAGATCGGCGTCCGCAATCTCTGAGGCCCGCCTATATACGCGCATCTTGCCCCGGAGAAAGGTGTACGAGCCACTCGCGGGGTCGCTCTCGGTATCTCGTCCGAGAGATTTGTCGTCATGAGGCAGTGAGTGTCTGGTGACCCGCGGCTTGCGCAAGACCCGTCCCAAAGCTGGGAGTGGCGGCGCGGCAGCTGTCTTCTATAGCTGCGACGGTGGAAGAAGTGCGGGCCAGGTGCGCGCGCGCCCCCGTGCCTTTTTCTCGCGGGGCCTCTTTTTCATTTTTTTTTTTTCGCCGCCGCCGCACCTGCAGTTTCCGTGGCCACGGCCGAACGCGCGGGGGTTCGCACACGTGCATACATATACGCATGCACAGTGGGCTTTCACCCGCGCGAGATGACGCGGAATTTTCGTTCTCCTACATCTCATGCGTTGCAAGCTGCGCAACGTGCTCCGAACTGTCGCCCCGGGACCGTGTTCTCTATAATGCACCGTGAGCGTCAGTTTGAGCGCGAAAAAAAAAAAATATATAAACCGGTGGGGTCTTATGTGCCAAAACCACGGTCAGATTATGAGGCGTGCACATCGTAGGGTTCTCGGCCGCACTCCGGATTAATTTTGACCACGTGGGCTCTTTAAGGTGCATCCCAATGCACGGTATAGGCAAGCGTTCTTTCGTTCCACTCCCGTCGGAATGCGGCCGCTGCGGACGGGACCGAACGCGAGGCCTCGTGTTCGGTAGCGCGCAACGCCGTAGCCACTGACCTACAGTGGCAGGTGCGAAAAGAAAATAATCGAAGAACGCCTGTTACGCGTAGAGAGAGAAAGGCAGGGAGGTCAACCAGAAGAGCGTCCGGTTTGCTACCCTGCAAACTACATGGAAACGCGCCGACGTAGGATGTGTAATGGCTCCGTAGTCGGTTTCTGAGCACGGAATAGCCCCAAGTGCACGTCTTGAAGTCCTAATTACAGCTACAAATGCAGGCGAAACTGGAAAACAGGCCAACGCATTGGAGCCGTTCCCTCACAGCGTTTGAATTTAAGCTGGTAGTATACGACGAGTATTAGCATTTTTCTCCCGCAACTATGTTTCTCCGGGTAAACTGGGCCGATCCTGGCACTTGCACAGTCACGCTTGTTTATATGCGTCACAAAGGGGGTTCGTGTATAGTTCGGGGCAACGCCGAATTCGATTTACCAAATAGGGACGCGCTACGGTTCGTCGAATGTGAAGCAACGACGATCATTCACTCGGTTCAAGTACTGTATAATAGAGAAGTCAGCTTAATTCGTCGTCGTGTATTATTGTTTCTACGCTATATAGGAGCAAGATGAACATAAGATGACCCGAGGGGGCTCGATTTTTTTTAGTCATACAACCAGACGTATATAATTGTACACTAAACTACAAGTACGACAACGAAGCCAGACAAAGCACACGGGAGGTTAATTGTGGCGTCTAACAGAAATGTGGTACGTAATGATGTAAAGGAAAGTGAAAGTGGACGAATAAGGTGACTCGCCGCAGAAGTGTAATCTTTCAGTATAACTTTATCTCTTCCCTATATAGCACACCTATTATGGCATACTGTGACGCGTTAAAAGCAATATCGCGCAGCGTTTAAAAAAAAAAAAGTAAGAGATAGAGAAAGGTGTATTGTGTGTTTCAGGTTTCGCGATCTTCTCATGACTCAGTGCTTATATAAAAGCCCGGTGACGCAAATATCACTGCGCTTCGTGTATAGTGCATGTAACTTTCGACCTGCGCGCTCGCGACGGCGCATTGTTCTTTGTCAGAGCCGGGAGATGTTGGGCGAAATGCGAGCCACGATGACACAGAACGGCGATGCGGAACTGCTTTGTTCGTGCCTCGTCGACCCTCGCGTATATTATGACAATGCGTCGCTGCTGTTGCAGCCAGCGCATCGACAGGCACGCGCCCTTGGGTTCAGGTCATATACGAATTAATGCGGGGGGCTTTCGTACACGCATACGGTATGTTTATTAATTTCTCGAACTTTACTTCGCATCAAGAGAAAGGAAGCCGGGAGCTGCCAGGTGATGTGGACTGGTTCGGCCCGTCGCGATTATTCGCGTGAGTGCGTTCGGGAATTCTGTCACGGGAGCTTAAAGGGACCCCAAAAACCGTCGCCAAATGTGCAGGCAAAGTACAAATTTGCACGATGCAAATGTACAAGATGCAAAGTATTATTTAAACAAATACGAATTACTTTCGAAGTATTTATGTTTTATTGATTTGGCGGAACATGGTTAGCTATTACTGGAGAAAGGGAGAAAGTGAAGACCAATCTTTCCAGGATCTTAGCGTCAAAATCTCGGCGCTGGGGCGTCTGAGTGACGTCATTAATTAATTAAATTATGGGGTTTTACGTGCCAAAACCAGTTCTGATTATGAGGCACGCCGTAGTGGGGGACTCCGGAAATTTGGACCACCTGGGGTTCTTTAACGTGCACCTAAATCTAAGTACACGGGTGTTTTCGCATTTCGCCCCCATCAAAATGCGGCCGCCGTGGCCGGGATTCGATCCCGCGACCTCGTGCTCAGCAGCCCAACACCATAGCCACTGAGCAACCACGGCGGGTTGAGTGACGTCATGGATTTTAATGTACTGTCCCGTATTCGGGCCTCATTAGACCAGGAAAGTTTTTCGAAACCTGCTGTGTTGAGCTTTTGTATATATTCCAATGCGATGTAGCCCTCGTTTACCAATAAACAGGTAAATAAACCCGAGTAGTCGCTGTTTAAGAAAAAAGAAAAGAGCGAAGACTCTACAAAATGCCTTTTAGCACCACGTGCAGATATGGTAGGTACAGGGCCCGCCACTTTTAGGGTGAACACCTCATTAGTATTCAAGAGCCTGTAGCAGTTGATGTTCAGCACAAAATAAAGAAAACGATTATTTCCTTTATCGGTATCATCATTAGGCGTCGTATTCGGCACATTTCCCTGTGAAGTAGAAGGCCTGTTGAAGTTATACCTTCTTTCTGGGGTTTTACGTACCCGCCGTGGTTGCCCAGTGGCTATGGTGTTGGGCTGCTGAGCACAAGGTCGCGGGATCGAAGGTCGTGGGATCGTGGTTTTGGCACGTAAAACCCCATAATGTAATTTTTTTTTTTTTTGGGGGGGGGGGGGTTACGTGCCAAAACCAGTTCTGATTATGAGGCACGCCGTAGTGGAGGGCTCCGGATTAATTTTGACCACCTGGGGTTCACCGCAAGCACACGGGCGACGACTACAACGCAAGCACACGGGCGTTTTTGCATTTCGCCTCCATCGAAATGCGGCCGCCGCGGTCGGGATTCGATCCCGCGACCTCGTGCTCAGCAGCGCAATGCCTTAGCTGACTGAGCCACCCCGGCGGATGTTGAAGTTATACCAGCCTGAACACTATAGTGAGGCGTTTCCTGTTACACTGGATGACCCTGTACATCGAGGCGGCACATTATTGCACTTAAGTGAGAACGTTCGATTCTATTTGAATTTGTGGGCCTGACGTATTGAAGAGTTTGCTTTGCAGCGGCCCTGATTCGCTAATTTTCTTATTTGCTCGTGTACACTACAAGCACGAGGTGTAACAATGGAATAGAACAGTGAGAGAGCGAAAAAAAAAATGTATCCTTTTCTTCTCGTTCGCGGGTCGCCCACCCACGATCCTCGTTTTGCCGCGATCGCCAACGAGCACGTTTCGCGTTGGAGCCGCACGACAGTGCGAACGAAGAAACGATGACCCCCGCCGCCGTGAACGGCCCCCCACGCGTGGGTCGCGTCGCTTGTTTGTAAACGCGTTCGCACTCGGTTTATCTCGATCGATACTTTCGAAACGATCCGAGAGAAAACGGCAAGCGCAGCGCTCCCTCTCTCCTATTCGTCTTCGGAAATCGTTCAGGTCACAACTGGTGTGTCCGCGTTGCTATAGGAGCAGCGGCGGCGTGGCCTGGTCGAAGAAGACAAAAGCGAGTCTTTTGCAGGGGCGTCGTGCAGTACGCAGACCCTGAGCTGAGAGAGAGAGCGTCGATCGATCGATCGTCCTCCGCTTCCTACCTCTCTCTCTCTCTCTCTATCTCTTTTTTTTTTTTTTTTTTTCGGCGACGATCGCTCTCATTACCCGGTGACACGCAGAGGAGCGGGGGGCCCCTGCTTGCGGGCCGGCAGCTGGTGGGCGGCGGCGGCAGCTGTATACGTGTCTGCGTGAACGAGCGGGACCGCGCGCGTAGCTCCTCCGGCAACAGCTGCTCGCGCTCTGGCCGATCTTTGCTGGCCTTGAGAAGACTCGCTCGAGCACGCCGACGAAGCCTCGATCTGTACGTGCACGGGCGACGTCACCAACGTTTTGCCACCACGCAGTCTTCTCCGTGCTTTCATTCGAGCCTTCGTTCATGCACGCTCGTGTCCGCCGGCACTTGACAGCACGCAGGTTGCGTGCGCGATGATGATGGTCGCCAGGGGCATCCCCTTTGAACCGAGGTGACGACAAGTAGTTGCTTGTTTGCGGTGTGCCAAAAGGACATGTAGTCGCCTAGCCTGTGTGGGCTACTTACATGTTAGCATATCGTAATCGGGCGTTCTGTCTATATCTGCGTTATCTCGTATAGTTGCCTATGACTTTGACGGCCCCGTCCCCATCTCTGCCCCGCTTCTTTCTTTCTTTCTTTCTTTCTTTCTTTCTTTCTTTCTTTCTTTCTTTCTTTCTTTCTTTCTTTCTCACCAATACTCCCACCGTCTCTCGATGATCTCCACGTCCGACCAGTTATGGCGCTCCCGTCAGCTCCGAACCCCAGCGTTTCCGAAAGGTTGCCGTAAACTCTCATCTGTCGACTGCGCTTAGCGGCACCTGCTCACATTGTGCACTCTTATTACAATGGGTGCGAGTACGCCACT
The DNA here is from genome assembly GCF_013339745.2 of Dermacentor silvarum. Classification (NCBI taxonomy): domain Eukaryota; kingdom Metazoa; phylum Arthropoda; class Arachnida; order Ixodida; family Ixodidae; genus Dermacentor; species Dermacentor silvarum. The sequence continues at coordinate 164,033,610 of NC_051155.1, read as the reverse complement.
ATAATGCTCGTTACAGCGGCATTCGCTTCCACTGGCGCACAACTCTTTAAACTCACTCACGCACGGCATTCACTGCACGCTCGTGGCTGTCGATTAACTCGGCGAACTGCGTTCACGAGTTTCGAATTAACCGACTCCCGTGCGCCTATATACTCGAGCGCGTACGTACTGCCGCAGGTGTGGGTGACTCGTCGTCTCTGAGTGTGCGGCACCGTGACACCGGTCCCAGCCCCGCTCATGCTATATAGCCGGGAGATGCAAAACGCGCTGACTCACCCTGGACCCCTGTACGGGACGCATGCTCTTCCCCGCCCAGCGAAGGCGGTGAAAGATGGCTCGCGCGGGGCCCCAGCGGGGGTTGCATGGTGTGTATGTCGTGCAGGCGAGGCTCGGATGTGCCTTCTTCGACTGGCTCTGCATGCTCGTGTCGGGGCCTATCGTGCTTCGCCGCGACGAAATGAATGAATGAATGAATGAATGAATGAATGAATGAATGAATGAATGAATGAATGAATGAGAAACTGCGTTGCATAGGCAGCCTTCGGTCCAGAGCTCCGCAGATTAACTTTCCCAGGGTACTGCTGGACGTATAGTCCACCAGGTAGCGTTCGTCGTCCTGTGTCTTTGGTCCTGTGTCTGTAACTAATGATGTTATAGTTGCATATGAACTTAGCTGGATTGTGGTGGCACACGTCACCGCCCAGGTTTAAAGAGAATTCCTTCATAAAAGTGATTATAATCAACATCGTCTTGGCGGAGAATGAGCCAGTCCGGTGTAGGGGGTGGAGGTGGAATGGCATGAAGGCGATTGGCTTCGTGTCAGCTAAGCCGGACGAACGAGTGCTTTCTTCCAACTTTGCGTCCACTCGATTTCTTGAAAAGCCGACTGGTTAGGTTAGAGGACACAAATGAACTAATGCATCTTCACTTGCCCGTAAAAAAAGTAAGTCGAACCCCGGGTTCTTTAATCCGTTCTTTCAATACCAGGGATTACCAGACAGAAAACCACAGAACAGCCCGTCACATTGTTCCAGAGCCGTAGCAAAAACGTGAAAGTTTCAGATCTTAACGTGGCTGCTCGTCGTCCCGGCTACGTAACGATGGTCTGGCTTATTCCCAGAACGGCATTTCGCCAAAAGCTGGTACAACACTACGTGTATTTAGATCGAAACGTACTGCCCGACCGGACCAAACAGCCGGTTGCGAGTCCCAGTGTGGCGTAAATAAAGTGTTTCATTGCAACTCCATTAATATTATCAATCGTCACGATCCACGACGGCACCGCATCCGAGGCGAGCGGAAGAAATTCACGTTTCCATTGCTGTTTCCACAGGGAAACATCACGAAATGGCACCTCTAGGCTCTAGCGCTACACGCTTGCAGTTCGCTCACTTCCATGTTCGCGCGAGCTGATTACCCGGCGCTTTTGTCCTCGCCCTCTCTTCTGGAAAGGCACGTTCTCTATACTCGGACTCGACGCTGCTCGCAAAAGCGAAGCCACACGTCAAATGTGCCAAGAAATGTGCTGGACGAAGGCCTCTCTCATGCATGCCCGTCTTCGGGGTCCATTATTATGTTTCGCGCATATTAATGCGAAGGCATTATATGTCCCATGAGGCAGAAAAGCCGGCGTTGTAGGCCACGAGGGGTACCAAAGATCATCATCATCATCATCATCATCATCAGTGGCGTCATCAGCGTCTTGTATGACTTCAGTAGTAATACAGAATTAAAGTTAGAACAAGTTAGAGTAAGGTGACTTAAGGTGGAGCAAATTGAATTAAGGTCAAGTAAAATTGATTAATGTGAATTAAAGCGGATTAAGGTGGGTTAAGGTTGGTACAAATTAGAGAAAGGTGGATTAAGGTAGAGTTGGGAAGGACACGTGACAGTGCATGACGTCGCGTGTCATGGACCTAACCAATTAATATAGAGAAGTCATAATGCTTTCGCATTCAGATCACGTAAGGATTTTCTGCTCAACTCATCGCCACCTGTAGAATCGCCAACGTGTCAACGCTGGCGTGTCGCACTGAGGGAGAGAATGAAAGTGAAACGGCTGCCGCCGTGTGCTCTCCACCACACACCGCGGCGGAACGCATGTATCGCCGGAAATGGGCACTGGCTCGTTTCGGACGTATAGGAGATGCGCCACACACGTAAACATTGTCGCATAGCATAACCGCGATGCATGCGCTAAAGATGCGATCCGCTATACTGTCGCATTCGTGTGAAGGCGCGGCTATGGAAAGGTCGTTGCTCAAATCCCACATTTTCCCGTGCCAAAATAACGCTTTGCTCACGATTTCGCCCCAAGTATGTCACGGCGCCCACAGAAGTGACCGGAAGCGATCGGACAACCTCTCGTGACCCTGCCGTGGTCAAGCCTTGCTGGAAGCACGTACGCTTGGATTCCGAGAAGTGCTCCCGCTCTTGGGGTGCGCGCCGTAGACGTCGCAGTCCCGTCTCGCGCGGTCTTTTGTTAGGCGCACGGTAGACATATATGCAGGGGGAGCCGAGGCGTCACGACTCCCCGTATGCTGGCTGGCTGCGGTGATGCGTTGAAAGAACCCAGCGCAGGTCTTGCTTTCGAGGAACTCTGGAATGCGCTGTGCTGTTGCGTGGTATGGTCACGTGCGCGTGAGCGTGAATAACTGAAAGCGCGTGAAACTCGTGGCTCTGTCTGTCAGTCTTGAGCAAGAAGGCATCGGCGGAGGGGCGAAAAGTAGTTAAATTGTCTGTATTAAAGGGCACGTCATTTAGGAAGGCGCCCGTGTGCAGAATCGAGTTGCCGTCGTTGGGACGACTTGGGAGTCAAGTGAAGCGCTGTGTGCAAGTCCCGGCACCATTAATGAACTATGGATGACCAAATGCGTCTACCAAGGTGCCGCAAGTGGTAGGCTGCATTTCTCAGCGTATAGCAGTTATACCAAAAGTGGTCTTGCGATTGTCCGTAATCAGAGGGAACGTAAACTGTCCCAGGGGCAATGCCCCAGCGGTGTCATTCGTTCCTTTGGCTCCTTGTCTTCATTGCGCTGCTTTACAAAATGAACGCAAACCTGCCATGTAGACTCCCATAGATGTTAAAGTTGAGAGGCCTCGCATTAGCGTTATTTAGGGCAAATTACCAATTAGGAAGTAGTGCCGTTATTTTGGGGCTAAAAGTGCCTGTAGCTATATAATGTTGTGAATAAGTGCATGTCTTATAAATATTACCCTATCTACGAGTGGATAGGTAGCTTGAGGAATGGTGACCGGATCCACCTTGCAGGACGTCTGTCTGTACAGTCATTGCGGCGTGCTGGGAAACCCACAGCTTCACGTATCTCTGCCTGACACGCGATACGATATGGAAACCTGTCTCTCAAGTGAGCCCGCGAGGTGGCGTGTGTGTTCGGGTTCTTGTCAGCCTCCGGAGTGTTCACGTACGTATATTACTGGTCACGGGAAAGGATTACGCAGGAAGTGGCTGCCTTTGGAAAAAAAGACAGGTGAAGCCGGTTGTCGCGTGAGAGTCCCGCTTACGCAGATCCCCGTGCCTCTCCGCACAAAAGGGGGAAAAAAAAAAAGAAAGAAAAGTCGTCCCGCGACTTCGCAGGCGTCGAACGGCCCCGCGGGCCTTCTTCAGTTTTGGCGCCGGTGTGTTTGAAAAGGCTTCAGGTGCCTCTTCCACCGGCTTGCGGTCTATCTATTCTCATAGTTGACGAGGACCTGCGAGCGAATTGGGAGATCGAAGAAGAAGAAGAAAAAGAAGTAAAGGAGGGAACAGCTTATAAAGCAGTCTATTGTCGACTCTGTTCTGCCGACTGGTTCCTGTTTCACCCAGCTCTCGGGCAAATTTCCGGGCGGTCGGCATTGGACGGCGCGACGCGATGGTGGTGTGCAGGGAGACCTGCTCCATCAATGCGGCACACCATCAATGAAGGGTGGAGGGGGAGGAGGAAGCAGTCGCCGGGGGATCGCAGCTGTTCCCGTTTCCCTCCCTTCGGCTCGGGGACCGTGGGAAAGCGCGTCGCTCCCGAAAAAAAAGGACCGTTCGTGCGCGCGAGTCTGTGTAGGCCAGGAGGAAGCCAGCTCCTCTCCTTTAGCCGACAGAGCACCGTCGCACAATGCACGCGAGCGTGTGTGTGTGCGTACTTTCTTTGTCGCCTTTCGCTATTGTATCTCCCCCTGTGCGTTAGAAAGTGGCCCCGGAGGAAGGGAGGCGAAGACATGGCGGGTATAGGGAAGACGCGGTAAAAACGTGTTTCCCCAAGGAGCCGGTCTTCTTCCTCTCTTCTCAACTCGGGTCTGCCTCCGCTTTGTCTGCGTGCTTCGCTAACGAGACACTCGATCGGGTCTTCGCGTGGCTTTGCAAAGGACGACGTTTTTCTTGGCCGACTGCAAGCGCACTGACACACAGCGAGGCCCGTTTGTGCCGAGCCGCGGCTAACGAGAGATACCGTTGATGGCGCCTTCCGCACAGCCACCCATCGTTAGGTTTGCTCGAGAGGAGGGTGCAGAGAGGCTATGGTCGTCTAATTGCTTGTAGTTCGCGAGGCGTGGAAGAGCGAGCAGCGGGAGCAGATCTTTTATCACCCCTGGTGGTGTCTGTTGACTCGTTTCATGCTATACTGCCGAACGCAAGCGGCGTAGGTATACCGCTTTGCAGGGGCAGCAGCAGCAGCAGCCTGCAGTGCTGTGTCGGGGGCGCCGGCGCCGTGTTTTGGGCACAGTCGCGGTGCCTCCAGGCTGCCCGCTTTGCCCTTCCACAGGTGCCGCCACTTTCTCTGCCGCTGCAGCTATTCTTGCACCTCCCTTTCCCGCCCCTCCCCGCGTTCTCGTTTCTAATGGCTGTGTTTCTGTCTATCTGTTGCCCCTGCCGCGCTTGTTTGCCGACCCGGCTTTCGAACGCTCACCCATGGCTGTCTCCGCTTGCCGCGAATACACTTTTATGCTCGTGTTTCTTTAGATGGGGCAGTACTGCCGTAGTAGCGTGTGTTTCAGCCGCCGCCGCCGCACTTGCGCGTGTGGTGCCGTTCCTCTCTTCTTTTTGTTATATCTCTCTCCCTCCCAATTTTTTTTTTTTTTTTTTCTGTACCCGGGGTTCACCCATCGCGCCCACGGACTGCGCATAGCGCGGCTTTGTTCTTTTACTCCCGGCTCGGTCTGTGACCCCGAGTCGCGTTGCGAGCAAGCAGCGCGCGGTGTCTCAACCCCCCTCCTGTCTTCCTCCTCCTCCTCTTCTGCTGCAGCCGGGTCCCCGTGGTGAGCTGAGCGCGACGTGTATTGTGTCTGGCGGGGGGAGGGTGAGCTGTCCGGCCTCATTGATGGATATGCGTGCACGTGCGCGTCGACAGCGCTAACTTTGTCTGCCGCCCAGCGGGAGTCACTCAGCAACAGCTCGTCCCCCTCCCCCACTTCGTCATCTCTCTTTCTCTCTCTCGCTCGCTCCGCGTACGTCTGCGTGTGCCCCTTTATAACCGTGCAACATTGTGGAAGTTCGGTGCTCGCTTCGACGAGTCGAGAACGAGCGTAGTACCTGTGCGGCTCGCACAAACGCATCGGCTGTCACGTTTGTCGTCTGCTGACGAGAACGGCGAGCAGACGACGGTGCGACTCGAGCTGGTTTCACAACGATATACGCTTTGCTGCGTATTTTTCCTGGCACTTGAGTTTTTTTTTTTTTTTTTTCCGCACAAAGATGGAACTTGTGAACAGACTGAAGCGTTCCACGCTGAACAAACACAACACACTTATTTTGTTTTTCCTGCGCACGAAGATGAAGCCGTAAATACGCAAAAGAAGCTTTCCAAGCTTAACAAACAAGAAACGGGAGACGAAACCAATGACAAAACATGTCCAGATGAATGCGTTAGTAAGCAGTCTCTGTGTTTCCTAAAACGTTTCCTAAATGTGACGTGGCGTGACTCGGTTTCTCCCGCGTAATCATTGCTTTTCGGGGATGGTTTAACTCCGCTTCGTGCACGAGTTCGCTCGTCAGGCTCTTGCGGTGCTTCGACCAAAGCAAGAATGTTACGGTGCACGGATCACTGTCGAGAAAATAGACGTGTACGTCCTCTTGCGCGCGGTAGCACATCTGTAAGTGCCAACCGCATGGAACGTATTTTCGACGGATTGTATGCGAAGCATCGTCGCCCGACACCGGCGCATCCACTTTACGTTGCGCCCATGAGAGCTTTGTATGTTTCCGGCAAGTTTCCGGAGTATGGACGGGTTAGCGTCGTTAAAAGAAGACGAAAAAAAAAAAAAAGAAAATGAAAACGTGACGACGCCGGGGAGGCGCCGCATACGTCGGAAATGCGCCCCACGGGGTTGCGGCTTTTTGAGCACTGCACCGTTTTAGAGCGTATCGGACGTTCTCTTAGGGCAGAGGGGGGCAAACGCCATGGACGTGCGCGGGCGATACACGTGCGCCTCGACGGAGAGATGCTGGCTACCGCGCGCCCGGGATAAACAAGAGCGTACGCGTAGCGAGGAGGTGATACGAGAGAGAAGTTCCGGAGCGGCAGACGCCTGTGTAGGATGACGATGGCATGGGATAAAGAGAAGGAATGTATATATTCATTGAACACCTAGTGCGATGAATATTATATATGGCTGCAGGACGAACCTGATATTGGATGTCGAGGGTTACCCGAAGGATTGCAGGTAGGACAGGACAGGGTCTGAACCAAAGATGGGGTAAACGAGCCATACCTTGAAAGGGTAAACCGAACTCTTCACTTCATCCTTTGACACGCATATTTTGACAGCGTTGTAGGCACGGTTACCACGCGGCGTAAAATTGGAAGCGTCGGTCGATAATAGCAGAAGTCGTGTTGGACATTGTGGTGACCGATATAATTCCTCTTCGTTCATGTGTCACCGCAAAACCTACGACGCAAGGGGGTGCACCGGACGAGGAAGAAAGTTTCACGTGAATTGGTTTGCCAAGTGCTATAGGTGGAAGGTGCGCGCAGTGTCCATATCTCTTCTACTGGCAACACGGAGTCCCCAGCGGCGCCACATTTAGGGCGTGCCTTCCACTCCAGGAATGCCTGTCTAGCCGCGACAGGTCACCGCTACCGGGACAGTCGCCCCCCCGCAGTCTTGTGTGATCACGTGTCATCGTAGCCACTCTCGCCGCTTCAACAGGGTTCCTGTCGAATGCGCGCAACGGATTTTTTTTCTTTACTCCCCTCACCCCTTTCACCCCCACCCCCCGTTTGGCTTCTTCCGTTCTTTGGGGACAACGGAGCTGCTTCGGGCCGTGCACTACGATCTCGACGCGCATGCTGACTGGAGCATATAGATTTTTTGTCGTTGTTGTTAGGCCTTTACCAGGGGTCCTTTGCACTTCGTCGACATTCAGGTGCTTAATACATGCCGTAAAATGTCGTGCATGGTGCGAATCATAATATATTCCGAGAAGTAGTGGTTGGGTCGTCAAATAGGAGAGAGGAGAAACCATTCGGCATTTAGTATACCACTAAAGTACCTACGCTTGGTTTTGTTTGATATGCAATAAAGAAAAAGAGAAAACACTGCTTCGGGGGTTCCTCAAAAAAACATTCATAGCCGAATATCCGGTAGCGGGTGTTTGAGGAACATAATTAAGACGACTTAGTTTTCTTCATGGCAGGGCCCAGCTTCGCAGATTTAAGAGGAGAACCAGTTTCGGGGTTGACATCATCTCACGCGCGAACGAGAAGAATACGCGCAAGGGTCAGTCGTATCGTTCTCCTGTCGGTCAACATCCTTTCTCCGTTTTCGCGTCATGTCTGCAGCGCGCTGTTTTGGTTTCGCTCATCGTGTCGCCTCTACTTCTTTTGAACGACCCGGCACGCACGGCCCCGTGCGTGCCGGCGCGGTCGTCATCAGGCGCTAGCGCCTTGTCTGTCTTCCGGGGACTTCTCTCGACAACATCCTTGTCCCGCATAGCGGTGATGGCATCCTCGTGCTGGCCCCGTGTGTATCAGTTCGAGGAACGGTCTCGCCTGCCAGAAGTGCACCGCGCATTTCTTTCTCTGCGTGGCCGAGAGGAGAAGAGCTCGTTGCCGTTATCGGACTACTCTCGTTGAGTGCTATACAGCTTTCTTCTTCTTTTCTAAAAGTGGCGCCACGACCTATAGAAGCTACGTAGCACTCGGTCTCGCCAAATACGTGCATTGCAGGGTGAACCGGCGGGTCTCGTCAGCCACCCAGAAAAAAAAGAAAGGATCGGAAGAAGGGGGGGCTTCGCAGTCTCGGCCTCTGAACACCAGCCGCGCGGCGCCGGCCGAATGGAAGCTTCGAGGAATGAATAACAGTCGCACGTAAGGGACGAGACTTCCCATATATAGTATAACGTATCTGGAAGACGCGGCCGACTGTCCTCACTGATTGGCTCACACGAGCTCTCTATAGCCTTCGCCGCGCTGTACGGAATTGCCGAGACGGAGCATATATAGCTTCGGGCGAATCGTTTTTAAGCGCGCTCCCTTTAAGCTGCTATGCGGTGCCGATGATGCCGCGGCCAGCGTTTTTGGCTGCACGGCAACCGGTTGTACGTTTTCTTTCTTTTTTTTCTTTTTTTTTATCACTGCTCGGTTGCTTCTCCGAATGCCCCCATATCCTCTCTGGCTCCAATTTTCTTGCTAGCGTTTCGCGGGCAGCTGCCTTTCTTGTTTATTCGTTTTATTTATTAATTTTCGCCCTCCCCTCTTCGTTTTTTGGGCGGAAGGGGGAGCGGAAGGTCGCCATTTGTTTTCTGTCGAGGCGCGCAGTGTGGGTTGTGTGTTACAGAGCGCGTTCCTTGTTTCTAATCGTTCGACGCTGCTGCCGCTCCTCATCCTCCTCCTGTGACCGCTCCTCATTACACGTCCAAGTTCGTGGAGCGGTGGTGGCCTTTCGGGAATCGCTTGCATCTGCTTTCCGCGGGCGCCGTGCTTGCTCCCCCTCCTCGTCAAAGTTGGCGACTGATTGATTTCGAGAGGAAGTCCGCTGACGCAACGCGACTTCGGGGTTGTAGTAACACGCCCGGAGAGAGACGACGTGCGCGTTGATGATGCCAGCAGCAAAGCAGCAGCAGCAGCGGCGGGGCAGCACGCTACGCTAGATATATATGTATATATTTTTTTTGCAGTTATTGTTCTTGCTCTCGCTTCTACCAGCCAGTGTGTGGCAGGTGAGAAAGTGGGAGGACCGAGAGAAAAACAAAAGAAAAATGAAACGAGGGGAAATTGAAGAAATCTCTTATCTCTATCGCAGCACGCGCGGCAGCTGTTCGAAGTTAAAGCCCTCGAAGTGCGCGGTGCGGAGGGCGGGAGGGGAAAAGGCAACATCCGTCAGACGGAAACCGAGAGATGTTTCTGCCGCTATTATCTTTGGGCCGGGTCAGCGGCTTCTTCTCTCTCTCTGGAAGCGAAAGAAAGAAGACGCCGGTCGCATGCATGCATCCTCGGGAATCCCCCTCCTTCCTGCAAACTCCTCCGACACCGGCTCGTTGTATGCTGCGAGGGGTTGTATACGTGTAGTGTGTGTGTGTGGAGAGAGAGCGGGTGCAGCGAAGGTGAGTGGCCCGCAAACGAGAGCGAGAAAGATCCGCTGGCCCGCGGCGGAACACGTTTGCTCGCTCCCCGTCTTCTCCGATGAGAAGCCGCGTTTTCTCTTCCTTTCTTTAATACGTGGTTGGGGCTTTCGGAGGGGGGGGGGGGGGGGGGAAGTGTTGCGAGGGTGGTATGTGGGAAGGTGCACGAGTTCTTTGCCGAGCCCCGCATGCTCATTTCCGCCCCGCCGCTAAGCTCGGCGACGACGTGTTCCTCGGAGGGCGCGACGACGCGCGTCGCCGCCGCTCTAGTGGTCCGGGCTGAACGACGTTTTCTTTCTCGTCCTGTATCTTACAGGTTCCTTCTTTTCCGGCCTGTGCGAAATGTCGTGTCTCGTTATTTTTTTTTTTTCGTACACGCGGTATCCTAGCCCCTTCCTTGCCTCTGCATTACGATACGGTCGAACATTTTTTTTTTTTTCGTGGTTCCCGGGGTGGGGTCGCGCTAAACGAAATGACGCGAACGCATGGGAACGGGAAGCACGGAGCTCTAGCGGATATATTCTAGCGTCGAGATGCCAGAACTTTTTTCACGTGGTTCTCCTTCCTTGGGTTTCTGCGTCTTGTTTACCGTTTCTTTTATTTTTAGCCTGTCGTAGTCTGTCATTAAATAACCCTTTAGACATTCTTCGCGTAGAGAGAGAGAGGCAGTCATCATGCCTGCAATGAAAGGAAACGTCGTCCATAGAGAAAATAAAATAAAACTAACGATGGCGAATGCGGCCGGCGGCACGGCATCGCTCCGCGCGGCCTCAGACTATTTCCGGCGCGTGCGTTTTTATTTATTTTTTTTTTTTTTTTGGCGTCGGCAGGCGGCGCAGCACCACCCTCGGTATCGCGAAGAAGGGGGAGAGAATCCCCGAATGCGTGCACAAGAAACCGGCCACGCCCACGCCGGTCTGTCGGTCGCACGTGAGCCCCGTCCGGAAAGCGCCGCTGACCCCTGCTCGCCGAATACCCCCCTCTTTCGTCTTCATCGGCAGTGCCCCCCTAGCTTCGCCCCCGGCCTTGCCCCCACTTCTCTGCTGCTTCTTCCCGCTGGCGTACTCGACAGGACCGGTTGCATGGTTATGGAGCGAGTATCCAGGGCGATGCGCGGACCACCGAAGTGACTGTTTCGCTCACGCGTAGTTGGAGCTAACATCGACGCTTGCCGTTGCACTTGCGTTTTGTACCCTTTGTCTCGTATAGAGGGCGCCTGTCCTCTATTGGGAAACCGTCGACTCTAACCTGTTACCAGAAAAGGTCTTTCTTTCCCACGGTTCATCGAGCACGACCGGTCGGAGCCAGAGCTCCCTTTCTTTAAACTATGGGTTTACGACAAAGGTATCTCTTATGCCGTTGATTGTCTGTCAGCTTCGTAGCTCCCTTTCATAGCTTGTACCGAAGTTATGTACTTCTTGCGCCTGGTTCGAGTACCCGCCGTCGTTGCTCAGTGGCTATGGTGTTGGGCTGCTGGGCACGAGGTCGCGGGATCGAATCCCGGCCACGGCGGCCGCATTTCGATGGGGGCGAAATGCGAAAACATCCCCGTACTTAGATTTAGGTGCACGTTAAAGAACCCCAGGTGGTCCAAATTACCGGAGTCTCCCACTACGGCGTGCCTCATAATCAGATCGTGGTTTTGGCACGTAAAACCCCATAATTTTTTTTTTTCGCTTGGTTCGAGTGGCGACTGAAATGAAAGTGCTTGCAACGTCCGCGATCTTGCTTTAGATTAGGGACTGGTCTACTTTCGAATAATTAATTTCACCCTCGTGCGGAGTTCCGCGCACACCAATAGTATGCCAAAATAAGTGGGTAAACGAAATAAGGCTATTGCGCGTAGAAATAAGAGCGGGGTATAGGGGCTGCGCGTCGTTTTCACACAGACCCCTTTCGTGACACAGTCGTGACTGCATGGTCTAGGACTCTAGGCTGACGAGTGTCGTAGGCAAGCAGGTAATTATTATATAACGTCGTCGCATCAGCAATGTATTCACCGAGAAGCTTGAAAGAATAACCAATTTCGCTCGCGTTATTCCGCCCTCTCACGAGCAGTGCCCCGCCGCCGCGCCCGTGCCTGCACGTAGAACGTTTATATAGTGTAAACGTCGTTCCTTGTACACTCTCAGCGAGGTCGTCACGCTGTCGGTCTCGCAGAGTTTGCGCTGCCTCGCGTACAGGCGTAATCGCTCGTTGGCCCACTGCTCTTGCCTCTTCTGCTGGACGCGTTCCTGTGGCCGAGTTCCGGGTGTCAAGGTCGGTCTTTAGCTCCGCGGCGCGCTGCCGCGCTGGTTATGTTGTTCCTTGTAGCCGCCGCTGCCGGCGTGGGTTGCTTTCTTCGCACGTGATTGGACGCCGCGGGGGTCGCTATTTCGGCTTGCCCCCTTCCTTGGCCCTCCGCCACGTCTGGCTTAAAAAAAAAAAAAAAAAAAAGGCGAAGACGCGCGAGCAACGGCGGAGTGTTGGCTTTCGCCGTCTCCTCTGACCGCAGAACACTGCAAACACGTATACGCGCCCCGTATTCTGTCCCGGATGCCTCGGTGCCTGATTACGTACTTGCTGGTCGCCCCGGGCGGCTTCTGGGGAAGCGATGCTGCGTGAAGAGAAAGAGAAGCGTTCCTACGTTTTTCTTCTTCTTTCTTTTTCGTAATTGTGAGCTTCTCTATACGGTGTAGTGTACGGGCGTCGTTACCGTGTGTCCGTGCACGGCCGTGGATCGAAACATGACAGAGATGGATTCATATGCGGTGTCCGAGCACTGGGTTTTCGCCGGCCTGCGAAGTCGGGAAAGCGTCGCTGCGTTTGACGGAGCGGGTTTCTTCCCGACTGACGGTTATTTGCCACAGTCTTAAATGGCCGAAAAGGCTCTCGCACCAAGATGGAACACGTGCTGGGTTGCGCCGGCGTGTCCGCAATTTGAGCAGCATCCGCGACGTCCGTTTCTGCTTATTAAGGCTGCATGGCTGAACTGCAAGCCGCGGCTGCTCTCCTTGTATAGTTGGCCTGATTCCTTAGTGTCGATCTTCGGGCCTTATTCTCGGCCCGTTACTTTTTGTATGCGTTGATTGGCTTCAGTGAGGCAATACATATATGCGAAATTTCGCAAACAGCCTTTCTGACGCGTTCTGAAAGTTTCTCGGATGATGCAACGGATTGTGCTACCAGTCGGCGATTCACATTATATACTATATTCGAGATGCGCCATTCTGGTTAGGTCGGAGGAGTTAGTTGTGTGCAGAAACGCGCTTGCGGGTTTTGGGTATATCGGCTATTGGCTCCAGCCTGGAGTCGGCACTGAGCATCACGTCCTACAAAAATGAAAGTATTCCCGGAAGTCACGGCCTACCGAAAATCCGGGGCACCGCATCGTCAACCTCTTCGCGCGCTTCACAGGTGACCCAGTACTGAAAACGTGGGACTCGGTACACGAACGACGGACCGAATCGCCGATGAATTCCGCGAAACCGAACGTGGTATGACTCAGCGGTACGCTCAGCTCCACCTTGTGTCGAATCACGTGTGAGTTATTCCTATAATTGTTTCTCGGGAGCTCAAGCTCAGCAAGCTTTATCTTGAGCGAGGAAACCAAGTGCAACGTCTATAACGCTCAGCGACTATTGAGACTGGGGTCTGGCCATCGGGGTGAATCCTGTAACTCCCCTTTCCCCCTTAATTTACCGACGTTAATTACGGTCGGCCTGCCGCTGGAAGCTGTGTGTATCCCAGGTATACCCGGGTGTTCAACGCACGTCGTTGCCCGTATACGCGTGGTCCCGCCTTGGAACCGTTTGCGGAGGAAAGCTCACGCGTCCGTTCTGCAGCGGTGAAAAAGCGGAAAGCGAGGGCCACTCTTTGGGCGCGCCTCGGGGCGAGCTTGTTCGGTGGCCGTCGCGACCCTCCGGTGTATACTTGCTGCATGCGTCGACGGGCATGGCCACGGTCAGGCGCAGTTCTCGGCCGCCGAATTCACCGCGAGTCGATCCAGTTGAACAACGGCACGCGCCTGCACTTCGCGGTGTTGTGAAAGGTCACGCGTGCGGCTATAGGCCCAAGTTGCCTCTGTCCACCTGATGGACCCCTACACGATTTGTGCCAGCCTAAATGTGCCAGTCGAAAGACGCGCGTGTCAGAGACGGCGAACTTTGTTTTCTGGGTTAAGGTTTCCTCTCGCGGCAGCTATAGTCGGATACGGGACTAACACTCGCTGGAGGGACGGATGGGGGCTGAGGAGAGCAAGCGAATTATTGGGTGGATGCCGCATTTTTTTTTGTCTCGACTTTATTTGTATGATTGAAGTGCAAGTAACTATGACATTAGCATAATTAACGGAACGCCACGTCCTGTAATTGCCTGTGCGCTGCGAGAGGCAGTGTACAGAACAACGCTATATGCATAATTAAGTCTGACCTTCATACAGTTGCTTTAGCGTGCTCGTGTGGTGTGTGTGTGTGTGTGTGTGTGTGTGTGTGTGTGTGTGTGTGTGTGTGTGTGTGTGTGTGTGTGTGTGCGTGCGTGCGTGCGTGCGTGCGTGCGTGTGTGTGGTTAATTGCATGCTATGAAACTGAAACCGACTGAGCAGGCGCGCCAAGCTCCGGGACAGAATACATGCAAATCTGCTATTTAATAAACTAAATATGTGCTCGAAGGTGCATATTTGTTACGCTGGGGATATTTGGGTGACGTTTGTTCAGAGCTGGCAACCGGCACATCTGTATAGCGTTAGTACAAATGGGGTTACATGTATGAGCCGGTCCTTCGAGGGCTGTCCTGTGCATGAGCAACTCGGCAGGACAGCAGCAGTAGCCACGCTCAGCAGATGCCGGCCGGGCTCGAAGAGAGCTTCGCTGTAAAGTGGTGTTCCGTGCTTGTTGGTTCCAACGCAACCACGTGGAACGTGTATATACATATGCTCCGTGGTCACGGCCTCTTACGGCCGTAGCAGCGCCTTTGGCGCGACGAGAGAGAGAGAAGGAAGCCCTTGCATCCCTTGCGTACCGCGGCATCTTGACCTCCACGCACGCACCAGCCGGTGGTGGTCCGTGGTGGCGATGAGGCTCACCCGCGAAGCGAAACATGGGCGAAATGGGCTGACTCATTATATTACGGGCGCCAGTGAGGCGTGACCGGCCCAGCCGGCGGCGATGTGCGTGCCCTTTCTTGCTCTTCGTCATCATCGTCGTCGCCTGCTCTGGAAAAGGAAGGTTTGGAAGAGCGCGCCGCGGCGCCCATCTGGTTCTGTCGCTCCGGCGGTCGTCGTCGTCGCGTGTAGCCGCTGGACTCTTCTTTCTCCTTCCGGGCGGGGCGCGTTCCTTTTTCTCGATCGCAGCGGCGCCCGGCGGTGACGATCTTCGGCAGCAGAATAACCGGTCTCTTGATCCCTTCTCGCCCCCCCCCCCCCCCCCCTCCTTACCTCCCACCGGAACCCGAGGAATGCCCTACCGGGCCGATCCTGTGCTAGGCCACGCTGCTGCTATGCGCAGCCCCCTTGCGAATGCCCCCTTCGTTCCCGTGGGCCGACCGAAACGACAGGAAAAAAAGAAAAGAAAAAGAGAGCGGGCCTCTTTTGTTTAGCGTGCGGGGCAACGCCCTCCCCCCCTCCACCCCCATCATCTGCCCCGATTCTCGCTCAGTTTGTTGCCGGTTTCCCAAACTCGGCTCGCGCATCTGGCCGCGCAAATGTAACCACAGAGGCCTCCGTGGGCCTCGTTGTGGCACGCTCGTGGCTTGGGACGCTTTAGGTAGAGAGAGAGAAGAGAGAGAGAGAGAGTGTGTGTGTGCGAATGGCTCAACCGTGCATGCAGGGCAACGCGGGCCTTTCAGGGAAGAACAAGAAAAGAATTATAATCTCGTGTGCCGCTTGTTTGTGACCCCCGTAAGCCTTATTTTGAGATTGAGAGGAAGTCCTTCATGGCGATTCTGCCGTGGGCACAAGACGCGCCCGATTAAATCTTGTCCGCGGCATGCAGCGGGCAACAGCTGCGGGTATTCTTGTTTGTGCCAAGTTCTCATTAGGAGTAGTAGCTGCGATGCCTGGCCTTGATGAGTGGCAAAATTTTGAGTGGTTCTGTGCTACGCTAGCATAACGGATATAAGGCTTGCGGTAAGTGACCGGCGACGAGGCGCTGTGAATTGAGGGATCAGTAAACAGGTGCCTATACTTCAGACTAGAGATAGAGAGAGCGGTATAGTACTTAGTAACACTGACGTGTATATAAGGTTAACCAGTAGTCCGCTCACGACGTGGTTTTCCCATGGTTGCTGTGGCGGGATGTGCTCCCCTCAATCCGTGGTCCCTCCAAGGAGTCATACTGAATATTCCGATTACACGAATTACTTTCGTTTTGCCTAAGGCGTTGCGCTGCTGAGCACGAGATCGCGGGATCGAATCCCGGCCGCGGCGGCCGCATTTCGATGGAGGCGAAATGCAAAAACGCCCGTGTGCTTGCGTTGTAGTGCACGTTAAAGAACCCCAGATGGTCAAAATTAATCCGGAGCCCTCCCCTACGGCGTGCCTCATAATCAGAACTGGTTTTGGCACGTAAAACCCCAGAAAGAACTTTCGTTTTTAAATTCAGTTGCCAAGTTCTCCGATGTGCGCAACGTGTCACATTACCGACATTTACCATGAACATTGTGTGTGTGTGACAGCTGCACTCCTCTAAATTGTTCTTTCAATTTTTTTTATTGTAACTTTTTTGTCCCTTGTCTTTATTTTTCTTCCATGCGACTGCAGGACAACTTAAGTGTCCGCCAAAAAATGGTACATGTCTGCGGCATGTATCAGCTTCCCTCTCTATTGAATACGATAAACGAAACTACTACTAGCGGCTGGTTTTACTATATAGAGATGTGGCTTACATAGATATCTAAGAACTAGATGATGCCGTTGTGGATGAAGAAACGATCCTAGTGCTCGTTCTGTCTGTCGTTTCATATTTCACTAAGTAGCCAGTTGCTAAGCAACACCTGCAGTTTCACTCTTTATTCTAAAGTTCCTCTAAAGAAAGGAAAAGGAATGGGCAGCTTCGCCCAGCGGGGCGAAGCATTTAACGCGATAGAAAGGTTTCGCGTTCCGTTGAAGCTCCTCTGATAAGAATACACGAAGGCGACATGTTGGTGAGTGTTGCGACTCTGGGTGGCGTTCAGGCCAGGAACCCTCATGGCATAGGGATCAGTACGTCCAGGAGTTGGAGGGAAAGAGGTTTATTTACATACTGAAGCAAGTAGTCTGAACTGTCTATAGCTTAACACTCGAGAGGTCCTTTTTAAAGCAGTTCTTTTCCCCTAGTTCCCTACGCAAGGGAATTCAATGACCTTGTTCTGGCCAATCAGCTGGTTCGCACAATTCACTGCACTCTGCCCCTGATGTCCAACCTTGGAACCCGCCTGAAATGCAATGGTGAGAAACGGGAAATCCACGGTGTTCCCAGGAAATTCGTCAACCGTCTGCGTCGGGCCCCGTCGTTTGTCTAGGCGGTCGCTGGTTAAGTGGTCGCCTCCTGAGAAGCACCCCAAAAAAATGACCATTGCCGTTTTGAGGCGCAACAGTGGGCTTCGTCGTTTTTGCAGCCAAACGCTCTGCGCGTCCGTGGCGAACGTCTTTCCCGCACGAGCCGCACGTGCGCCGTCGATAGTTTTAGATTAAGGGGACGCAAGCTTAAAGGCCCCTGAACACTTGGGGCCACAGTACTGCGCATGCTCAGACCCTCTGCGCATGCGCAGTATTCTGGCCCCAAGCGCTAGGGAGGCCGAACGCTTGCGTCCCTCTAATCTAAACCTCTCTAATACCGTATTCCCACGGCAACGGCTGGAGTGAATGTTGCTACCATAGGGTTTCGTGGTGGTTAGGAGCATCGCCGCCGCGTCTAACGAGAGGTGACCTGCGTCAAGGGGCAGAAGCAAGGCGTGTGTTGTACGCTGGCGAAGGGGGCGCGGCGCGCACCTCTTCCTCTAAATCGACGCGGCAACGTATCCACCCGAGCGGAAATCGTCTACCGAGTTGTGCGTCACCGCCCCTGCCGTTTCACAAAGGCGTGACGTCGCGTGACGCGTCACAGGCCGTGGCGGATTTCTCTTCCTTGTACGAATGATAGGGAAGAGGGCCGGTTCTGGTGCGAGAGGAGGTCGCGGTATTGTTCGCGTTGTGAGTGGGAGCGTCTCGAGAGGATGCGTGAACGCGAAGGGTTTGTGGACGCAACTATTTCTGCGGCGTTTCCGATGTGGCTTGCGAGTTTGGGAAACCGTCATATCTGTTATGAGATCCCTCGGACGGTCCCGACTCCCGGAAAGAAGACATGTGACGTATAACGTACGCGCAAGCTGCCAATTAAACTTATTTGCGAGCGCTGTTTTATTTACGTACACGCGTTCTTGTTAAAGCAAACAAAACGCATATCAAGACGGAATGATTCGATAGGTTCATAGCCGAAATAATGCCCATGATTTAGATTAAAGCAGCTCGTGTTGTGGTCTCAAGTGACGTTATCTTGGGCTTATCGATACCACCTGAAAGACAGATTCGCGGCTAATGATGACGCTTATTGAAACACAAACAATGGAAAGACAATACTGTGTGCCTCGGTCTAAGTGAAAAAATGTGTCGCTATATTGTATCATTACGGAAAAACAATCAGCCGCGCTTTCTTAGCATTAATTTACTATTTCCACGCGATTCGCTCACGTACGTACGTTGCACTGGTCTCTCGAAGTAGGCGACGCACAAATGCTTGTTACTTCTGGTCGTTGCGGTGTGCCACTAAACACGGCGGCGGCTGGTTCTGCATCTCGCTGAACCCGTGCATTCCCTGGAAAGTGAGCGCAGCGGCCCAGTCGAAGCAGAAGCGAGAGCAGCGGGGTCGAAGTTTTTTTCTTTCGGATATGCGCCGGGGACCGCATCATATGCCGTGCCGTCGTCGTAGCTGGCGGCCGGATTTTTCGCGAGATGGCGGCCGCTTGCGGGGGGACCCTTCCCGTATGCTTCCTGGCGTTCTTGCGGGGGCCCCTTTGTGTGTGTCCGTACTCGTCTGCGCGGGGCGAGGGTGCCCCCTCCCGAGATTGTGGGGGGAGAGGGGGGCCTTAAAGGGCCGCGACACGGAGAGAGAACGGAGGCACGGGAGGGGGCCGGTTTTCTCCCTCTGGCTGACTGTGTGCGGGGCCACGTTGTGCAGAAAAAGAAAAAAAAAAAGACCGTACGGGAGGGAAGCGAACTTGGGGGTTGCCCCTCGGAAAGGGACCGAGAGGGGAGAGAGAGCGCTTCCCCCTCCCGTGTTGGCGTCGGGCTGGTCGGGCCGGCGACCGACGCCGCTCTGGTTGTTGTCCGTTTCCTGCGGCTGTCGGCGCTGCCGCTATGTTTCGTTCTCGTTGTGACGCCGCCAGCAGCAACGGTAGCACTCGCGACGGGATTGCTGCACCACGCGTCATCTGGGCCAGCCGACGATCGGAGGAGTGTTTCTGCGGTGCGTCTGCGGGTCGTTTTGCCTCCGCTCCTCGCACATCGCTGCTGCGGTCCTGCTAGCGGCCTCTCTCCGGCCGTCTGGTGCTTTGTTCCTCTTCGGTTCCTTCGGCGCTGGTCGCCCCGTACCTGTGTGCGTCCTATCAGGCGGCCGAGGGCCGCGTGTGTGTTGCCGAGTGTGTTCGCGTACAACTATAGTAGACCCGGGGCCCTTTTTGCCATCCGGGAGAGTGAAACGCCGTGTTCGAGGTCACAGCGATCGGGAGGGGGTGAACGGTGGCTGTGCGGGACTGGCCCGACAGAGCCCCGAGGCGCACCCAGTGCGGAGCGAGCGACAAGGAGAGAGGTCCCCGGTGACGTCGCCGCATTCCAGGTGGAATTCCTAGCGTTGGGATCCGCAGGCAACGGCCTCCCCGAGTGTCACCGGAACGAGCGACGCCTGCGTGTAGTCGCGTCGTCTCGAACGCCGTTTCGACTGTTTACGTGCGCTGCCGCACTGTGACGAAATCCGAGTGGGTGCCCGTAAGGAGTCTGCTGCTCGCGAGGAATCACGGTGCTTTGAAGCTCGCGCTGTAATTTTCGGGGAATTTGTCGGATTGAGTCGTCGTCGGCGCTCTCCGAACCTTGCCAGGGCGGCCTTTCTCCTTCGAGGCCTTGGCGAGCGGAGGAGAGGGGAAGACGGGACAGCTCATCGGCGCCCCTCGGGGAAGTCTTGGTGCGTGCGTGCGCGGGGCAGCGGATGTCCGGGGAGCGAGCGTGTTCGCACTCGCGAGCGTGACGGCGTGGTGGTGGCGGTGGTAGTAGTGCGCGCCGTGGTGTGGGTAGCGCTGTGGCTGAGCTGTGTTCGGTGCCGAGCGCTCGTTGTCCCCGTTGTGTGCGACGCCGGAGGAATACTCTCGGAACTAGTGGAAGGAGTTCCCGTGCTGCGTGGCCGACAGTAGGATACGGCCCCCCTACCCTTGACTGCGACGTCTACGCCACCCGGCAGCCCTTGCACGTGCTCCTGGCGTCGGCCGGTAAGTCAAGAGGCCGCCGCGTCCAGTGTTGTTGAACCCACTCGAGGCGCGCGTCACGGGTGCTTTGCTCTGACGCGCCCTCGCGCTTGTGACGAGAAGGGCAACGAAAGCGATCGATCGATGCGACGGTTACCAATCGGGTGATGTCCGACATGTGTCCTGATAATTGGTAGTGCCGGTATTGAACTCCCGCGAGCGCTTTTACTGCCCATATTGGTTTGTTTTTCATAGTCTCCGGGTGATGGTTTCGCACTTTCTTCCTAGCTCTTTTGGATGCAGTTGTAGAGTTATTTCTTTATTCTCTTTTTTGTTATTTTCATGGGGAGCGAATGACTTCGCGGTATCAAACAACACTTGTCTTTGTCCCCCAGGTCCCTCTCTGGAACGCAGGGCCGGCATAATGTGATGATTCATTTCGCTCGCTCGATTCTATTCCTTGTCATTCATCTGTCGCGACTTACTGACCGTGAAGGTTATTACGCAGTCGGTGAGCAGTTCCGACCACTGGCGAGAACGAAAGGAATTGGAAAAGAATCGTTACGTTATCCCGGTTCGCTTGCATGCACCTCCGACGTGTGTTGTTTTCGTTCCGACGACTTTCGCGCACTTCCGAAAGGCGGATTTCGCGTTACTTGACACAGGGTTGCAACTGCCGTTTGATCGCGGCCGCTACTCGTATTGCATCTCCGGTGCTAAATACGTAACGTATGTGAAGACTCTTCCCTGCTCCTGTTTCGTTTCGAGACAACGGTTTTTGCAGGCTTCACCCGGCGACGTTTTCACGGCCACCCATTGTCTGTCGCTCGAGCGGCTGCACTTGGGTCGCGGTTGTCGTGCATTGTGTCACATCTGTACTCTTGTTTGCGGCGTGTGTCCCTTGTGTACACCTACGACCTTCAACGCACTTGACACGAACGTGTTTGCAGACGCGTCCGTTGCGCAGTCAGGCCTTGGGAGTTGTTTCCCCGCTGCGACAATGCTGTTCGCCAGCGTTGTTTTCTTTTAAAAAGAGTGTCTGCTCCCAAACAGTCGCTGTTTTTTTTTATTTTTTTTTTGTTCCGCATAAACCGAGCTTGATTTCGGCGTGTCATTCATGTTCAAGGTCGGGTACGAGGTCAACTGTGCGGATTGCTTTCGTCCTGTACCGTGGTGGATCTAGCGTGCGTTCTTTCACCCAAGTGGTACAAAGTACGCGAGAAAACATGATGTCGGCATTTCTTGACCGATAATTTCACTCGTTGCCCGCTGAACACGAGCATAGCTCATCTGGGGTCCGGTCACCTCTCCATTGTATGGGTAGCGATCTGTATCGATTGTGGGGGCTGCGCGGAGGGGACCTGTTGAACCAATTTGCTAGAAAGAAGAAAAAAAAAACGGAGAATGTGGGGATGTCTCCTCTAATTCGAGATGCAGAGACATGCGTTGACGGCACCCTGTGCGGGCGTGTTTCAACTAGAGATGTATCTAAAGACTAACGTATAACTTGACAATAGCATTCCCGAAGACGGTCCTCGGTACACGAGGACCAAAGGTGAACAAAACTAATCCGCAGTCCTCCGCTACAGCAGCATGTGTCATAGTCCGTTGTTGATGTGGGGCGTTGACTCGTGGGTATAGCAATTCTGTAAATTGCATCTAATACTACATCCAAGGCGGACAAACTGGCATGTATTAATTTATATATTACGTGAATTTGTTACAATGTTTACGAAGGTTTTGCGAAAGGCCTACTCGCATATTAGTCGTGTATTTGAGAGCCACGGATAATACATCAAATTTGTCCGCTTTAGATGTTCTATTGATGCATTTTACAGAATTCTGATATCGTTTGTCATAGCTGAGTTAGAGAGCTGCAAACTTGATAGTTTCGTTTTCTGAAAATTTTCGATTTTCAACAATTGCTATATAAAAGAAAATTGACTTCTTAAGCAAGAAAAACGCTTCCGACAGTGACTAGATTTTTACTATTTCTTTTAAATGCTCCAAATATAATCAACTTTGGTGCAGTGGCTGCCGAGAAAAAAAACGATTTCTCCTTTGCCACGTATTTACACAGGAGGCCCCGAGCGAAAGCTTCCTCTTACTAGACCGTCAGCTCTCCCGCATCCCCATCGACCGAACTTTAAGGTGTTTCTTGTCGCTCTCCACCTTCGAAATATACCATACCTACGCAACACACGCGAATGTGACCCGCATTCTCGGCGTTCCTCGTGGGATACCCCTCCGCGCAGGTGCTGCCGTCCCTTAAATCAGACGAATCAGCCGGCTCCACGCGCTCAGTAGGATACCGTGGCACCGTCGACGTAGAGCACCGCGGCTGTCTAGGGGTCTCCGCGCGACCTTGCCGTGGAGAGGAAAAGCAAGCGGCGTGGTTTCGGCGTCTGGGGGCGAGTCCACGACGGCGTTGCTCGCTCGTTGCGCGAGCGACAAAAGCGTCCGTCCTGCTGCTCGCAGAGATTCTTTTGACGCGCTGCCAGCCAGCTTCGGGGCGCTGTCGCCTGCCGACGCGAGTGACGCTTCCTCGTTGTGGAGGGGGTCGGTCGCTCGTCGGGCACGCATCCATTTCTTTCCAAGCAGCGTGCAAGCGAGGGCTCTTGTTTTATTTTCCTCCCGTTACGTTGAAAGCGGGGCCGCGCTTTCGCGAGGCACGTCGATTATCACTCTCTCTCTCAACTCACCGGGTAAAGTTGCGTGGGGGCGCGGTGCAACTCGGCCTCTCGTCGAAGAAGGTTGCACGCTCGGATAGCTGAGCTTCCATCGAGCCAAGGCTTTCGGCAAGGTTGCGGTAGCGGTGTAACGGTGCCTTCTGTGCAGCCGAGTGGGTTATTGCAATTCGCTTGCTTTGTTATTATTATTTTTTTCTTTGGGGATAAGAGAGACGTGGCTGAAGTGGCGGTTCTCGTGAAGACACGTGTACAGCCGAAGGGAAATGAATGAGGCTCGTGGCTGCAGTGCGGTGCGGCGTTTGCAGGAAATGTGCGTAATGCGGTTTAGGATACACGGTAATGCCCGTATAGCGCTCGGAGCGAGCTCCGCAGTTTGAACGCAGATGTGGTTGCGAAGCGAAAGCGGGTATTCTCCCTTCGCGAGAGTCGTTGAGGTTGTACAGCAGAGTGCGTTCTGACAAGGGTCAGCATTTTTGTTTTGGTTAGGTGTGTTCGCCGTCCTCAAGTTTACTCGCACTCTGAAGGAAACTGGGGCGAAGTCGGCGGACTTGCCCAAAAGATTGTAGAGAGAGAGGGTGGACGTGCTTTATGTATCATCGTTCCCTTTTTAATGTCGCGAGGACAACTTAACGGAACCATTTCCAAGGTTGCGGCGGTGTGGTTACATTGAAAATGAAAAGGCGGTAACGATTGTTTAATGTTAGCCGCTTTTGTCGTCTCCCTCGAGGCCATGCCAATAATAAAACCGAGTCGGTCTGTCCAATTTCATATTCCACTGTGCCCTGGATGCCAGAACGGGACACTTCTTGCATCATCTACGGTTACTGTGTGCGGCCTCTCGTAGCTTTGCTTTGGGCACGACCGGTGTAGTTCGGGCTGTATATGTAAGTCATCATCGTACAGCAGCATCCTATACTTAAATCCACTGCAGAACAGATACTCTCTTAGAAATTTCCGATAACTCCTGCCGAACGTCGTATACCCTCATTCGCGAATTACATAATTTCTCCGTGCTCTTAGCTCTCGACCACTTTCACGCGTCCCCTGAAAAGCCACCCTTTTACTAACAGTCCGCGGGTTATCTTTTCTACGCATCATGCGGCCTATACTTCACTTCGTCGTAGTAATCTCTGTTTCATCACCCCGCGTTTTTGTCGGTCACACAACGGCGAATATCTCGTGATCTCACACTTCAGAGTAAGAGCTGTCGGCTGAAGCCATTCACTTCGGTTGCCGCCGCCAGCGCTGGCCAAGGACGCAGCCGTTGTCCTTATCGGGAGGCACCAAGGCGGAGTGGAGCGTGAACGGAACTAATCGATTGCGTCCCAGTGGAGAATTCCGTTTGTTTTCCTCTCTCTGTCTTCCTTCGTATACATTTCTTCTTCTCATTGCGCAGGCGTGCTAGTAAGCCCAAGATAATATATATATATATATATATATATATTGAAGTTTCGAATGCAATGCCTATTAGCCGGTTAGCGAGGGTCGTTTATCCGTTTAGCACACAGGCACTGTACCGTTAAAATTGCTCTAAATAAGTAAAAATTAAGACGCGGCGTAGAATTCTGTGTTTCAAGTGAGAGACCGCGGTACGTGCAGATACCTCAGATTCTTCGGCATAAGGACTAGCTCCTTTCTCGTTATCAAGAAGCCAGCATCAGATGCATCGTGACGGATATGCCGCCATAGCTCAGCCCATTTTGCGAGGCCACGTTGTAGTCATTGTTGTAGGCCGTGGCATCTGCGCCTGCTCATTTCAAATAGCATTTTTTTTTTCTTCTGAAATTGCGTCTTCTTTCTAATGGCATATTGTTTTCCTTATTTCGTTTTCCAACTGAAACGAAGCTGCAAGTATTCTCTGGGGCAGCATCACCCTGCCCTTTTATTTCTTTTGGGAGGAAATCAAATCACTAGTCAGTGCATGGCTCTTAACAAACGGCCACAATCTCGACATCTGTGCAGGTATGTGTTTTCAGCGTCGTCGTCAGGTGTTTTTGCTTTCTGCTGATCGACTGGCATTCTTGAATTTTTCGCAGCACATCAAAAGTAATCGAACGCCCCGTCGTGGTGTTCTGTACTTTGTTCGGCGACGAACGCATTCGGAGCACAAACTGAAGCTTATTTCGTGCGCGTTCATCGGGTATCGTGTAATTTCAGGGCAGGGAGCGCACCGACGGATGCCGATTTAGCTAGGGCTGTTGAAAAACCTGTACAGAGAGGCCGCAAAGTTGGCGTCGACGCTGTTGCTTTTTGTTTACGGGACACTACCCTGATTTGTAAGGTAATCGTGAAAGTTTCGTCTGGACGAATCATTCCGAGATTTTAAGCTTCGCCCGTCTGTCGGGGTTCACGCCTGCGTTTCAATTCGTGACTTGTCTGCACAGTTTTCTCGTGACAGACGGCTTTCCCCTTTTCTTTTTGTTTGTCGCAGCTTGTTCTGGGTTCTCCCGTGCCCTCTTCATTGTTCCAGGAAACTTGTGCCTGGCTTTAATACTTGTAAACCGTCATGCTGGTAAAAGTAAGAGAAGGGAACGGTGCGAGCGAATTCGGTACATACCCTTTATACCGGTGTGCGTCGGTATAACCGTTATACGGTTAATATCGGTATATACCGAAAACGTGGAACCCTATAGTTATAACGAGAGTGTTGTTTCTCGGGCGAGTTGGAATTGCATGCGGTAAGGGTTGCGCTACCTAAACACGGACATCAGGAAGGCACCAACAGGAAACGCTTTTCTATAGCGTTTGTTATCCGTGTGTCATGTTATTGGTTTACCAAGTTATTCTGTGGTCTATTCAGCCGTCGCGCGCCAACTTAGTCCGGCAAAAAAACATTGGGACGACCGTGTCCCTCCCCGCCTGCCGCTCTGCGGGACGATTGGGGAGGGCGCTTCTCGCGGACGCCGCGGCGGAGGCGCGCTTGCTTGCTTGCCGGGCGAAAGTGTGGTGGTGGTGTGCGCCGGTGTTGCGTCACTCGCTCGCTCTCGCGGCTGCTTGACCTGCTTCGCGTCGTGACCTTGGCAGGGGCAGAGGGGGTGGCCTTCGCGGCCGCCGCCGCGGACCGGGCCGCTTGCTGCAGGCGGCGTGTTTTCCCAGTGAAAGCGACTCGGAGAATGGGGGACACAGGAGGACGAGCCAACTCGTGCAGGCCTGCCCGCGTGGCCTGTTGTTACGTGTGTGTTTATGTGCGGCTTCCGCGGGAATGTTTTAGAGCCTGGATAGTTGGGCATTATTTCAGTTTTCGCAGCAGACAGCACATAAAGCCTGATACAGGGACAGAAGCTAAAGGCAGTTTGTGCCTGACGAGGCCTCTGCCCAAACAGTTCGGAGTGATGCAGTTACGAAACATCGAAAAAAAAAAAAAATGTGCTGAACCAAACATCGACAAGAAAATGGCGTTGACCAAGAGAAGTTATATAACGCGACATTTTGGCACCGTCCTATAACAACGAGAACGTGTCGCTTGTTCAGTAGTACACACAACAGATCATACATTGCGTGACACCATCGAAATTTACATACAATTAAAAAAAAAGATGCATTTCACTTGTGCATCGTGAAAACCTCTCGCATAATAGATAACATTGATTCAATATACACAATAAAAGGGACACAAGACAAGATTTACAGATAACTTTCTGTGTTACAAACAAAATGCTTAGTTATGATTGTACTTTATACCAGAGGACAACGATGTCTCCATAACATGGCGTTTAATACACGTGATGTGCATTCGAAGTTTAGCATTCCTTCAAATTTGTTTATGATGGCAGGTATTTGATAGGTCATTGTTTGCTTTCCATAGTTTATTCTAATTTTTGGTGTTCGATGTTTTTGGTGCCTTATATAAGATTGAGGTTATTGTAATTGTGTTTTGTAGTGGTCCCCCACCCCAATAAACAACATGTTAACTTGGAGTAAAAAAGAAAAATAAACATTCTCTTGTAGCCAGAGAGACATGAGCTGAGATATCTTGTATAGACATCCAACTGTACGGGCTAGTTCCATACTTAAGCTCTTTATGTGAACAGACCAGCTCAGGTCTTCCTTAAATTGAACCCCGAGAAACTTTTGCTCTTGAACTTGGTTTATTAAAGTGTCCTCAAATTTTACACTAAGTTTGTCCTGTAAAGGTTTATTTACAGGACGAAATATGACATATGTTGTTTTTTGAGGCATTTAACCTTAATCTATTTCTTCTTAACCAGTTTGATAGGTGCGTAAGGTAGTTAGTTACAGAACGTTCTAGTGTCAGTAGATTATGTGAAGAGAAGAAGATATTAGTATCATCCGCATACATTATAACTTGAGCGGAACTATCTATCTCTACAATATAATTTATGTAAATAAGAAATGATAATGGACCTAATATAGATCCCTGCGGCACTCCCTGCTTTAGCTTCGCAAGCATCGACACACCGTCATTAGTTTTGACAAACTGATATCAATCAATCATACAAATAACTATTAAGAAGGTCTAATGCAATACCCCGCACTCCGTATCTTGATAATTTGTTGAGTAATAAATCGAACTGTATAGAATCAAATGCCTTCTGAATGTCTAAATACAAACCCAGTGTATATTTTCTACTTTCCATGTTTTCAATCCATACTTTCCATGTTTTCCGCATGACCACTGATACTTCGAAAGATAAACATAGTTATGCAGATCGAACGCACCTCTTGAAATCTATGCGAAGTGAAGCTTTCGTGAAGCGGTTAATAAAGTGTTTACATTTGGCCATTTCGTTCCTGCGTGTTTGGCGTAAGAGAAACTGGCGCATGCGCTCTCGGGCACCCGGGCAATGTGACACACGCGGCGATCACCTCAAGGAGCTGGTGTAGGGCGTTGTGGCACGATAGAAGCATACGTGCGATTGCGGCCTATAGTGTTTAAAACATCGGGCTGCTGTGTGCTGGGGGACGAAGGTTGTTTGAGCGAGTACGTGATTCAGTTACTTTCATTATTTTAATCTGTGAGCTATTCTGCGATACAGCAGCAGCAGCCATGGCCTGAAGAAAGTCCGGGATGGCTCGCAAGGAGAGCTTCGCTTTAATAAAGCTCTGAAAAGGGTATCCTTCTCTTTTTTTTTTTTAAATTTGCCCCCGTATGTTTTGCCTACACGCTACTAATATAAGGGCCGAATGGAGAGAGAGAGAGAGAGACCGTAGAAGACGAGGAAGGGGAAAAGTTGGGTAGGGGGGGGGGGGTGCAAAATACCGTATAATTGCTTATACACGTGAACGAGTGAATGCTGAAAAGCCAAGAAAGCGATAGCCCCACCTTTGTTTTTGCACTCCTTTGTCCATTTTTGCTGCAGCATACACATGCCTCTTCCAGTTCCGAAAACTTGCTCCCGTATGCTTTTGTCCTTAGGCAACCGGCTCGAGCCTCGAATAGCAAGGTACTGCCCTTTGTGTTATCGTACAGATTTTCTCTTCTAATTTCTTTCTTCTCATTCGTGTAAATCTCCGTGGTCCTTTTTGTTTCCATTCTTTGCAACCAATTCACTGTCTCCGTTTCTCTCACTTTCGTTTTGATGACTCCTGGCAGTCTATTCACACTATCAGTTACCCTCTATTTGGTCGCCAACTCTCTTGACCTCTTCCTCCATCCTGTGTCCACGCTTTTCAGGTACGGATACTTGTGCACTTTAGCCGCCCATTTATTTTCATCCACGCTCCTGAGTATTTCTTCAAAACTAATCCTGCTCTGCGCTTCTCTGCCTTTAAAAGAGGTATTCGTTCACGCGGATCCCTCTGGTGACGCGATATAGCAGTCTTAAATCGTGGACCGATCGTCGGGCCTGTTTTTCGTACACGATGAGTGCCCGAGCGCGGCACGGTTAAAGAGGTGCGTGTATGCGTCTCGCCGTGCGTTTCCGGTGACCTTCGACGGGCGTTACGGCGCTGGCATGCACGCAGGTTAGGCGAGGCGCGCACCTCCTCTTATGCGGGAAGTGGCTTCGCAATGCAACGCGCGGTCGAGCACGAAGCGAGCAGTCAATCTCTCTTCGTCAAGCGGCGTGCAGCGTGTTCGGAGGAGGAGGGGGGCGCGGTCTTGGCAGCCGTCATCCCTGGCATCCGCCGAAAGCTCCCAAGGAAAACGCCGCCGCGGCATCGCCTCTCCGACCGTTGCCCAACGCGCCTAAGGAAACGGGTCGTCGTCTATCCTCCTCTGGATACGAGTCTGTCTCACTCGCCTGGTTTGCCTGGTTATCCGTGACGATGCATCACCTGGCTCAGTACCCGACTCTGTTGCCCTTATTTCTGTAGGCTGCACGCCTGTAACCTTGACGTTTGGTGGACATCAGCTGAATTCGGACTGAGTAAACGAGAACTACAAAAAACAGACAAGAAGAAACAAGAGACCGAGGGGGTGGGGCTAAACTTCCGTTTATTTGCGTGACGCCTCTGAACTGAGACGTTTCTCGGTCTGTCAGTGCGCGTATCGAAGGAGGTCGTTTTCTTTTTGTTCGCCACCCGTGTGAGAGCACTCTCCACAGCGTTCTTGTAATCAACGGTTGAAATTTTAGAAACGTGAAGTCCCACACCCTTGTGCTAGATCCCAGTGCACCCAAAATAACCTTGAGCGCGGCCGCAGTTTGCCGGAGGCTTCGAATATACGGCGTCATAACCAAGATGTTATACCGTTCTATATACATATATATAACCAAAATCAGTCGCATGCAGCTTCATGTATACTCACTCGCATAGTGCGCTCACACTCGGATCTCGTTCCCGACGTTCATAGTCGCTTGCAGTCACACCTATACCGTCACGCGCTGACGCTCTCAGTCGCGTCCATTCATACCTACCGCGCACTCACATACGCACTCGCGTCCTCTCACGCTCACCCCTCCACTCGAAATCACCGGCACTCACTCTCGTTCGAATACTCAACGCAACGAAACCGGCGCAGATCACCGCGCTATGCCGAACCGAGTAGTAATGGGGGAGTGAAGCGGGTTCCACTTTCTCAAGCAGCGAGAAACCTCTTGCCGCCGCTGCCCCGTTCTCAGCGCGTTTGTCTGGATTCCGTATACGTATAGTACGTATGTATCTATACTACGTGCAGCTACGTGCCACTACGCACGGTACCACGCTTGCCCTCTTGCGGCGCGCACACCACACGGGCCGCTGCTGCGCCTACGCGTCCTCCTCCGCTGTGCGTGCTCCCGTTTTCCGGCACGAGATAAGTATCGATCGGCAGAGACGACAGCGTCGTCGCGGCTTAAAACGCTGGCCGCGCGCACGTTGCCCCATGGTATTGTTCTGTCCGGCGAGCGCGTACAAGCATATCGGGGTCATATTCCGCTCCGACGCTTCCCTGCACTGTGTCCTGTATACACTCACAGTCTCGCGCGTGGAAAGAAATAAGTAAATGGCGTTCCGCTTCTGGAGCGCACGAGGTCGCCGGTGGTTCGATTCCCCCGCCCGCATTTCGATGGCTGCGAAATGCGAGGAACACTGGCTTTTCTGTGATTTAGGTGGAAACCTTAAGGTGGTCAGAATTGATTGTCATAATTCCTCATAACAAACTGTGCACTTTCAGTATACGTCATACAGTAATACAGGTACTATGAATACCTGTATAGGTCAGATCTTATGCGTTATCGATCGTACCGTGCGTGTCCTGCTTTATCACGTCGCCGGTGACGTGAATGAAACGTTGCTGCAACATTTTCGCTTGCTGCTTGCGCCGAGAGCCGCCACAACCGTATAGACGGAGAGCGGTTGCGGCTATAGTATTCGTAAACTATACGCGGATAAGCGGCATGAAACAATTAACAGCAGCGAGGACGTTCTCCGGGTCGCACCGGTGAATCGAGCACGTGCGAAGGTAAAAAAATATGTGTACCACGGAGATTTCTGTAGTCGTCGCCAGGTCGCCATGCACTTCGATCAGAATCTTTGTACCGGATTTAGATGCGAAAGAGGATAGGGAGAGAACGATGCGGTCTCGAGGGAAAAAGTTTCGAGCATGGCCGATCGACGACGACGACCGCGGGAGCCGTTCATTCGTGCACGTGGCGTGACCGCTCGCGCCGAATCGTGAATCACGCGCGTTGCTTGCTTGCACTCGTTCGTGCCCGCGTTTCGGTAGCCGACCCGGTGGGCTGCTTCTCGACGACCTCCTGGGTCCGTCGTTTCGTGACGCGCTTTAGAGCTCCTGGTGGGAGCAGTCGCATGGATTCGTACGAAAGTTATATCGCCTCGCGATCGTTCGGTGGCCATGATTCCGGAATGATGCTTAGTTACATGGATTTGTGTATAATGTTCGGGCCTGTGGCTCCAAACGTTATTATGCTGTTATTCAACACGCTTTAACTTGATAAGTTTAACAAAGCGAGGCAGTTAGTATATGCGCATATATAGCGAATAGAATAGGCGGTGTCCAAATCACACGCCGCCATGTCGGCTCCCATGGGAGTAAAAGGAGCCAATTGATCTCGCATGTCTTGCTTTGTGAAAGCCGGAAACAGGTCATGGCCGCCATGTCTCGGACGTAATCTATTGTCGCATTTCTAGCAAAATACACTGTTGACTAGTACCACTTTACAAAGTTGCAAAGCCGTTTAAAGGCAGAAGGACGAAGTTTAGGCAAGAGCATGTACTGGGCCGTCGTCCTTAATTTCCCATGCTGGCTGAAATCACCATACTTGCGCATCCTGTTGGCGATGATGATGATTTATTGGCATCCCCTTTGAAGCGGGGCGGTGACAGATGGTCACCTAGCCTGCTTGCGAGTTATTCAGGTATGCTATACATGATCTTCATTCTAGCATTTTTTTTTTACACATCTCCTTATTCTTTGTTTCTCTTCCTCAAACCCTGCGTATCGCTACATATGCCTGTAACGGATCCGGTCGTATCAGTCTCTCCTTCCCCCCCCAATAATTCTAGACGTCTCTTGCTTATCTAGACTGCTGACCGGTTGATGCTTCCGTCCACTTTAAATCCAAGCGCTTCCGGAAGGTGTACGTTACCTACGGATCTCACTGGCTGAATATTACTGTTACCTCCCGTAGGCAACAACACTAACGTCCTCTAGTAATTTTTGGCCCAAACTCTATGGCAGGCACACGCCGCGCCGAATTCGAGAGCCCTTGCTAATCGACACGCCGTGTCAAACAGCGCCTGTCCAACTGTCGGGAAGTTAAGCCCCCGTCGTCCACCATTAGTCCGCCCTACGCGCCGTTCGAATGCAGCAGCTGGAATGTGCTCCCTGTATAGTAAAGCTTCCGATTAGAGCCGGAATCACGTGGTGTTATCGCGTCATGCGGACGGGACTCGCGGGGCGACGTCGGTGATCCGGAAGTGCGTTCCGCGTGTTTACAACCGCTTCCCGGCGACGATGTGCCGCGGACGCGCATTCGGCTACACGTCGCCGAGCAATGTGACCGGCCTCTGCGCGTCCTCGTTCGTGGTCCGTGGGAAACGCGATGCTCTGCAGTATCCCTCCTCGCTGCGTGCGTCCCCTGCTCGTGGGCCCCCACGCAGGAGGAGCTGGTGAAAGAAGGCGATGTGGCTGCAGAGGGAGACGATTGCTGCTGCCCCCACCCGTTTTTTTTCTCCCCCCTGCAGACCGGGCCGTCTCTGCCGGAACGCGTTTGATGTATTTCTCGAACCCCTGCACCCGACCATCATTCACCCTCCGTTCTCGTCTTGTGTATACTTCCTTGTGATGGCGGTGCGCTCCGTCTTCTCCCGTTTCCGTCGCAGCTCGACGAGAGAGTTTTCACTCTACCATTTTTGAGCGCTTACTGCAGCCAAAGCACCGTTGATGCCTACGATGGGTGCTGCGGCTGTAGCGTTTTAACCGCTGCGCTAGCACTGTGGTGCGACTAATCGAACGTTATGCGCCTGCAGGCCCTAACAATAGCCTCTCGTATCTGTCGCTGGGAGCGATAGAACGCGACTTGCAGTTCACTGACCGCCCTCCGGTACAGGCGCTTGCTATGTATATGTGCGTAACCAGCTCAACATTCTGCAGATCAATCCTTGCGGAACTGTCGAAGTGCGATGTTCTCTCTCCGCGATGAAAAACTTCAGAATACCGAAGTATAGTGCAGCGTAGAGAGGGGTGACTGACAGCGCAGATGCCTGCAACTTATGAGAGCTCATTTACGTGCTCATTTTTTTGGACCGTCTGTCGAACATTAGTGTGTTTCATTGCCGTTACGCCAGGTTGTCCCCCAGAAAACTGTGTGATTTCCAGTGTCGGAAGGAGTGTTGTAGTGTGTGTAATACGGCACTTATATTATTCTCTCTCTCTTCGTTCTTGTAACTCTTTCTGGATGGCTATCTTTTCTGTATCGGGTGTTTCGCCTTCCCCTGTGGCTACAGCGTGACCGCTCTTGTCTTCTCGCTCCTTTCTTTTGTGATTGTTTAGTGTTAGCACGAGCGCGCGCACACACAAAATAATATGCGTTCTGATGGTGGTCGAGAAGTCGGGTCTCCGCTGGCAGTACGATGGGCAAAGGTGTCGCTGTGTGGTTAGAATATTGTTCGGACAGTGCCTTTTGGGGGCTTTACAGGCGCTTGGCACGAAGACGCGCGCGATAGACAACAGCACCGTATAGCTACTTATGCAAAGAAAAAAAACAAATCAGTTCGTAATTTTGTTGAGCCGCACCGTAGCCTTTCACCTTAGACATGGTTCTGGACTGGCGCCGACACAGTATAGTGTCGGTCTTCTGTGCACCGGTGCCGTTTCGGGCGCGTCGCGCATGTTAGGGAAGGGGTAACCACATTCCCGGAGCAATATAGAAAGGCCGGTGTGAGGCCAGCATTATACGGTTTCTCCCGCTGCAGACCGTTGGATGTGCCGCGCTTCTCGGTACAGCTCGTCGCCGCAGTTCCCGAAACTCGTCGTCGTGACGCGGATGCCCGAAGGGCCGTGTGCGTGCCGCTCACGTAGCGCCGTCTTCAATGGCCGCTCGGCGCCGCTGAATCAGACGCGGAGAACGCCGTTCAGGCCCCCGTCGCCGAGAGGCTGCGTCACCGAGATGGGACGGCCGGCCTCATCGTGAGCGCGCCCCGACGTCATCGCTTCCTGCCTTTCGGCGGAGACGATGTGAATGGCCGGCCGCGCGCGCGTTCCTCCGGAGGTGCCTTTTTCAGACCGCCTCGAACCGGCACCCCCGTTTTCGCACTCGCTTGGCTCGCCGTCCGGTTACTGTATGTACGTAGCATGCGGTGACCCCGCACTGCGTGGCCATTGGCCGAGAGCCGCCGTGACCGCGCGCGCACCCGTGGCGTCGCAGTTTGGGCGAGGTGGTTACCGCGGGTTTCGACAAACCCAAGTGCATGCCACAGCTGCCCGTCATCGAAAGCTGCAGCGTGGGACTCGGTATTTCGTCCCGCACTTTGGGAAAATAATATCTTGAAACCGGTGTCATACTGGAGACTCATTTTAAGTCTGTCAGACTCACTGGCTACAGGTCGTAAATCGGAAGTACGTGCCGTAAAGTAATTAATTTCGAAGTTATTTGGCGAATTTTTAATTAGTTGAATCTGTGTTTCGATTCCCCGTGCTAGTAATGTCCGCTTCTTCGAATAATGCAGCTCAAGGACAAGAATTATGCTATCTGTCACATGCGATTTTTGTAAAGAAGATTCCGGAAAACTTGGAAATGATCACCCCGTATTTGAACGCGAGTGATTGTTGGAAAGTATGAGTGTAGGAACGTGAGCGAGTGCCCACGTGTGAGTTGCGTCTGAGTTTGTGTGAGTACATAGAGAACGGAAATATTGGTGTGTATGAGTTAGTATCATCCGCTTATTCTGCCAACCTACGTTGCGGGCACGGCCAAATTCCGCCACGTTGTCATTTTGGCCCATTCAGATAGACCTTTGCGGTCGGGTTATGCGCCGAGTGTACTTTACATTGTGCAATTTCTACTTTCGTCGTTGTCTTAGTTGCTACAGGATCATCTCTTTTGAGCGCTCGTTTGGCTCTGACGCATGTTTTACGGTCGGCGTGCCGGACATTCAACGCTGTGATTCGTACCGTGGTTATCACGCCAGCAAGCGGACACGCATTTCCGCGAGCGAGTTTGCGCTGCGGGGCTGAAATAAGCGAGGCGCTCTCGACGCTCGCGCAGGCGCCCGTTCGAGCGGCGGGAGCGTGACCTTCTTACGAGGAGAGAGGGGGAACCTCCTCTTGATCGCCCTTGGAGGAATGGCTATTTTCTACTCGCCGCGTAGCTCGACGCGCTCCTACGCCGTTCTCGGGCGGCCTCGCGTAGCCCAGCGTATGACGTCACCTTCTCGGCGGAAACCCATTGAGGAGTAGTGAGTGAGTGTGCCGTGCAGAAATATCTCCCAGCGGGGAAAACAACGCTGCTCTGGCGAATCGCCCCGCTCGCTACACGAAGTTGAAGACATCTCTGGTACCGAAGCCGTGCGTGATCCGATGCCGGATATATATACTCGTACCGGTGTTTATTTAGGACACTGAAGAGCAACACTTTGTTAGTATCGATCTGGTGGAGCATTCTTTCGAGCCTCGATTTTGCAGTGACTTGACGAGAAAAAGGGCTGGTTATTGAACGGGACGACTGAGCCCCCCCGCCCGGACAGCTGGGCCGCTACATCGTGGAGGTCGCGGATCTCTCGGCATTTTCGAAAATCTGAGCTGTTTTCGCTCAGAAAAAGAGTTCTTCCATGTTGACTAACTTTTGTTTTTGGTTGCTTTCGAGTTTAATACAATCGTTGTTTTTCGATAAACCATTCGCGAGCAGACGTTGTCGAACTCCGTGACTTCAGGAGAAGCATGTGCGGAAAGCTTAAGGTGTGTCGCCTACCATCCCACCGTATCAATCAATAGTCGTACGTTAAAGTCCTCCAGCAAATTCCGATCGGATTTACCAGCACGGTTCCGGTCAGGTGACGTGAGTCTGCGAACGGAGCCGTCTGCGACGAACGGCGTCTGCGAACGGATCCGACGGGTCTTAATCAGCTGTGCCAACTGAGCACCGCTCGAAGATTTATCTTTTGCAAGCTGCGCGTGTCTGGTATAC
Source organism: Dermacentor silvarum (assembly GCF_013339745.2). Taxonomy (NCBI): domain Eukaryota; kingdom Metazoa; phylum Arthropoda; class Arachnida; order Ixodida; family Ixodidae; genus Dermacentor; species Dermacentor silvarum. Next base: position 163,997,896 of record NC_051155.1, on the reverse strand, counting down.
GACTGAAGCCGGCCGTTTCACCAACCGTTCTTGTGGTGTAGTGGTTATCACATCCGCCTAACACGCGGAAGGTCCCAGGTTCGATCCCTGGCAAGAACAGTTTTTTTTTTTTCTTTTCCCTTTTGCAAAATGAGTCGTGATTGCCTTTAGTGATACAACTGTAAGCAGGGTAAGCGCTTCATATGATTTCTTGTTTACAACGTGCCGACGTTTCTGTTCGTTACTTATTCTACAACTACTCTCTTCAGAATGCTGGGTCCTTTTTTTAACCCAGAACAGTTCGCTTAATCTTTTTTTTTTTTCGTGGTGCCTTTTTAAGTCACAATAAATGTCATCGGTATTTCTTTGGCCCCGTTACCTTCTACTTTATTCAAACGAAAGCTTGCCGCTTTTGTTTCTCTGTTATGAATAAAAATCGCCAGTTTGTTTTGGTGATATCATCTGCAGTCATAGGGACGTGTGGTGGTGCTTGTTTACATGTTCTTTTATTGATAGACAACAGAAAATTTGCCGTATATATTGCAAATTACCTGATGTCAAACTACGTGCGTCGTGATGTGGCGTATATACGCAAACGTCAGTAGACCGGAACACGCGCGCAACGCGGCCCCGTGATGACTTAGTAGTCCTGCTCAATGTCGCATCGTTCGAGGCAAGATTGAGGAGAATGGCGCTCACAGTGTCATTGTCGATTTTCCAGAGAATTACAAGAAGTTGAAGTATGCGTCTCCACACCTGCATAATGATCCACACCTGCCACCTCCTTTGGTCGTGGCACAAACTTGGTGTGCTTCGTAGCATAGTTCCCCTTTAACCTACTACTACTACTACTACTACTACTACTACTACTACTACTACTACTACTACTACTACTACTACTACTGGCACGCTTTACGACAACGATGGCGTAGTGAAACTTGTCGTGTTATCGGTCTGTTGTAACGACAGTTCAGCCAAGTGTTCTCAGCGATCAGGCAAGGATTAATTGTCTGTACCATCGACGAGTGAGATATTCAGTATATAAGCAGTGAGCTGCAACACCCAATAGGCGCGTGGTGGCAAAACGCAGGTGAAACACGAATGCACGATCCATCACTTATCTTTGACGGTCACGAAACGTCAGATTGCTCCTAACATTCGCCGATAGTATATACGATCAACATAAATGCCCCTATTGTGAGGCGCGTCTGCCAAAAGTACCCACTGGTACAGTCGCTTGTTAAAACGAGGCTCATCTGGGGGACTCTCAGTGCTCTGCTTATTGCGTGTCATGCTGACGGTGGGTGCGAGAGTGTGTCCCATCGAGGGTGCCGAGCTTCGGACGTGAAACGGCCATTGTGGGCGAGGAGGTGGAATGCGTGCCTTCGCACCAGCAGCTCCTTCTACCACCACCTCGCTTTCTCTCCTTCCGGGCGTCTCCTTGCCCCCGTTGGGCGCTATCGTGTCTCGTCTCCGCTCTCCGGAGTGTGACCGCGGAGGAAGGTCAACGGCCCACCGGAGAAGGAAGGAAGAGTGCGTCCACTGGTGCGTGGTGCTGGCGGTGGTGCCACGGCGCGCCTATCACGCGCGCCTTGCGCCGCGTGCGCGCATGGCTACGGAGCTTGACGCCTTCTCTCTCTCTCTCTCTTTCCCGCCCTTGCCGATAAGACGTGCTGGCGCAACGAGTGCGTTGTTGCCAAGTGGACGATAAAAAGTGAGAGTATATACCGAGAAGAGACTGAGTTGGAAATGAAGAGAAAAAAAAAAAAAAAAGGAAAGAAAGTCTCCCGGTTTTGGGGCGAAAGTGCGCGCTTGGATTAATCCGGTGAATGGTATGGAAACCTCCAACACGAAGAAGATGCTCTGTTTTTTACGCTGTGCGGGAAACGATGCGTTGGAAGCGGTCGGGAAACGACGACGGGAAATGGGCATGTTCGCGTCTGCGATTTTCTACTCGGGAGAATTCCGGACGTGCATGCACCAACCAGATATGCGAATTCACCTGTGGTTCCAAGTTTGTTCACATCATTCAGCGATCGGCTAATAAGAGTTCGTCGCCAGTGTGCGAGAATGTCGCGGCGCCTGAGTAGCTCCACTTTAGTAAAGCTGCGTCGCCGTTTCTTTCTTTCTTTCTTTTTTTTTTTTGTCACTTCTGTTCACTGTTATTCCTTTTTTGATAAATTCATTGTGCTGATTGCTCCCGCTGGGGTTTAAGAGGCGCGTCTAAGAGCGCTGTCTCAGCAGTCGACAAGGGAGTCAGTGTTGCCCACAAGCGCCGCGTTCTCTATTTCCGTATCCACTCCATTATAATAGACTGCGTTCCCGTCATGCGTCCAAACAGTCGTTGCTTCTTCGGTGTGACAATAAGGCAGCCGGAAACGCCGGTCGTTTGCGCGCATTGTTCTCCCGCCTATCATCGATCGCTGATTAATTGCTGCGCACGTTCGCGTACATCGAAGGAACCTACTTGTAAAACATATGCAGATCAACCAACGCGCACGTTGGTATCTATCGCCGAGCGAGCCAGCATTGAGGCGAGTTCGCAGTCAACTCGCCTGCAAGTGGTGGGTTGGATCGCCCGAAACAGCTATAGGTCGAGATGCCCCTAAACGCGGGACGAGTCGGGCTAGGTCTTCTAGACTTCAAGCTCAATCCGCTTTCGTCGAGTTCATGAAAAAGCGAAGCTCTCATTTATATCGAAGTAGCGCTGACTTGTCGCGGGCGTTGCATCCAGACTTTTGTCCGACGAGCTTTTACATGTAAGCCTCAATTGTTCTTTGCCTTGTGACAGCAATCGCGGCATCGGCCGGTCGCGGAGGACGGCATTCGACTTCTTCCTGTTATTCGCCTTTCTCTGCATAAATTTAGACATATATGTGTATCATAGAGCTCGTTGCGAATTCAATTTCTCGCAGACCTTCGTTTGCTTTTGACAACGGAAGCGTTGTGCACGACCGTGTTCAGTATTTGGCAGTGCTTGCGCGCGCTGCTGTATTATCTCGCCATTTCGAGTCTTCGTGTCACGCATATTTAAAGGAGAAAGAAAACTGCTTTCATTTATTGTCGCTATGCATAAAAATATAGTGTGGGACGATTATGTGTCACGGCGCCGATTATATGCCCATGGACAATACCGAAAGCAGGTGCAGTTTTATTTCCCCCATACAATGGCCGTTTTTTTTAAGCGCGCTGAAGCTGAGCAGAAAAAAAAAAAAAAAAAAACAGTATTAGGTTACGTGCGTCACAGAGTGGTTGCGCAAATGCTCGCGCAAGTACGCCTGGTGTGTGACGCAAGCCGAAACTTCGTAACGGATGCAGGCGTGGCATGATATCGAATGTTCCGGTGAGTTACTTTTACTTTTTTTGGATGTTTCCCCCACACGGGGGCGCGGGTGCTATATTTCTTTCACCTATTGGGTCATTCTAAGCTCATTCGTGATTATTATTACCGGTAACCGCAGTCACTCCGCTGAGCTGTGACTCAGGTTATTGTTGTCCTAAGCATTAAAAACAAATCACTTTCCAACCCGTGCGTGGAGTTCTTACGGCATCCCTTTCTTACGTTTCGACTTTTCTGGCAATCTTTCGTCGCTGATGCGATGTCGTAATGCGCGCTTCGAAAGTCTTTTTTCTTTCTTTCTTGCTTTTTTCTTTCCCCTTTGAGTACTGACATGATATTTTTTGCTATTCAGTGTTCTTTGCGTTAGACGAAACTCCTAGATCACGAAACCCCAGAGAAAATGTGGACAAGCCTGAGTTGTGACGTCATTACACAGCATGTTGTCACGTGGGAGTCATGACACTGCGACGTTCCGACACACGCTCCGGCTTGCTACGCGCGTGCGAGGGCTGATGCGGCAGCATAGCGGACGACTGAGCGAGCCGGACCGAGTATCAAAACGTCGTAGTGTCCTTGTGTCCCACGTGACCACCTATACTGCGTCATGTCTTCACAACACAGCTGAAGCTAAAGCGGAAGTGGCTGCAGAGACGCTATTATATTACATTGTTTAGGACGCTGTTGAGGCTTGACAGTATATTTTATAGGGTTCATAGGAACCGGACTTCCATTTAAAGCACACAAAAAAGAAGACTCGAAATTATTGTGTCGGTACCCCCAAGCTCACTTTCCGACTATCCATTTTACGCCGCGAGATATTCACCCTATCTGATCGCAGCCCATAATGTAACTAAATGGTGTCCAGTTCTCCGCCAGCAACACGGAAAGTAGTGCCAGTGTGGGCCCCAACAAGGAACCTCATTGGCTCCGTATACAATGGACCCGCTCTGGCAGGCGGTTAAGAAATGCGGTTAGGAAACGGCGACTTCGGGCCACACTGTGCCGAAGATACGGTGTTGATTGTGGCTGCCGCCTTATGGGCCACCTGATGCCAGTAGTAGAACTTGCTGTTGGACTGGTTGGCGGATCGTAATAGTCAAGTAATTAGGCGCAATTTTGCACTCCCGCATTCACGCACACACCCATACACGCAGTGTATGCGTGAATGCGGAAGTGCGAAATTGCGCCTAATCACTTGGACTATGATGCCAGTAGCAGAAGTCTCTTGTTTCTAGTACATTTGTGTTGCGTGACGCAATAAATTAAAAAAAAAATGTTGATCAGAATGCTCTGAGAAGCCACCAAGAAACTCGGTAGTACTACCTTCCATCATGCACACTGACTTCCGAGATAGCATTTTCATTTCCCGCAAATTCTCTTTGGTTTATGTGCTTTACTGCAACAGGGTTGGCATCTTGTTTTTATGTGACATGGCACTTTGTCCTACCTACTGTATCCATCCTACTTTCGCTGAAGTATACGATGTCCCGGCTTGGCATGTATTTTTTTTTTCCGATGTGGGCTATAACGTCGGAACACCCATCCTGCTGTGCGGTCAGCGATTGGTCACGGTGACCTCGTGGAAGCAGATCATCGGGTTCGGCGCTTTTATTCGACGGAATTCCGCATTGATAAAGACCCATATGCCCCGTACCGTAGTCCTATATGATTATAATGACTTATATAGGAGTATACAGGTCTTCGTGCAGAATTCTATAGAAATTATTGATGCAAAGCCTATGAGGCATACGAATATTTTCAATAAGGAATTGTTTTCAGCAGAGAGATGCATTTTCAACATGTCGAATGTTGGCATGACTGCCCTACCAGTAAACCAAAGGGCTTGAAAGGAAAACGAGGAATCTTCAAAGAAATTAATGATCACGCAACATGCAATGATACGGAAAGTGATAATCGCAACATCGGAAGATTTACGTTGCGCTTCAGGTTATCCATCCTACTGTATTTCTCGTTCTATTTGTGAAACGACCCTCGAAAAACACTGCTGCATTTTGGTACAAGATTATACCGAAGTCAGACGAGCAAATTTAATGACACTTCGAGCGAGTGCAATTTGCCTCGCTGAGTGTCACTGCGGCGGCGTGGTGCAAAACGAAGTGTCATTCGGGATTGATGACAGTGGCGATCTGTGAAGCCATAGGGGTTGATAAGATTCTCGGCCATTTCGAGTTTTGTATACGGTTACTGTAATATTACGAAAAGATGCCTATGTACAAGAACATCACCCATCAAAGATCTCAGTAACACGTCACACTTAGGCTAGACACAACACAATGCAAATCAGATGGGTATTAACAAACACAAGAAAATAACGACAAGCACAAGAGTCCAACACGTAAAGTACAAAATAAATAGGAACACTAAGTGTCCAATCGTATTCACCGTGCTGGTTGGTCTTGGAGTCGGACGATCTCGGCGTAACTTGGGGGCAAATCTCGAAGAAGGAACTTCTTCCGGAAATGCAGACGCTCGATGAATTCGTCGACTAGCTTGCCGGGGAATCCCCTTCTTCCGCAGACGCTCGGTCTTCACTTTACATCACTTCACTGTGCGGACTCAACTCCTGAATTCCTCACTGGACTCCTGGATTCCTAACTGACAATGCTCGCACGGCGTTTATATAGCCGTCGACGGTCCTTCTCGAACATTCGATCGGAGTTGTGATTCCGTAGCACGGCCAAAGCTTGGGAAGCTTCTACTCTTTTCTCGTACCTTCGACCGCTGCTTTCGGAACATTCTCGAGGGGGGGGTGATGATGACTCATGCTGTTCACGCACGCTCACGCTGTTGTTATCTCTCTCGGCTCGCCGGGTGAGAAGGAGTCTCGGCGCGCGCGTGTGCTCTCTCTCTCTCTCCGGTTAACGTCGCTTCGTCGAACCTCGTTCCAGACGTTTCGGCGCCGTTGTTAGCGTGGTTGCTTGAGGCGTATGCGCTCTCCCCCTCTGTTGAAGTTGCCGCGGCACCGGCGTGACACGTCTATTTGTTTTGAGCCAAAACAAGCAAGGAACATATCCAAAATCTGTCGGCTCAAAATGGCGGAATCCTTCCAAAATGAACGTTTCAAGCTTCGCTGTTGTCACAAAGACGCTCATAACATTTGAAGTCACACACAAAAAAAGAGGTCTTGGAATTAGCGCCGACTCTGCTGCGAGCATTTATTTATTCTTGTCGCATTGTAATCGAGGCTACACACTTCAACGCAGCGGAGTGAGTTCCTCGCTGGCAAATGAACTCCACAGCAAGTGTCACTAAACCTTTCCGTCTCGCAGCGTGCGAGTGACACTTAACGGCGAAGTGCGCTCCCTCGAAGCGTCACTAAATTTGCCCGTCTGACTGGTCAGTATTAGAGCTCTACATTAGAGGTAACACAAATGACGATAGTGATGAAGTGCGCACGCGTTCCAGAAAGTTCCAATATATCCTCGCTGCCAGAGAGAGAGAGAGGGGGGGGGGGGGTCAGTTTGCTCTCGCGCGGTGAAGCGTAGCTTGTCCGCCTCGGAGACTTCGTACGATCCTCGTCACCGATACACACCACGGGGTGAAAAACGCGGCCGTTTGCCCTCCCCGCCTTGCGTCAGATGGATCCCCACCCCCCACCTATGATCATGCCATTCCTCTTGCGCGCACGTGTCCGGGCCACGTAGAAACCGGGGACGACGGGTTCCCGGGCAAGCGAGAAACGTGGAAACAAAAGATGGAAGGATATATACAGAGAGAAATGCGAGGCTTCTCTCGCCGAACGGAACGAGCCGCATGCATATGGAAAGCAGCAGCCGCGGGAGCGGCAGTCCTCGTTCGGCCACTCTCGTTCCGGGCCTCTCCTCCTCCTCCTCCGTGCTGGATCGCTCGGGAGGAAAAGCGCATCTCTCGCGGAGAAGGGAGTAATTTTTATTTCTTCTTCCCCCTTTCTTTGACCCCCGCAACGAAGTGCAGGGGGAGAGCGGTCGTTCGTTTTTTTTTACTCTCTTCGCGGAGGAGCTCGCTGTGCTCCCGCATAGGTGCCGCTGGCGCTGGCGAAGTGGGGGGAGTGGCGGTGACGTCATGGGACGCCATTGCGGGGCATCCGTGCTGCACGTGCGCCTTTGGGCGCCGCCGCCGCCGCGTCAGCGATGGGCTTTCCGGGTGCCGGCGCGCCGCGGCCCGCATCTGTCCCTCTCGGCGCTCTTTAAGGATTGTATTCTTTTTCATTTCATTTCGTTCATTTCTTTCCCCCGTCGCACCGCTGCCGGTGGGGTGCCCCGGGGAAAGCGTTCGCTGAGAGGGAGGCCAATCCGTGAAGCCAAACCCATCCCCCGATGCGGAGGGGGGAGTTAGTATAACGTATAAATAACTTATTGCCGCGGCATGGCGGAATAAAACATGAAGTCCCCCTTCTTAATTGTCGAGATAAATGTGCCTCGGAGATACGTATCTGCTTTGCGAGGTGACGTTTGGAATGCGATGATTGTCGAACGTGGTATAATGGGGCGAAGGACATCTTGCGTGTGTTTGTTGTGATTGCAGAGGAGCGGAATATTTTCTCTTTTTTTTTTTCTTTTTTTCGGACGGGGCAGCGGAGGTTCATCGTACGTGGCGTGTCGACATGCGTGCGCCCACTGCTGCGAATGGCAACGGCGTGTGGTGACATTCCTGTGCGTAGAGGCGTGTGGTTTAAGTAACCGGCAGGGTTTCGCTAACGTCTTCCGGAATGGCCGCGGTGTTCCAGTGTCTCGGCCGTGTCGATGGGATGCGCTCTTCGCGTAATTAATTGCCGGATGCTGAATCTTACTATTTCAAGCGCTACTTTCGGGGACGAATCGATGTGTACGAACTTAAGAAAGATATTAATTCGCCCCTGATCTGCATTTATTTGTTTGGCGCTTAACTGTTACGTGAGAGCTGCATTTTTCGCGTATGACGTTCGCGTGCGCTTCGCTGCATGTTAAGTACGCCTTGCGGCAAAGACCCACTTGGAAACGCACCCGCGCTCCTAAAGAGGCGTCGCTGTGAGACATACATTATTAGCGTTTGCATGCCATGTATGGCATGTCTTACGAAGACGGCATGATCTCACCGTAGAAGTTCCATTACAGCCGGTGTACTAATTACAGAAGAAGAATAGGCACAACGGAGCAAAAAATAAAGAAAAAAAATAGAAACGAGTGATTATTGATCCGACGTTCAGCACCCATCGGCCGTGCAGATTATTGCCGAGCCGTCGGGCCTATCTTCGGAACCACGCTTTCGGCGTCGCTGGTTGAATCAGATAAGCCTGCACCTTGTGTGTGGTCAGTCGGAGAGGACTTTGTTCGCTTTTCTTTTAAGTGTGACTGCATGACCGCCTAGACGCACTACGTTTTTCAGCCGTTCGATCAGTCAGTATTGACCGTATAAAGACTTCCAAGTTGTGGATGTGATAGTCTTACGAAACAGCGGCAAATTGTTCGTGAACAGAGGAGGATGACGCCCGTGATCTTGGTTAGGCGCTGAGCAGCTCTGAGTGATCAGTGGGCGACATAGGTGCAATTGACGAGTGCTGATTGCCCGCTTAACGATGTCTAGCAGCCTCGTTCTCGTAGATTCGGTTGCCGCGAGTAAACGTCAGAATTTCACCAACTTCTGTGCGAAAAGCACTTCTACAAAGCTTCTAAAATCGCACGTGCATCATTTTTTTTTCCGCCTCTTCTTTTCTGCGGAAGCTTCGCCCGCTGCGCCGTAAACATCGTCAGCAGCGCAGCGCACGTTGCAGCGAACGCGCCCCGAGACTCGAGGCTCTCGGCTGTGCGCTTGCACCCGGGAAGCCTTGTCTCCATCGATCGCGTTCGACATTGCGTGTGCCTTTTTGAGCGCCCGCTGTCGGCACCCTGCGGGGAAGAAGCGATGCTGTGGGTGCAAGGGGGGGGGGGGGGGGTGCGAGGGTGCGCCGTTTGCCGACCGGCAAACACGTCGTGGTGCAGGAGTTTACACCCGCTGTTTTGCTATATACGTCTGGATTTGAATGAGGGGACGATGCCCTTCACCTTTGCGTCCGACGAGTGTCGGCGAGAGAGAAATGGAAGGAGAGGTGGCGTTGGTGCTGTTGTGATCGTTCTAGTTACCGGGGGCGATTACGGTACTCGCAACGCGGCGTCCTCAATCTGCCGTTTTCGGTGGAGGCTCTCTCCACCGTGCGGACGCACTTGAAACGAGGCCCTAGAGCGATCTGGAGCTGCGCTCTCGAAAGCGCCGCCTGCACTGCAGCAAAACGAGCAGCAACGTTGCTCCGTGGCCGCGCTTCCTGTTAGACAGCGAGGTAATTGCTCTGGTTTTTTGAGGCGCCTTTGGCATGGACACCGACGTCGCGCAGTGCAACCCGGTTGGTTGCGGCTTTCCTTGTTGGTGCAGGGGACGCGTACTGTAGTATATATGAGTTGAGTGAACCGATGTAGGCGGCGTGCGCAGGGAGGAGTATACCCTTCAGCGACCTTCCCCCCGCCATTGTTTTCCTGGTTATTTGCAACCGAGGGAAACTTGGCGGAGCCATTCAATGAATAACGAAGAGTCACCATAGATTACAATATTTGTTATTTGTTCAATAGTCGCCTATCTCACTCCTACATTGTAATACGCTGGGCTGTTGTGCAATTTGTATTTAAATTAAATTACCTTAATTTAAACAACCCGTAACCACGTGCACCAGGCACTATATAATACCAGCTGGTGCACAGAAACGTTATTAACGGCTTCATCTCGTTGTATATATATATATATACAAGGCGTTGATTGTCGCGCAGTCATAAACGTGTATGCATTTATTTTCCGAGCTTTCTTTATAGCACAAAGACGGTTAAATAAGTCACGGCTTCCTAGAAATGGAACACGACCTCGACAAACAATATTGCGTTAATTGTATTTCACCAGGCAGTAACCGTACAATTTGGAATGCTAAACAAACATGGATAATCTGAGTAGACGATCCAGCGCTTACACGCATCCTATCACCTATTCAAGAAAAAAAAAAAAAGCCTGCAGTCATTCGACCGATGCTGAAGGATCGAAGCATATCTTGTGGACAGTGACCTGCATGCTCAACAAAACGCAAAGGCAACTACCTGGCACGTCTTATGGCACATGTGAACTAACGACGGTGCATTCGATTCCTCCCCGTCCTATGCGCCCTTGGTGTGAACACTGAATAACTATGTACTACTACTACTACTGAAGTCTTGAAACGTGAATATCTTGGCAAATATCTACAAGAATTGCACAGCAACCTTGGCTCTCCACAAGAAAAGTAGAAATATACCTATCAAGAAAGGGGTCAGGCAAGGAGACACAATCTCTCCAATGCTATTCACTGCATGCTTAGAAGAAGTATTCAAGCTCCTAGACTGGGAAGGCTTAGGAGTGAGGATCAACGGCGAATATCTCATTAACCTTCGGTTTGCAGATGACATTGTCCTATTCAGCAACAATGGGGACGAATTACAGCTAATGATTGAGGACCTTAACCGAGAAAGTGTAAGAGTGGGGTTGAAGATGAATATGCAGAAGACAAAGATAATGTCCAATACGCAAGAGAACAAGAATTCAGGATCGCCAGTCAGCCTTTAGAGTCTGTAAATGAGTACGTTTATCTAGGTCAATTACTCACAGGGGAACCTGATCATGAGAAGGAAACTTACGGAAGAATAAAATTGGTTTGGAGTGCATACGGCAGGCATTACCTAATCCTGACTGGGAGCTTACCACTGTCGTTTAAAAGAAAAGTGTACAATCATTGCATTCTACCGGTGCTAACATATGGAGCAGAAACTTGGAGTGTAACAAAGAATCTCGAGACCGCACAAAGAGCGCAGAGTTAAAAGACCGCACAAAGAGCGATGGAACGAAAAATGTTAGGCCGAACGTTAAGAAACAGGAAGAGAGCGGGGTGGATCAGAGAGCAAACGGGGATAGCCGATATTCTAGTTGACATTAAGAGGAAGAAATAGAGCTGAGAAGGCCATGCAATGCGTAGGATGAATGACCGGTGGACCATTAGAGTTACAGAGTGTGTACCAAGAGAAGGGGGGGGGGGGGGGGTAGTCGAGGACGGCAGAAAACTATAGGTGGGATGATGAAGTTAGGAAAATTGCAGGCGCAAGTTGGAATCAGCTAGCGCAAGACAGGGGTAATTGGAGATCGCCGGGAGAGGCCTTCGGCTTCCAGTGGACATAAATATAGGCTGATTACTACTACTACTACTACTACTACTACTACTACTACTACTACTACTACTACTACTACTACTACTACTACTATACTGCTTAGGGGATGCATGTACCACCATGTGTATAGGTAGGTTTGGTTCTCCGGAGTGATGTGACCGCGTGCCGGTGTTGGTGTACGCTTTCCGATCTCGCCCATTTTCACCGTGCGTGCACAGCCGTGCTCTGACTTATCGAAAAAAAAAAAAAAAAAAAAAACAACAACACATACACACACAGAGGTTATGGCAAGTTTCCATCGCACCCAGTACCGCCGATGCAATTTTCATGACTTGCAGGTTCCACTGTGAGTAGTTTATTGCGTCTAGAAAGAAACCCGTACCGTACGCTGGTTTGTCGCTCACACAAGAGATACCGTTTCCTGTCCGTGCGTCACGTTCCAATATACTGGGATGGCGCACAGTAAGTCGGCTTCGCAGGTCACAGTAGCGCACCCTTTAGGAATACCAGGAAGGCTCCTCCACACGCATCTAATCATTTCTGAGCAATGTTATCTTCTTGTTTCCCGGAAGGCTGACCGACCTTAGCGCAATGCTTATTATCGCCTGTTTGATAAGCACGCCTGTGTGTACGTACGTGCGCACCTGCGTGACCCAAGACATATAGCAGTCGTATTCGGCAACTGTCTTAGCGTTCAAGCAGGAAGTGAGCGCGGTGTTCTACCAACCTTTGTGCTATCGTTTCACTACGATGACGTTTTATTCCCGCAGTTTCATTGGTCGGCCGACGCACGTTTTATCTTACACTTGCGTCACTGTTGACGCAGATGGCATCAAACTATGTGGTGTTGTCATGTGATCGAGAATGCGTCAACTCGCAGTAATGAACCCGTACAACCGGAATGGGTCGCCATGTCGCAACCTGAAACGTTCGGCATGTTGCACTTGCTCGATATTGCCTTTTTTTTGAGGCACCAACTTATCTTCACGATGCTTATGGTGTGTGTACGCTTGCTTTAGGCGCAAGTGAAACGTCGTTACATAGGGCGCGCAGCGCTGTCGTTTGCGATCCCGTGCCTTTTCGGTGATAGCAGTTTGAATGATACCTTATCCATATATTGTGAACGAAGAACGAGTGGTGCGCGATTGTGGGACGCGGCCTTCTCGGAATAACCTCGATACGTTATCACGATGCACTGATGTGCCCGACGATTACCTGGATTCCGGTGAACTGGCGGCCCTGTATTGCGGTGCGTATCGCATGGACTACGTTCAGGTATGCCGTCATCGCGGAAGTGAGCGCGGTGTTCGTCGATCGTGAACTACCCTTGGTGCTATCGTTTCACTGCGATGACGGTTTATCCCTGCAGGTTCATTGGTCGGCCGACGCACGTATTATCTTGCACTTGCGTCTCTTTGCTAAGACTGTAAGCGCAGCTTTGACCTGAAACTTGAGTCGTCGAGGCCGTTCAAAGTTCACCTGCGGCTTGCAGGCCGCTTGTGTCTTAACTCTTTAACGGGAGAAAAAAAAAAAAAAAGATAACAATGGATGATGCCTGAAATGTCGCTTTGTCTGTAGACCCTCTTAAACGTTCCTGCATTGTTCTGCGGTATGCGTTGCGCAGACATTACGTCTTTTTGTTCATTTGTATTCAAGCTCCCGTTCGTGGTTCTTGGTTGTCTCTTGCCGGCAGATTGCGGTACTTGCCGCGGGTCTTCCTCGTAGGATACACTCCGTTTCATACTTAATGTGCAACGCTGCGGGAGGCTACGCGTGGTGTTCGGTCATCGAAGTGTATCACTCTGCGCGTTTCGTATACTCAAGTCTCGCGGTCACGCATGGTCACGGGAGCCTGCGCCCGAGTCTGCCGCAACGAGCTGCTAATGAAAACCTTGGAAGAAATACCGAAAAGCAAGATTATCTAAAAGAACGTATGAGCAGCCGTATAACGCAGTAATACCGGTTTTTCTAATGGGGAGCTCCTGCAGCCGAGGCGGACGCTCATCCACGAGGCCATGGCTGCGGACGCCCTACTGAAACAGTACACGATAGGGCATCCTACTAAATGAAAATTTACTGAGCCGTAAAGAATAAGTTTCCGGAAATTCCTGGCAAAAAAAAAACAAAAAAAAAAACACCAAACTATTTCTTGTTGCGAACGCAGCTACTGCAAGAAGTCGTCATTGTTTATGTACTTGAAAGTGTTCTTCAGGCATGTGAGAAGAAACGGTAACTTTCACACCAAGCGATGCCTAATCGTAGTTTGCATAATGCTGGGGCAAGTCTGTTACTTTTGCACGCGACGGTATAGATCTGAGTTACGCCTGCCGCAGTTACGCGCAGTTATGAGAAGTAACTTGTAAGAAAGGAAAAAAAAAAAAAAAAACGTAACTGCGCCTGCGTATAGTGGGACTCAATAATTCAACACATGGTTATATTTTTAATTAGAGCACTGTAGGACAGATTCAGCCTAATAACGGCTCAAAAGTTCAATGTAAACGGGTTAAATGTTTGGCTTCACCTCGCCGGGTGTTTAGGGCGAAGGCTGTTTGCACAGTCCCGCTGTTCGTCCACAGTAAACTCGTCAGTCAGTATAGCGTGCCGAGAACTTGATCCCAATGCGTGTTCGTATGTTATACCATTATTTCGCAGGGTTGTTTGCTTACGTGTGTCGTTGTTAAGAGGCTGTTCTTATAAGCGTAGACACGTTTTCGGAGACGCAATCGGGACTGTTTATTTATCTCTGGAGACCGTGGGAAAACCAAAGGAAAAGAAACGCCGTGGACGACGCCGCGAGTATAACGACGGTCTCCTCGGTCGTTGCACATCTGTCCTCATTGTTCCTGTGGTCGACCAACGCGGACGTAATTGCGTGCACGGCGTATACGTATTATGAGCGTATAACTTGCACACGTACAGTTACGTAAATTGTAATTGTGGACGTGCATCTCGTGTGACCGCGAAGCGCGTGAGCACCAATGTCACGCGATCGTGCTTTTCGTTCACGTGTTTCCGCCGACTCGGCGTTTAGGCGGGTTATGAACGGCCTCCGAGATCGGCTGGCGCGCTTTCTACACGCGTAGCCTGATCTCGGAATGCACTAAGCGACATCTGGCCCACAATTAAGGGTCGCTGTATACGTAGCGGAGGGGCCCTGCTCTATTGTCGCTTCGTTATTGCGCTTGGCGTTGTCCAACGTGCGCACAAGCATCTGCAAATATAAAGGGCAGCTGCCGCCGCCAAAATGTGGTCGCCGCAGGGAATCGAACCCGAATCCTTCTTCACCGGCAGCAGGACGCATTGGCCGCGTAGCCGCGATATTATTCTTGTGGTGGCGAATACGGCATGCTCTTCTAACCTCTGTTATACTTTTACCTCACAGATCACAGACTATAGCTCCGGGCAACATGTAGTAGTAGTAGTAGTAGTAGTAGTAGTAGTAGTAGTAGTAGTAGTAGTAGTAGTAGTAGTAGTATTGTTCCAGACATGGTAATACATCACAGGGCTGAGAAGACGCGCACTTCTCTGTCCCGAAGCAGCAGTTGGCGTCATTATTCATCAATCCTTTTTTTTTTCTTCCCCTCGAGAGAATAGTATTGCACTCAACTCGACCCGCTTTTGTCACACAGCGGCCCGCATCGCGACCCTCGCCGTGACTCACTGCCTCCGTCCGGGGCGGAGAGAAGGGGGGGGGGGCGCGCGGTCTTCCTCGTATAGGCCTGAGTGCCCACGAAAGGCTTCCTCTTCCGGCCTCCCCCCCTCAGTTTGTGTCTTTTTCATTATTATCTCATCGAGTTCGTCGCGCATGGTGTACGTCACAGGCTAGACAACGCGATTATGTTTGCCCGGAGTCCTCGCGAAACGCGAGCTATGGCTTTTTATTACGTCCTCCAGGATAGGAGAGAGGCGGCGTGAGATCGGGTAGAGCCATCTAGGTGGCGTTGGTAGAGCACCTTCACCCTCTCCCTTTTCTGCGCGCTTTGCACCGCCTTTAAAGCGCTGCTTGAACGAAGAGACGCGCACACCCTGCTGTGCCACGCATTATGCGCCAAATCGGATGAAAATAGGGTTGGGCGATGCCGGGAGTGCGGCCCTTATAGCCGATGTCTAGTACGCGTACCGCTGTTCGTGTCGGAAGCCGTGGTTCGTCCCGATCCGGAAAGGGAACGCGCGGTGTCCGCCGTCCCCGCATAAACTGTTTCACAGCGCGGTACCGTTAGTTAGAGCTTTCACGGTTCGTTTGTGCTCGGAGAGGATGGCAG
The DNA here is from genome assembly GCF_013339745.2 of Dermacentor silvarum. Taxonomy (NCBI): domain Eukaryota; kingdom Metazoa; phylum Arthropoda; class Arachnida; order Ixodida; family Ixodidae; genus Dermacentor; species Dermacentor silvarum. The sequence continues at coordinate 163,982,126 of NC_051155.1, read as the reverse complement.
GAGGGCGGATATGAGTTTGTATTGTGTCTGGCCGGTTCGGCGCGACACACACACACACACTGAAGAGTCGTGGTTGGAAAGACAGGAACGTCGTATGGAGCATTTTAATTGCCTCGCGTATATTGGTAACCAAAGTGAGTAAAAGTGCAGCAAGCAAGTTTCAGTCGCAACTTGCTTTAAAATTGTCCGCTTCTCACCAGTCGCAGCAGTTTGCTACGTCGAATCAATGTTGCGCAGTTCGCTTCCCCCCCCCCCCCCCCTTTTTTTTTTTTCTTAAGGCACGGTAAAACAGTCTAAGCTCGTCGCGATGGTCATGTATGAGGCGTCGATTCACTTGCTGTTGGTACGCATCAAGCTGGGTGGCAAGCTTACCAGTGGCTGGGGCGAATGGCTGAAGATCGTGTTTGCATCGTTTGGTGAATGGCCGACTGAACATTAGTTGTGGGTCCAACGCGGGACGTTGTCCTTTTGTGATCGGTATAATAGGTTCTACATCGTTTTTTCTCCTCGACAAAATCAGATAATTATCTCTCTGCCATACACGACCACCTGTTCACAGTCGTCTCACATACCGCAAGTATACAATCTTCGTCAATATACGCGTGTGCTGGAGCTGACGTTGGGTCCCATGCTGGATACCTCTGTGGAACATTCGATACGCCAAAGACCGGTATCTTGAGCAGACCCGTTCTCCACATTATCAGGAGCTTCGGCGGAGCGTCAGAAGTGCATCAGAGTTCGTTGACAGTTCCTGTGAAACGTTCTGGGTCTCTCGGCGCGTTCTCAAGTCTTCTTCAAAATGATATCGAAAGCCTGAAGTTGGGAAAGTAATGCGTGTAATGTGAGAAATAAAAAAAAAGGGGGGGGGTGAAGTCTACCCTATCTAAGAAAGGACTGGCGTTATAAGAGTTGAGATCGTGTGGCTACATCAGCTGTCCGCGCAGTGTCTTCGAAACATTCGACAGACACTGTGACATCCGCTCCCCTTTGTCAGATATAAACATGGCGGGGTACCCGCCCCAGACCGGCCAAGTTACTTACTGTAGTTTTTATTTTTTATTTGCTTTGTCCGGGGTGCCTTCCAAATCTTGGGATAATAAAGATTGGTTCTGATTTTAATCGTTCTGACGCGCAGCGTGCTTTCGAGCCACTTTCGTGCTGCTTTAAATTGCAACCCGTCGTCGTAGCGTGCGCGATTGTGCCTTTGGATAGAGCAGAAACATTGCAAGCCCTGTTGCGTCGTCGAGGCGTGGATGCTTATCTCTGGGGCCATCGGGTACCATTAAGGGAGGCTATCGAGGTACCTTAGTCAAGTACCGTCCGAGTCTTCTGAGCGACGTTGTCCGGTTTGAGCCTTCTCACTATTGGACGAATGGTCCTTCAGCGAGCTTCACTATTACGCGTGCGCCGTCTACATCGCCACGAATTACTTATAGTGTCTATACCACTCTCGGGTATTAAAGCCTGGTGGCGCTTTTAAAAGAAGACCCGATTCCTTTGGCTGGCCGAATACAGGTGGCGCTGCACACAATTGGCGCTGGAAACCATTCAGAGAAAGTCGAGTGCGTTTTTGCGTGTAGCGCTCGGGGAGCGGCGCCGTAAAATCGATTCCAGATGTTACTTACATATGCAGTTCATGGGCGGTGTACGCGAAATTACAAACCCTCTCGGTGGATGAGTAAGTAAAACAAGGAAAAATTGAAAGAAGTCTGTGCGTGAGGTGCATTTAAAGGGTCTCCTTCCTGCGCGTCGTCCCCCAAACTTTCTCTCAGTGCCGGCGTGCATGAAGAACAGCAGCTGGTGTTGTGTGGTGCGCTCTGCCATCTGGAGGAAGAGAGGGGGAGACGACGTGGCCGGCATGAGAAACATCGCCTCCCTTGCCTCGCTTATTATTATTGTATTTCTTTTCTCGCGGTTCTCCGTTCCCGTGGACCGGAAGACGAGGGATGTATTATATAGAGGAGTTGCGTGTTACGACTGCGCGCTCACCATTGCTCTGCTTCAACGAGGGTCGGGGAGGAAGGACGATGATGGATTTCCGCTGCGAGTCTCTGAGAGAGGGTGTTCTTCTTGCCCACCCTTCTTCCCCTCCTGCGATCGGACATCTGTTTCGTCCGGCGGCCGGGGCCCGGGCCTCCGCTTCTGTATAGTTGCCGTTTATTCGAGCCCAGCCATTCCTCCCACTCCGAGCAACGTTTAGCATACGTGTACTATTAAGCGGACTCGGAGCGATCCACCTGGCTTTGCCGTCCGTAACATTGCGGGACTCTCTTTAAGTGCGCGCGCGCAGCTGAACGGCGTTCGGGAACGGGGCGCGCCGTGTCGTTTAACCCCCCTTCCCCCTTTCGGCAATTACGAGTTCTCGGCTTGTTTCCACTCGCGGGGCTGTTGACCTCCGGAGCGGGCAGATTTTTGGATAACTGTGTCCTCAGGCGAAGCTGGGGCTGCCCTGGCCAACGGCGCCGTGTATGCGACTGCGGGTTTCTCTGCGACTTCGCAGCGAGGCTTGGTCACGGACTTTACTGCGAGACCAAGGGGCAAGAGGCTTTTCCTGGTGTTCTGGAAATCTGGGCTGGGACTGTGGAGGAAGGCCGGAGACCCTTGTGGCGGGGCCCCAACGCAGGCTTGACTCGCGGAATGCGAGCCGACTGACGGGGCAACGCGCGACCTCGCGATACTAACGCGACGCGTGTCTTTAAAAGGGGGGCAAGCCTTTGTGTGGGCTCTGTGTGCCAACCGCGGGACGAATGAATGCCGCACTCTGGGTACCGACGGTGCTTGGCTCGAGGAGGGAGGCGAAAAGCCTTGATATGTTGGCCGTCGTGTATTTGCTAGAACAGTCCTTCCGAACTGTGGGGTAGGGACACAAAAAATGCCTGCCTTGTTAAAGGGATTCTGAAATGATTTTGACGACTTTGTCCAAATGCACCTAGCCCTTGTGATCATCAAGGGGCCAATTCGGGTGCTCGGTGTAAACCGTGGAATTTATTATTATTGAGTTTCAAACATATGCATCGGTACACATCGCAGGGGCACACTCCCTGCTTTTTCAGCCGCCTCTGTCCATTCTACGTAGAATGGGGAGTGGCGTCACTGGGCGAAGGCTGGAATTTGCTTCCCACGTGATGTCGTCAGGAATAATCTAATCATGCCGCTCCGTTAAGTTTATGTTGAACAGTATATGTATATATACGTGTAAAGAAAAGCACGAATGCAATCTAGACGTTTCAATAAACAAATCGCGCACTCCGCCCTAAAATTCGAATCGTTTGCTACAGCTGTTTCTGTATACGTTCATTAACGCGCACGCGTGGGAGCAAATGAGGAGTGGAATCTTGGAGGGAGGAGATCTTTCCTCCATGAGTTGAATAGAGAGTTTCTTGCGAAAAGGGCGTTGTGGAACCTTTGTGACTGCGCAGGGAGGCGGGTGAAGGGTGACAACGAATGCTACAACTAAATCCTTTTTTGTGAGAAAGCATTCCATCTGAGATATTCGCTGTCAAAGCGGTACCCATGGGTACGACAAACAGTCTTTCAGGGACCCTTTTAAGAATGAGACTCGCGTTATAGACGATTTTATATTGGATTCGTGGGCGCCGCCATCTTGGGCTGTTACACAAATTGCAGAAAAGTGGCGTATACGCTGAACTCGTACTGCTTCATCGCTGCGGCAGCAGGTGGGACTCTGGAGATGCGTCGTCAGGGAAACGCGCAAGCTGGGTAGGCCACATTTCAGGACGCCCGTACGGTAGCAAGTACAAGTAGCGGTCTCTGAGAATCAGATGAAATCGTCGAGTGCGGTTCTATGCAAGTCGCTTCTGGACTTAATCTGAATGGGTGTTTGCGCCGCTTGGCGAGAATAGAAAGTCGATGGGCCTCCGTCTCCCGCGAATACCTCCTCTCGGAGTCTGCGGCCAATGAAGTTGTCCGCGCTCGTCTTGCTCGGGCGTGCGAGCAGCGCGGTGATTTTCGGCGGTCACGGCTGCGTTTAAGGTCAAGGGGTGCTTCGAAGAAGCTTGTGGCGCATATGAAGCACGACAACAACGTCTTCTTTTCTCCTAACTTCGCGTCGCCGACCTAAGTCTTCTTAGGTCGGCGAGTTCTGTGTTTCTAGCTGTCACACACTACACACACTCGCGAGTTCGCCCGCCAGAACGAGGAACAAAGTAGTTTCCGGCGTGTAAGGTAGCCAGCCGGATGTGTGCTTGGCTAACCTCCTTGCTGTTATGTTTCTCTTTAGTTTACGGCGTTATTTGCGACGTGCCACGTTCGTCGGTCAGGCAAAGCGCCGGAGGAATTTGCATGTCGCGATCACGTGCCCTGCTGGCCGCGCTGTTCGAAGTAGATGAAGAAGCTGACCATTCATTCCACCTCGGGGGATACACGCACAACCGCGCGACCGTGCTCTCTGTGTGAGTGTGTGTTGAACGGAGGGGCGTCGAAGCTGTGCCGACCGGTCGCCCCTGGATTCCTGCGTTCACCCGCTAGCAGGGAGGCTCTGTGGCGAAGCGCGACTGCGTGCGCCATCCGGTGATCGTAGTAGATAGGAGGCGCGCTTTGTTTATAGAGACCGGAAATTTATCGCTGACCCGGTGTGTGCGCGTGACCGGTCGCACAATTTAATAATTTTATACCCCCCGCGAAGCGCCAGGTGTTTCAGGTCATGCATTTCACTGCCAATCGCTGGCCAGCTCATTGCTTCATTCATTCGTTCTTTTTTTTTTTTTCGTTTTCCTTCTTCCGTCGGCTTTTCAACACTGTCGTGCTTTTCGCAGCAGTGTTCAGTGCTGTCTCGGAGGTTTATTGCATTTTTAGTTCTTTTGTATTTTTAATGGAAAACCTGCGCGTAGGTATTTTTCTACTTGAATTAAGGCCCGTTCTGTGATATTGCTTTTATTCTTTGTCCCCAAAACAAATAATTTATGTAGCATTTCTGTGTTAGCACTGCTGCATTGCTGGGCTTCTATCGCTGTGTCACCAGTGAGCATTTTAAAGGGTCTAGGATGCTTCACTGCAGCTTCCAAACATCAGGCTGACCTTCTCCCATCTGCAATGAGATTTGAGGAACTTGTTGCCTTCATATCCTTCGACTGGGGGATACTGTAGAGAGCTAGTGCTCATATAAAGCAGTCGGAAGAGCAAACACATACCAGCGCAGTGTGCTTTTTCATATTCTGAGGTTGAGGCTGTTAGTAGCTGAGGTCAGCAATGCCTCAAGTTTGGCTGACTGTTGCTCAGAGTCATGCTGGGATTGGGGACCTGAGCTGTCCGAGATCTCACTGAAGTTGTGCCATATTGTTGAGTCATCTTGCCATTTGTTCCTCACGTGGCTGAAATTTGTATACATATATTGCTATAAAATTATCTCTGAAACTTCCATGTTTTAGATTCTAAATGGAATTCTAATCTTTCTATGCCTCATTCTTACTCTGTGCAGGTCTATCAAAGCTTTCCGCCAAGTGCTTTACATCGACCCCGGCTTCTCACGGTCCAATGAAATCCACCTGCGTCTTGGGTTGATGTTCAAAGTCATCGCCGACTATGAGTCTGCTCTCAAGGTATGTCCTTGTGCTACCGTTTTTTTTTTCTCCCTCTCTCTCTTTTGTGGCCGTCAGTTGCACAGCTGTTACAAATGTGTGCCTACAACGGTGTTGTACATACACTGTTACCCGGAATTGCTTTGAACAAAACTATTTGCACATCATCTGCTTTTAGTCCTTGCAAATTTTGGCTTGTGGTGTAGCTTGATCACATTTACATGTAAAAGAGAACTTGACAGCTTTACCTTGTCTGTGGATTTTTGTCAAGCTTCATTCTGATAATCTAGGTGGAATGCAAAAGCACCCATGTGCTGAAGTTTCATTGTCCATTAGAGAACTCCGGAGAGTTGCAATTGATTGTTTAACAGCCTTCCAGCATGACATCCATATCAGCTCAACTATAGCCTTGGTATGTCGGAACAAGTCCAAGCTTTGAAACCATCAGCACAACAAAGTGTCGCTCAGGATTCAGTTCATGTGTGAAAATGTTCATGCAATTGCAGATGGGCAGCTTTCATATGACCTTCTCTCTCCATTTGCCTTGCAGCATTTTCAGTTAGCACAGAGTGACTCGAGGCAGAGCACATTTACAAAACCTGAAGGTAAGCATGGTGGTCTCTGCAATCTATCTGTTTGATCATGTATAGAAACCCTTCAAGGTTTCGTGAAGTTGTGCATAGTCTTATTCTATGACTTTCATGACTTGTCATGCAAAAGTTTTGGCATGCACATACATGAAAAGGGACTGATGTGAACAAAAGTTCACTTTGTAGCTCACTAATGTCAAAAGAAGCATTTCAACATGTGCTGGTACTCATTGCCTTATGGAATATGACTGCCTAAGTTTCAGTTGAGTATATCAAACCACAAAGAATAGGCTGACTGTTAAACAAGGAAACATGCCTTTCATCTATTAAGCACCATTTTGGTTCTTTTAGAGCACAAGTTCACTGCAAACAGGTTCCTTGTTTTCATAGCTTGCAATTTCAGTCTATTGATGAGAGACATTTGCAGTTCTAACTTGAAGGAAGCTGGATATTTATTTTATTGTCGTTGGCGCCTCCTAAGTGTTGCAAAGTTGTCAGAAAGCTTACCGGCATAAATGTCTATGAAATTCTAGCTTTCAGATAAAAAAGCACTTCTTTGTTGCACCACGTTTGTAATTCTTATCTGCTTGGGTTTGTTTCAGTGCGCTTTCACATTGCTCACGTTCTGGAAGTCCAGGTAAGCTTAATTTATGAATTACTTATGCCATAATATTGTTCTATTGTTAGTGTGGATTTTCAAGGAATTGATGTATATATATATAGATCTGCTATTTATTTTCATGATATCTTATAATTCTTTTTTAGTTCATAATGTGATCACAGTATTGTTTAAAGCGTACTACAGTAGCACACGCCTTTGTGATTGGCGATACCCTCACATGAATACCTTGAATGTACTGTGCAATTTTAGCAGATGCTGGTGCTCTATCCAGTGTTAATTTCTAAACCAAGTGCACAGTGCTCGAATGCATGTGGTATTCTATAGACAGGCTGGTGGAAGCTGTAATGTCATTATTAACGCTCCAAGTCATTTGCTGTCATGAAACATTTAATTTAACAAAGCCACAGAAGGACATGCACACATCTTTAAACCCTCTTAACCTGAAGGTATCACACTTTCAAGTATTATACTTTTAAGTATCATACTTTCCGACTAACCTTGGGTTTATGGCTCACAGACAGTCACACTGTTAAACTTTAGCTAACTTGATTGCAAAAACAATCCAGTGTCTTGCAAAACATGCAGCTATACTGATACACATCTTAAGTTTGCACCTGTTCCTCTTTTGTTTCGCCCTTTATGCTCATTTTGCACCGATTTACCTTACGAGGAAGCTTTAGCTTGATAACTACGATATCCATATTCAAAGGTACATGGAACGTGGAAATCCTCTCCTCGAGCAGATGCTAAACTGATTTCGCATAAATGTGTTTATTTATGAGAGAGAGCTATTTTAGAAGCTGCTAGAAGAAAAATTCTATTTAGCACTCTAAATTTCTCACAAAAACTGCTGAAGCAACTAAAAAAAAAAGTGGAACTGAAGTACAAAATTGACAGCCCTGCCATTCAGTGCTACCAACAGATGTTGCCATTCTGTAAACTGCAACTATAAGGATGTCTTAGGTTGATATATTTAGTGATCATGAAATTGTTACATTGCTTACATTTGGTTTCCTGGAGTTCTGTTCGCAATTTAGTGGTATATTTCAAAGTGGCGTATGATATATCAGTTTCGTCTGCTCTGCACATTCTAACTGCTGCAGTTTGCAGTGCTGTGTTGTCCACTTTCATTTTGCGTTTAGAGGTATGCGCTTGGTGCTTCATTTTCTAAAGTTACATTTTTGGCAGTGTTTGTGCAAAATTGAAAACTGATATCAACATTTTTTTTTTTTTCCCAACAGTCGGTTGATTTAAAATTTTTCTTTAATTAACATGCAACAAACCCCATCGGAACAATTTCAGTGATTAAAACGATTTCACGGTTTCTATGTTTTTGAATAGCAGCTCTCAGCTTTCCCTCAGCCCTGTGGGTCAGTTGTGTTGATGAGTGCAATACATGTCTTTCCCAGGGAAAATACAAGCAAGCAAAGGAAGCTTATGAGCAGCTCCTTGCTGTAAAGGACATCAGTCGCACCGTGCGGGCTGAAACTTTAAGGCAGCTGGGTATGTACAGTCAGTATCATTGTGTTTGCCGAGACAGTACTGAATAGCGATGGACTGTCAGTTCATCGCTTGGTTCAGAACACTTTGTAGCTTAAGTGAGCTATTAGGTTCTAAACATTAGGCAGCTCTTCTGCATTATGTTATGTGGGCTCATCTGTATCTTACAGTCGTTTGCCGAGGCTCTGTCTTTGTTTGTTTGCCAAAAGTGCCATGCTCTTGATGAGTCTTTGTCACCAGTGTCTAATGGCAGCTCGACTGTAAGGTAGAGCAATTTGTTGGTCATCAACATCAGGTCAGCCCAGGCATGCAGTTTAACATACGCATTGGCTGTTGCCAAAGATAGTTATTTAAGTGCAATATGGAACCTTCATAAGCCATGCCACGCCTGCTTCCATGACCTGAAATTAAGGACTAAGTGCATCAGTCAATCAGTACAGTGAATCACTTGCATTTCGGTCAAAATGATAAATGACCAGTTGATTTGAACATACTATTTGTAGAAGGTGGAGCCACTTTCTGTAATTCTGTTCTTGTGATTAGGGCGAAGCCTCTGTCAATAAGCTACACAAACCTGCAGGATTGGAGCTTAGCATCAGCTTGAGAATAATTCTGACAATGCGTATGAAAATCGGGTTGCAAGGTCGCATTACAGTATGGTCCGCTGTTAAAGGGAACAACACCGGTTTAGTGTTTCGGGAATGTTTACAGCTCAATTTTGACACGCTGACCTTGGCAGTAATTTTTACTATTATAGGTCGACCTAAAGTGCTACATCAGGTACATTTTTCCTACAAAGCTTGTTGGTTTGTTTACTAGAAACAATTTCAAGACCCACGGACATTAAAGAAAGGAGTGGCTAGATACATACAGTAGTGGGCAGAAAATACATTACTTAACAAAAAGCATCTTCTATGGCAGTTTTAAAGCTGCTGTTGGTAATGGCAGTGATGTTGATACATTCAGGTCATCCCTTTAAGGATAGGTCATACTGCACATGCTGTTGTAGGCTTGATGAACTGGGTGGCATTTCAGTCTGCTTTCCTTGTGTAGAAGCAGGGGAAGCTGTATTTGTGTAGGCACGAGTGCAGCGGTAATGCCACGGTGCCTCTCTCCGACTGGGTCTCTGTAGGTTGGATGCACCACACTCTAGAGGTCCTGGGGGAAAAACCACAACGTCAAGCATACGCCCTGCACTGCCTCCAGAAATCCATTGAGGCTGACCCGACAAGTGGCCAGTCACTGTACTTTCTAGGACGCTGCTTCGCTAGTATTGGCAAGGTGCACGATGCTTTCATCTCTTACCGCAACTCGGTGGACAAGGCAGAGGCCAACGCAGACACCTGGTGCTCCATAGGGTATGTTTCATGGCTTGTCTTTCTTTTGGGAAATAACAACGTAGGCTCCATTATCACCTTTCTCTCTCTTGACTATCTATTTGATGGGGCAATCAGAATTTGCCCCGCTGAGGTGACTCAGTGGCTATGGCAACCTGTACTGACCACGAGGTTGTGGGTTCGATTCCTGGCCGATGTGGTTGCATTTTATTGGGGCAAAATGTAGAAACACTCCTGTACATTTAGGTGCGCTTTAACCCTGTAAGTGCTGTGCCTTAGTATACTCGTCTGGCCGCCGATGCACACCCCAGGCCATGCACCAGGTAATTTGTGAACATTGAGCATCCTTAGACTTGTACCACCATCAACTATACAGTTGTCATACCGAAATTTTATCTTGTTTTTATACGACAGATGGTGCTAGAAAGCTTATTAACTGTCGGTGTTGCAGGCATCTTTCATTTTTCTGGATCGGCATAAAAAGCTTGCACATGTTTTTAACCTTGCAGAAATTTAAAAACTTCTTATGAACGCTGATTCAGAGGACTTTATTATGAGGTCTCTTCAAGCGACAATAACAAAGGACCATCTTGCTTGGGGAACACTCTAAAATCTTCAATTAGCATGTTTAACTGTTGTTTGAAATTTTAAGATTAAATTTGTAAAATGTCCAGCAACATATCACCAATAAGTAGCATTCGAATTTGAGTTTAAAGCCAGCTAATGCATTATTTCGGCAGAAATTTAACTTGTTGCACTTCGTAAGAACACTCTGCACCCAAAGGGTCAAAGAACCCTATGTGGCCAAAATTAATCCAGAGCTCTCCACTGTGGCATCTCTCATAAGAACCAATGTTGCTTTGGAAAATCCTAATGGTGTTCCAGCCCACACATTTTCGTAAACGGGACAGGCAGAGTGAAAGAGGCAGAGTGAAAGAGCACTCTTTCACTCTGCCTGTCCTTTTTTAAGTATGCGTGCACTGTGAACACCATCAAGATGCACCATTACTAATTTGCCCTTGCTTGCTTTGTAACATCAAGCCCAATTAATTAGTCAGTCAATTAATCAACCAATCTATCAATCAATCAAACAAGCAAGCAGAGTCTTGTGCTGCCTTTGTGCTTACTTCCTGAACTTCCTGCCTTCTTTCTGCCATTGAAACCTTGTAAAATCCTGCTCTGTCGGTGTGTTGCATTCTCAAGGATATTATTTATGAAGTTCATGGTTGCACTCAGCATGATTGCGTGTGATCACATCCAGTGCCCATGTGACACCCTGCTACGCTCGGTTTTGTACAAAAGGATGTCGCAGCCAGTGTGTGACCCCTGTCGCACGTGCTCATCTTGCGCAGAGTGCTCTACCAGCAGCAGAGCCAGCCGATGGACGCCCTGCAGGCGTACATTTGCGCCGTGCAGTTGGACAAGGCACACAGCCCCGCCTGGACAAACCTGGGTGTGCTGTACGAGAACTGCAGCCAACCACAGGATGCCCTCAAGTGCTACCTCAACGCCATGCACGGAAGCTCATCGTCCTCCAGCAACCTGGCAGGCCGAGTCAAGTTCCTGCAGACACAGCTGAGCGCTGCACCCCCAGCGAGTGTGCAGAAGCCCCGGCAGCTGCCATGCATTGAGGATGCCTGGAACATTCCAATCTCTCAGGAGATGGCCTCCAGGTTGGTGGCACTCTAGTCGATTTCACTTGAAAGTCAACTTCAACGAATTTTCCCTTCAGCTAAAATGGTTATAGGTAGCATTGAACCAATCTTAAGAAAGCTGCAGGGCTGGCAATTGTCTAATTTTCCTACTGGCAGCCTTTAAACAGCACCTAAGCAGATGTGTGCACCTGGGTGATTAGCGGGTATGTTGCAATCCTCGGACCATGGCCTCCCAAGATTTTCTGCACTCCGTGGGCAGCACCGAATCTTTGAGGTCATGCTGAGGAGCCATGCTGGTTGTAAACGTTCCACGTTCTGCATCATTTCCTGCAAGTGGTAATGGCGTCATAATGTTGTTTTTTCTCGGCATCAAAAATGTCTGTTGTTGCTAGATTTTCTCGGAGCAGGCTGCTTTATATCTACACTGACTGAAACTAGGCAGTCCAGAATTTGGTTGCAGTTTGCCTTTAATGCTGGCCTCACAGAGGAGGATTAACTTAAATTTTAAGCCATGGACTCGGCACCATGTGGCTGGCACCTATGTAGTTTCATTTTGTGCAGACTTTCAGGTTGGCCAGACTATGTTTGCTAGCAAGCGGCTATGTTTCTTGGCTTTGCTTTAAGGCTTTGCTGCAGTGTGTACACAATTCAGTTCTACATCATATTCACCCAACTCACTTTCCTTAGTGTGTGTTGTGGCATATTGCCCAAATAAAATTAATTTTGAGGAAGTCCAGTGCACAAGGTTGTATCATTCTTTTCTTTGCAGGCAAAACAATCAGCAGAACCGGAGCCCAGCAGGCTCTGCGCCCCAACAGCGCACCGGCTACCCCCCGGACCAGGTGGACGGGAACAGCACCAAGAAACTCAAGGTTGCCTCGGGCTCGCCTCGGGCCATGACTCCAGGGGCCAGTGATCTGGGGCCTGACCACAGGGCAGCTGTCCCTGCTGGCCCCCCGCCGCCCTTCTACCTGAGCCAGCAGCAGCTGCAGGTGAGCATGCCGACAATGTGGCAACTATGCTTGTAATGGAAGGTAAAGGAACTTAAGTACGCACACTAACAATAGATGATATAGAGTAGCTGACCAATTATTCAGACTTGCCAAGGATTGCCTGAATTACTGCACAGCCAAATTACTCGGTGCGGGTTATACATGTGAAAACACGGTGCTGCCTCACTAGCCAAATTAGTTGGTACAATTTGCGCTGCTGTTTAAATTCTGGATAACCGGAAATGTGGCGCTGCTGTTGCCACATTAACACAGTATCAGAATCTATCAGCCTCAATAAGGTGCGGGAGTGATTTCAAAGCTAAAGATTCTGGGAAAAAAACCTCGCCTTATATTCGAATAAGTATGGTGTGTAAAAGCATGTTCGTATCTATAAACATAGTCTGTTCTCACATTTCTCAGCTACAACGTAAAAATCCTTGCGTTCTGCAGTGTTGTTCGTCTGAGGTACAAATGCGGTGCATTCTGCGAGATAGTGACCTTTGGTGGCAATGTGTGTTGTGCAGGTGCTGGCCTACCTGCAGCAGAACCAGGAGACGCTGAACCCTCAGCAACGCAATCTGCTGCAGCAGCTGCAGCAGCAGCACCGGCTCATGCAGCAGCACAGGCAACAGCTGCTCCTGCAGGTAGGCACCAAAGGCTTTGACACTCAAAAAGCTCCAAGCTATTGGTATTACGTACGGAGCTATAGCTTTCAGCTGTTAACATTTAGCCGTTTTGGACTTTGTGCATAACGCCAAACAGAACTCGAGGCTTTAGAAGATGCCAAAGGATTCTTCACTCGCATGCGTTCAGTGGGACACAATCTTTCCAGTGGTATCATGTGGAATCGTGTCTGGTTTAGAGCCATGGACAATCCAGGTGGTGCGAATAGTCAGGCAGTTAGTAATGGAACACGTTGAGCATAAATGGAACGCCGCTAAGAAGGCAGACAACAATGCCGCACTTCTTTGTTGTCTATTTTCTACGTGGTGCCTTGGCTGTACTCAGCAGTGTTTCATTATGGTTACCATCTAGCCCAATAACACGTTATATTAGTCTAGTAGTCCCAAAGAAGAATAGGGCAAAAACCTTCGGGGGATGGTTCTTATCAAGTGATACCTTCCCGGTATATCTGCTGAGATATGCTGCTGGAGATGCTTATTTGCTAATTCGATTGGTTAGTGCTATGAAGCATGTAGATGCTGTAATGCTGCACTGCATCCATGCTCTTGCAAACGAAATTAAACTTTTGTGAGGACATACATTGTGCGCTGGTATTGGGATCAGCCCAACATGTCACCACCTCTGATTACACAGTCTCTGGAATCGGGCCAGTTTACTTGGCCAGACAGCCACCCACGTGAAGTGGGGGAGAGAGCCAAAGAAAGATTTGCCTTAAGAATTGACCAGAGGGAGTCGCAATGTGTGTGGTGAATGTTGGTGACCAACTGTGTTCCGCTGCCCTTTTCAGAGGCAGCAGGCACAGCAGCAGGCACAGCAGCAGCAGCAACAGCAGCAAGTAGCAGGAGGTAACTTTGCTGCACCCCCTCGGCCCTATGGGCCCTCGTATGCCATGGCCCCTGGCCAGAGGGCCAACGGCTACGCACCTCCACAGCAGGGCAGTCAGGGCGCCCCCTCAACTGCCTATCGGCTCCCGCAACCGCAGGTAAAAACACCAGTACTGTCTGTGCACCAATTGGCTGGGCTAAAGAAATATGTGCGGGGAGCACAGTTGCCCAACCTGCTCACCTAGGTGTGCATCCATGTACAAAAATATTGAGACACTGACAACAAAAACAGTGTGAACAGTGACATCTCATAACTGAATTGGCTGTGCAAATTTTTAATGGCAAGTCAGTGCTCTCAGTCGCTGCATCCTTCTTCGTTCTCCTATTCGCTAAAATGACACACTACAAGCAGCAATTTTAAGCAGCACAGTGAAAGTTAACTATAGCAGTCTAGCTTTGCTCATTTCTCATAGGAGATTTGCTCGTTTAGTTGCTTCGTTTTTCATAAGCTCAGTGCCGCATAAAAAAAGCATATTTTCAAGCCGCCTTCCCCTTCAACTTAAGTCTACTTCGCTAGTCGCAATGTGTGCGATTGCAGCTCATTGCGTGTCACTCGCAAATCTTTGCATGTCTGTTGCGTTAGAATCAGGTGTGTCATGCAAACGTGTGTGATATGACTCACTGCAATGTTGCTTGTTCACTGTGCTTGGCAGGGCCGACCCCCACCTCCTGTGGCACCTCTTAGTGACCAGGACCTGCAGGTGCTCTTGTCACAGAGTAAAGACACGGCATCAAGCCTGGCCGAAGACATCCTGGCCCATCTGGCTGGACCAGACCTTCTCGACACGCCCAGGCTCACCGAGGCTGGACTACCAAGTGCTCCATCTGATGACAGCACAGCATCGAAGAGTGCACCTGAGGAGTCGAAGGACACTCTCAAGGTACAGATATCTGTGAAGTGCAGAATGCACCGGGCACATAGGCCCTCTGTTTAAATCTGCGTAAGAACTGTAATTTCAATTTACAAAGTTTCCACATCTTCCTGGCCTGTCAAGTTACTAGGATTTGTTCAACATGACTTATATTGTGTGAGAGGACGAGGCACAAGATGAAGCTATACTCCGTAATAACTTTTCTTTTCTCTAACAGTTTCTGCAATGATGTTCTATCTCACTGCATTTCATCAATGTATATTGTACCATGACTACTGCAATGAGAGCTTTCTTTTTAATATACGAGCATTTATAACGATAGTGACAGCGGGTTTGCCTTGTGCTTACATAAGCAGTTTGCATAGGTTGCATAGGTTGTAAATTTGAATGCTCGTCAATGTTGCACCCTGCTTCATGCCACCGGGGCCACAGACTTCTTCCTATCCATTCATCAAAATAGCTTTTTTTGTCTGTGCTTCTGATAGCATGTAATGATCTTGAATAAACTGAACTAGCCCAATTCTCTCTCTCTCTCTTGTGCTCCTCAGGATTACAGTATACGTGGAATGATAATAAAATTGGGCTAGATGGTATCAATCCCATGTATCAGGATTGCAAGTATTAGAATCCTGATAGTACTTGGAGTTCTTGTGCTTGTGACAGTGATTACTCATGGGGTTAGTCCTGAGGTCCTGAATACTTTAAAAAATGTGCTGTTTTCTGCAGAGTGGTCTGGCGGAACGACTGCTGCCAGGTCAAACCAAGCCAGCCCTGTCTATCGCTATGTCGGCAGCAGAAGTGTTGGAAGGTTGTGCAGATATAGCACGCCAGGGAGGCGCCTTCCCACTGAGCCTGCTGTCGGACGACCCTACGCCTCCGCGACCACCGGACCCTCCATCGCCACCACCTACCAAGGAGCAGCTGCTGCCACAGACACCCAGTGTTTTCGTGAGTGGCTTGGCACTTCTTGCCTCTTCTTGCATGTTGCTTGTGTTTTTCTTGCTTGACTGTGCACAAACTATGCTTTGCACATTCACATACTATAGTCAGGGAGAATTTGTCATTGTTGTTCCCTAGACTTTACAATTTCTTTCAGTTTTTTTTCACTAAATCTCATTCTAGATGTTGGATATAAAACAGTGCACATAAATACAAGGATGGGCAGATAGAACGACACACTGCACGAGCATCCTTACATTTATCTGTCCGTCCTGGTTTTTATGTGCACTGTTTTATATTTGATGCCTCCCTTATCCCGACAGCATTACTGTCAGACAGTAATGCTGTCGGGATAAGGGGGGAGTCTGTACAGTTGCAGTTTTATTACAGTTCATTCTCCAATTTTTTTTTCTTTCTCCTTATCAGCTGCATCGAGTGGCCAATGTCACGTGGTATGCAAGCCAATACTATTGAGCAAAAATAATGTTTAACGAAGAAAATCTTAGAATTTTAAAGAACAAGATTATCAAAACTTGAAAACTTCAATTAATGATAGTATAAAGCTAATAGCCCATTTGACAGAGATTTAGTGTTCAGATAGTGTTGCTCATTTTGTTTGTTGTTGCTTCCATTTGCAGCTGGAGAACAAGAAGCAGGCCTTCTCGCCGCAGCTGCAAGAGTTCTGTGTAGCGCACCCCATTGCAGTGATCCGGAACATGGCCAACGTCCTAAAATTGGGTGAGTTTCACCTCCAGACGTCTCACTCACTTGGTGAGCTGGGAACCTCAGGTGGTCCCACACTTTCGCAGCTAAGGGCAGGGTTTTCAATGCCTCTTCACTGATTCGAATCTTGTCCTTTTGGCTATGCGTTTCATTCTTCGCAACTTAGACATGAATGCTTTCAGTGCACAAACTGAAGCAAATTGAGGTATGAAGGAAAAGCTGAAGCATTGTAGCTACTTTGGTTGATTGTTTTGCCAGTCATCCCAAAGAGCGTCAGAAGTTTCAGAATGGTTCATCAGGCTGCTTTAAGATAGTTGCAAAATTGTTTAGTGATTAGCCAAATCGATTTATTGTGTGCTATGTAGAAAGACAGCTGACAGTAGTAGTAGTAGTAGTAGTAGTAGTAGTAGTAGTAGTAGTAGTAATATTAGTAGTAGAAGTTGTAGTTTTGTTGTAATGAAAGGAGAAAAGAAGGTGGAAAATGAAGGGCCGTGGGCATTGTAACTGTATCACTCCTCAATGGACACCTGAACTGTCCTGCGGCCATGGACAAAGTGCAGGTGAAGAGAAAAGATACGGGCGAGGAAAGTTACAATAATATAGACTTAGAGAAAGTAGGGAAAAAGTGAAAAGATAAGAAATACACTAAGAAAAAAATACGTGACAATTCAAGAAGAAACGCATGACTATACGTTAAAAAAGTTTTCTATTTTCTAATAGTGTGCCGCTTACAAGACCTTCGCCAGAACCTCTACAGTGATCGGCATTGTTCCATATTTTGTTGACATACTCATGTGACATTCCTTGTGTGACATTCTCCTCTATGCTTCCAGTAGCACTACAAATGGAGGTCTCGGTGGCTATGGTTTTACGATGCTGAGCTCGAGGTTGCGAGTATGATCATGGCCGCAGTGGCCGCATTTCGATGGGGATGTAATGCAAAAATGCTCGCATACCTAGATTTAGGTGCACGTTAAATAACCCCAGGTGTTCAAAATTGATTAGGAATCCTCAACTACGGCATTCTTCATAAGCATATCATGGTTTTCCACGTAAATCCCCAGAAGTTAACTTAATTTTTTATTTTTTTCCAAATGGAGAATTTCCTTAAACTTTTTGGTGTAATGTTTTATGGCAGCTTCTCACTGATTATTGTTGTCATTACAAAAGGTTCGGTGACTGTTGCGGTGCTGTCAGTGTTGGGAATCTGCACTGTTCAGAGGGCTTGGCTCACTCGCCAAAGAAGTTGGAGCATTTAGCAGTTATGGAAATCTTTCCTTTTTTTTTTTTTTCATTCATGGATGCCTTCCCTCCGGATACGTTCAGGGTAGACATGAACAAAAAAGAAATGGCTGCGAAAATGATGTCACAATGACTGCAGTGTGTTAAATTTCAATTTGAGAATTACATTTGAGTGCTTTATCTGTCATTTGCACCCTGCACTAGGTTAGAAATGCTATTTAGCATGCTGAAAGTGAGGTTTGTGAGGTGGATTCAGTTTGATCACTTGAAGGTGCAAGTCCTATTCTCCATGAACCTTTGCTCGTGTGTTTGGTTTGATTTGGATTAATGTGGGGTGCATACCTCTATGCTAATAGGCCGTCGTAATTAGTCTTGCCAGGCTTCATGCTCGTTCTCTAAAGGTGCACGTCAGTGATGCATCTTAGAGTGAAACCAGTGGTGACCCAAGAACCAGCGTGGATCCACGGACCATGTTGGAGAAACGCTAGCTCTACCTATTGCAACGACCAGAAAACGAAGACTAACTTTGTGAATGAGAAGAAAGAAGAGGGACAGGGCAGAGAAGACGACGAAGTATCGTTCACCACTACTGTTAGAGATGGTAGAATAAACGGAACATTATAGCTATTATGGGCTACGATTCTGTATTAGCGATTGTAGGTTACATTGTGTAGAAATTAAAAAAAAAATTGCTCGCATTTTAGTTCACTAACACGTAATGATGCTGATAGTTGCACTAAAGGCATGATCTGCATTGCGTTTTTTTCTCTCTCTCTTTTTTTTTTTCAGTGACTAGCATGCATAATCAGTAACTTATTGGAGTGCACCTGTCTGTGCTTTTCCAGATCTTGGCCTTTTCTCTACAAAAACGCTTGTGGAAGCAAATCCGGACCATACGATAGAGGTTCGCACGCAGGTGAGCCTCTTGAGGTGTCTTCTGTTTTTGCTTGTAATGCCTTGGCTCCTCCTCTTGTTCCCTTATCACAGAGAACCAGAGTTTGTGTTGAATAGTAAGAGTAGCTGCTGTGTGTGTCTGAATAGGCATGTTCTATGTCAAGGTTAGGGAACAACACCTACCCGACATGACATGATGACATGATTCTGAAAGATCTGCTTTTTAAAACTTTTGCATTTTCTAATGTTTAAAATCTCTCGTGCTTGCATTGTGTGGACACTTGACATAGTATACTTTGTTAGATGCTTGTTATTAAAAACTTTCGCTCAGCTCCGTTGACCAAAAATTTTTGGAAGAAAGATGAACATGGAGGCAGGAAAAATGCAGCTAACACTCACGAAACTTGTTCTTGAAGAGTGGCTGATTGAACTCGTGCTTTCCTCATGCTCGGAATCTATAAGCAGGCATGAAGAGTTTGCCGAGTAATACTTTGTGAGGGAAGGATGCTACGAACTATCTGTGCTTCCACCAAAGCAAGCTCCTTAAAGTTGCGGTGTTGTCTGGCATATGATTTATTGCAGCTGATGCAGTCGCCGGATGAGAACTGGGACGCCGAGCGACGGAGCATGGTGTGGCGCTGTGAGAGCCATCGGTCACACACGAGCATAGCGCGCTATGCTCAGTACCAGGCATCCTCGTTCCAGGAATCCCTCAAGGTTGGCAGCCTCTACCCTTGCTTTGTAACCCGTTTTTTCTCCCCAACTAGAATAAACTAGACTGAGCTCTGTAGACGATGTTGTTGTTCACGAGTCGGTCTAAATTTTGCTTAGCCATACCTAGAGGAAACTTTTGCATATAATTAGCAAGATCACCGAGCTAAGCAGTGACTAGGCTTAAGAAATACAAACCTGCAGCACCTTTTCTCTCACTACTTTTTTTTTTTATAGCTAGTGATGTACTGCTCTGCAGTGTGTTGTCATGATGAATGTCCGTGAACGTTACTAGTGGATGATCCAAGTTTTGTGATCTGGACTTGTGAGAGGATGCAATAACTGCACTATGGTAGACGCGAGAGTTTGCTCCACCAGTTTCTGCCCTACTCTTTTATGCATTTTACAGCAAGGTGTTTCTTCTTTGATGGTGCACTCTGGCCATGACGGATGCAACTGGAAGCAAACCCTTTGTATCACGGGATTTGGCTATAAATAGCCAGGTCCACGGGAAGACCTACAGATAATGCTCAGACCAGACCTTTAGCATAAGTGTTGTCTAGAGTGACTAAAATGACCATGCTTCCTGTAAAACCCATGGGCTCTGTGTATGGCTATTTGACGTTCCATGAGTACCAAGATGTAGGCAAGGGTAGTACTGACATGATTGCGGTGTGTGCATATGGAATGAAGCTTTGCACTTCTGTCATTTTCTTTCTTGTCATATAATTAATGAATCTAAATAATTTTAATATTTTTGCAGTATGGCAGACTTAGAGTTAAGGATTACCCAATTAAGGATTAGCCTTTAATGTAGATCGGATCTGATATGGTTTGTTTGAGTAGTGTGCACTTTTATTTAAGTCCTTAAGAACTGCTGGCACTAAAACGGACACATACTGGTGGTGTTATGCAGGAGGAGCAAGAGAAGGCACAGGGTGTGCAGCGAGAGTCGGACAGTGACTCCAACTCGTCACTGACTCGGACGTCAGCGGGTGGCAAGCGGTGGCGGCGCAGTGCCCACTTCAAGACCATCAAGTTTGGCACCAATGTAGATCTGTCCGACGAGCGCAAGTGGCGCCCCCAGCTGCAGGAGCTGACCAAGCTGCCGGCCTTCGCACGAGTTGTCTCTGCGGGCAACATGCTCAGCCATGTGGGCCACACCATTCTCGGCATGAACACCGTGCAGCTCTACATGAAGGCAAGTTGTCTCCGGTTGTATGGCTACGAGCACAGGGTTAATACCAGCGTGCACATGGGCAGGAAAGGCAATTGGATTGTACTTGTCGCTTCGGCACTGTGAAACAAAATTGATGTTTGTAGGATTGGACTATGTGTGATTGTATGCTCCATCTGCATGTCAGCTAATGCGCATTTCTAAAGAAAAGCTTTAGTGCCAGGTTCGTTGCTTTGTACTTTAACTTCTGTGTGGGCAGTACTGATATAAAGTCATTGTCATAAAACTTCATTCCTTCTTCAGTTAAACTTCTATTTTATTCCTAGCCATGCTCTATACAAGAAGGCCATCTAACCAACTCATTCAGTAGTATCACCAAGAGGCAGTGCATCCTTGTGTGCAGTACTTCAAAGATAGTTTGCTTACAGTGGAGTTCCTGTCCTTTGCCAGCTGTGCTTAAAAAGCGTGAACTTGATTCCCAGGTGCCAGGCAGTCGTACACCTGGCCACCAGGAGAACAACAATTTCTGCTCCGTCAACATCAACATTGGACCAGGAGATTGCGAATGGTTTGCTACGCCAGAAGAATACTGGGGTGTCATTCATGGTCTCTGTGAACGGAACAACATCAACTACCTCCATGGTGCGTTTCGGTCATGTTAATGGGTCTAGGAATGTGCACACTGTTATTGAAGTTTTGTTATTGAAATGGAGTTGCCCATTGCTATGATGAATCAAAGAAAAAAAAAGCTTTGTGTATATTTAACTCGTATTCCCTGATGCCACTCTGCTTTAATCAGCATCTGGTATGTTGGTTGGTGTCCACGACATTAATTTCAATATTCAGATGTTGCTGATAATGTTATGCTTTATCTTCACTGTAAATTTAGTAAAATTTGTACCTTAGTCCACATGGTCGTAAGAATTTGCTCTGCACGCACCAAGTTGGATTGAGAGTTCAGATATAACTCCACATGGACAGTAATGCATCCATCCCTGACAATTTTTTTTCTGTGACGCCACCTATCACACAAACTGCAACACTTTGTACTACTAAGGTTGAAGCAGAAAGGTGGTCATTGTTTGGCTTTGCAAAACACTATATTTCTTTTGATGCTTGATGTGGCAGAGACATTCTGTACCCTCGTGTAACACAGAGTCAATGTTCTTTTTAACGCAGGCTCATGGTGGCCTCTCATGGAGGACCTCATGGCAGCGCGCATCCCAGTCTACCGGTTTCTGCAGCGCCCAGGCGACTTGGTGTGGGTGAATGCTGGTACCGTGCACTGGGTGCAGGCAGTGGGCTGGTGCAACAATATTGCCTGGAATGTGGGCCCCCTCAACGGCACTCAGTTCAGGCTGGGCCTTGAGCGGTACGAGTGGAATAAGCTGGAGGCCTACAAGTCTATTGTGCCCATGGTCCACCTCTCCTGGAACCTGGCACGCAATCTCAAGGTCTCCGAGCCGCAGCTCTTCGAGCTGATCAAGTGAGCCCGTCGTTTCGTGGCCTTCAGCTTTGCTTCTATGCCATATTCATTTACTTATTGTCACAATCTCACTTGCCCAAACTGTATTTCGATGGTCATTTCCACTTAGCAGAGAGTGTGTGCATGCATGGTGGGGGGGAGGTATAATTGGCAAATACCTTGAATTTCTTGGCCTCACAGAAAGTAGTGATTCAGACCAGTCGACCCAGTCCTTGATGGTTCTTAGTACAGAGGAGTTGGAGAAAATAAAAAGAAATCTACTATAAATGTGCGTAAAATACAAGTGGTACAAAACAGAGCGTACAATAGTGACAAGGTATCATCATTTGCATAAAAATTTTCAGGTGCTTGTTACAGTACGTTAGAATCAAGTAAAACAGCAAATGTTGGTGCTGCTTGAAGGCAGCCTCACTTTTTGTGGACAGGTCGGTACAAGATGGCACATCTGGTATTACATCTGAATGTAAATTAAAAGAAATTGTAGATGAGAAAAGGCGCTGGTCCCACCGCTGGTATTTGAAGGCTCGCAGTGGCTGCTAAAGTTATGCCATGCTTTACTGATGACTATGACCATGCTATCCTTTGTGGGCCTACTTAAACATATCACCTATTTAGCTGTCCTGATATAACATGGAAGCCACGATGATCTTGATTCAAGAGGAAGCTGCCAACACTCTTCCACAAGCAGACCAAGATGTGACATTTTCTAAGGCAGCTGAACTTTCTTTCTGCTGCTATGCCACATGTACCATTTGAGGTCAATGATCTAATATTGTGCCTTGGTCATCTGTAACAAATTTTAAATCAAGTGATTTGTGCTCCTCATCTGATTTGTTGCCTCACCTGATGTTGCATTATCGATTAAGGTTCAGTGCAGTCAACAACATTGCATTACAGATAGACATGCACCGGTGTTGCATACACTACACGTCTTGTGTCAATCCCACAGGGACTCTATTCACTGCTTCATTCATCATCATCATGTTTTTATTTTCACCACTGCATACACAAGGTGAAAAGGGAGAGCCGGAAAAAAAGCCGAAATTTCTTCGGCTTGACAAAGCTTCAGCGATTTGCTGAAATGAAAGCTGTCGCTCCAAATCCTCAAACTTAGGTGTACGTTGCTATGCATTGGATTCATGTAAAAATACCGTACTCAATTGCAACTGCCATGTCCTTTCCTGGGAAATTGGCAGCTTAAAATACCTCGTTAAAGGCAAAGCCAAAGAGCTTTATCCACTGCCAATGATGGCAAGTACTTAAGTAAATTATCTCTTAAATTTAAATGTCCTAGAAAGCCTGTTATGCGTTAAAGTTCTAAAATCTCACCTTAACTTTAAAAGTTTGCTTTCCTTGGCAACGGTGATTGTCTACCCATTATTTTATTCTGCCCAACCATTTATCACCTGCTACGGGAGTGCAGTGCATTTGCTGACCAATGTTTCAAGCACCAGGGCTTGGCAGCAGACTTGAAGATTGGATCTAACCTCGAGTAGACGTGCAGGGCGCTTCTCAAAGTTCTGTATGCATTCGCCCGCGAAACAGGTGTCATCCGCCTCCTTTAGAGGAGCTCTGTGTGACATCCTCAGGTTCGGCCACTGACTCCCATGGTGTCCCTCCTCTCTCCACTTGGGACATAGAGCCAGCTGGCTTCATGCTAATAAAAGTTGTATGCATTCATTCATTCTAACACCTGGATCCTTGCACGTTGTGACCCTTGTGCAGGTACTGCCTCCTCCGGTCACTGAGGCATTGTCAGATAGTGGTCGAGTTTGTCAAGGGCCTTGGCAAGGAGATCCGCTGGCACGGACGGGCCAAGAATGAGATTGCTCACTACTGCACCAACTGTGAGGTGGGCGATTGTGCACTCCTTCCATTTTACATTTGTATTTGTGGGCTGAATGGATAGGGGCTGGTATTAGAAATGGTGACATGTAATGTTCAACATTGCACTTGTGCATTTAAATGCATTCAGGCTGGGGACTCCTTGAAAATATGTGAACATCACAGCTGTTTAAAAAAATTTTAGTTGTGGTTGAAAAATTTATTGTGTCGTAGATTTTTTGAATTGAGGCTTGCTGTAAAAATTATTTTGCATGTTCCCATGATAATCCTTTGGTTGAGCTGTCACATTTAGTTATTTGTGTTATGCTTGAAAGAGATTTGCCATTAAGGTTAGCTAAACAGTTTGTATAGCCCAACTGCAGCGTGCATTGTGGTGCAGAAATGGTGCAAAGGGATTCAAGAATTTTGAGTAAAAAAAAAGTGGCATGCTGCAATGTTTATAGCACAAAGTTGTTGTCATGTCTGTGGCTTGTTCTGTCTGCTTATGAGCTGGCACTTGATTTCAGGTTGAGGTATTCAACATCCTTCTGGTGAGGGAGGTCGACAAGAAGCATGTGGTTCACTGCCTCAGCTGCAGCCGTCGCATCAACCCCCGCCTTGATGGATTCGTCGTGCTCGAAGAGTACTCCATAGAAGACCTCATGGATGTCTACGACAACTTCTCCCTGCAACCTGTACGTGGCTTTAGGTCTATCTCATAAATTTGACTTGTGCCTCTTCACGACGAGAAACAAGCACTAAATTAGTGAAATTGGATCAGTTGCTGCATTAATTTTTTAACAATCGCAACAATGTCGTGGCAGCAGATCCATTTCACTGGAGCAAAAAATCTTGCATTGGGCCACAGCTGACTGTAGTTTGCTTTAGTCTCATTGGAGAGAAGGGATAGCCTAGGCTGAAGTTAGACTTTCATGTGTGCACCAGTTGATAGCGGATAGACAGCGTAAATGGGATTCAGTTGTAAAGCAGAATGAAGATATTGTGATTTACCCAAGTACCATCTACATGCACTGAAATGAAAGCAGAAACTATTAAACTTCAACAGATGTTACACGAGACTACACAAAAGTGTGATGCTGTGCAAGTGCAAACCCATTTGACAAACCAATCTGGCAACCCGACCTGACTTGACACGACTGACCAATTGAGTTATTCATTTTTACTATGATTGAATACAGTGGACAGAAATTGTACACCCCGGTATTTTGTAGCGATGCCTTTCCGGTAATAATGCCTTTTCGCGCTTATCGCGCTTTGTCAGTGGTCAGAGCGACGGTCCGCTCGCGTTATCAACGGGATCAGCCGGCCGTGAGCGGTGGATGATAAGACTAGTGCAGAATAAGTCATAAGGCATCGCTACAATATCGCGGCCCTGCTTCCCGTGCCGTCTCTGTTTCTGGCAGCATTCACGACAGTGAATTTTTCGTAGATTGAATGAGTAAAAATCAAGTGATTAGGAGGCATGGAATTTCTTTTTTCCAACCTGCACCTGTTATCAGTTATTCTCAACACTACACATCATTTTGCACCAGTGAAAAGCCAATACTAGGAATTGTTACAAAACTCCTTGGAAAACTCCAGCTAGTCTGCAGTGCTGTCCTAGCTAGACAAGGATAGCTGGTCATTTGCAATAGAAGTTTGCCTATGTTGCTGATGCAAACACAAGTGTGCTGTGGTTATTTTATCAGAGCTAAACAAACCGAGTTAACTCGCGTTTCATGACTCGCTTGTCACACAGGCACAAACACCTTCGAGCTCATCATGACAGTCGGCAGAGAGCCCATGTACCATACCTTGACTGCTGGAACAGTCACCCAGTCAGCCACTGCACTGGCCTGAGCAGCTGGCCTGAAGAGTGTGCGCCCCCCGTCAAGGTCCTGCCCGCACCTCTGAAGAAGCAGCAGCAGCAGTCGTTTGTGCACGTGTACATAGCAGACCTGGCATCAAGGGGACAAGTGCTGCTGTTGCTCATTACACTGCTGTGGACATTGTGTTTTCTTCATACTTAGTGTGCCCCTAGAATCAAGGGTGGGTGGGGGGAGGGGGGGGGGAGGCTTCTGTTGTACACTTTTTCAGAAGTGTGTCCACACCTTTGTTTTGTTTTTGTTAGGAGCACTCATTAAAGAGAGATAAAAGCTTGCTTACAAAACCGGCGAAGAAGGAAAAAAAAATGCTTTGGCTTTGAGCAAGGTACGGCAAGAGTGTGAAGCGTAGTCTCGTCAAATGTGGCAAGTTAGTTCTGCTGGTTTTTGAAGGAGTGCACAAGTTGGCATGTGGCACTAGCACAGTTGGCGCATGTACCGAGGCTGGCTTCGCTAATGTAGTAGACGGCAAGAGCGCATGCGTTTCTTGCAGTACTCGTTGCTTACAGGTGTGTTCCGGAGCCTCCTTTCACTGGGGGCTGCTCGCATGGTTCCATGGCATGTGCCACTTCTAAGTCTCCAGAAAGAGCATAACTGTAGCAAGGTTCAGAGTGTAGTGAGCTTGTTGGTCGCCTGTTTTGTGTGGTCCTGGTCACTCTTAAGTACCGTAAGTGCTCGAGTAAGGGCTGCGCATATGATTTCCCAGTCAAGGGGGAAAAAATAAATGCAAGGGCGTTACGAGTACCACAGGCAGACCATCTTCTAGGGTGTGTAAGGAAACAAAGTGCAGTTGCCATATTGTGAAGCATGTTTGCTGGAATGTGTGTTGCGTATGCACAAGCCATGCCAAGTGTGGCCACTAAAGTGGCCTACGACCTTTCATCAGCATTATCAAAAGCCACACATGAATGGCTTTTAAAAATGCCGTGTGCACTTAAAAGGAAATACCTGAGAGGTGTAAAATTATTCAAAAAGTCAAGCTTTGCACGCCCAGGTGTGTGTGATGCCCACACACAGCTAAGAGGAGAGAGCCCTTATGCGAGCACACACGGGAAGTAGTTGCAGCAGCATCGTACATGCTCCCAGTGCAAATTGTCATCCCTTCACCACATCTGTGAACACTGCCATTTTTTCTTTTTTTTCCTCATTGCCTGCCTGTTCAGTTAATTGGAACACTGCCACTTTCCATCAAGGGCACAACACATATTTTCGATAGTGTGCATAGTGTGATAGCTAGCGAAGCTTGATAACAATCCTTTTCTAATAATTGGGTGTTGCTGCTGGAACGAAGCTTCATGCGGTGTGCATGATGTACAAGTATCATGTGTAAAAGGACACAAAATGATACGAAATAATTTTAGGACTGGAAAGAACATTATTCTCTTTTCCTGTCGTTACTTCTTATTATTTTGTGTCTTTTGTACACCATACCTAGCATGAATCACTAGGCTCACCACCGCTGGTTACGTTCCAAGAGCAGCTAACGTAAAGCAACCGACTGCCTCTACTCTGCATGTCACAAATCATTAGGAGCCAATTATGATGTTGCATTCAATGTTGCATTATCGATTAAGGTTGAGTGCAGTCAACAACATTGCATTACAGATAGACATGCACCGGTGTTGCATGCGCTGATGTGGTTTCAGAACTGGAGCAAGCTGCGAAAGCAAAAAGAAAATGATTTAAGGAATTGTGCATGTTGATTAGATTGTTGTCATGAAATGACCGAATTTATTTGCTCATTGAAAATTGTGTATTGAGGCAAAGCCCAACCCTCCCGAAGGCATTATGATGTCCCATGATCTCACTTCATGCATCAACATGTATTTATACACACAGACTTTGTACTAGAATGCAGCCCTTGTTTTGGATAATTGCCTGGCCCTGCCTCTGTTTTCGTGTAATTTATCTCGTGTCTTTGCATTTACAGACAAAGTTTATGTTTATTAAAAAATGAACACTCTGATGTGCAAGCGTTTTTCTTCCAGAGTAGGGACATGCACCACTGCTGCAGCCTCCTTCATATAAATTTTTTGGGACTCCAAGAAACAGGCTGCATTGCCGTAGATCCTCATCGAAATTAGTGCTTCCAAGCAGTTGCAGATAAGACTTTTCCCCTACTGGAGGAGCAAAATAAGTGCATGATAAAGAGCCCTTGCAGTGCCTTATCATTCAAGAGCCCGAAAAGCAAATGCAGAAAAAAATGTGATGGGCTCTAGAAAGGAAATGTGGGATTTAAATGCACGAGCTTGAGATGCCATAATGGAGGGCTCCGGATTTGTTTTGACCATATGGAGTTCTTTGACATGTACCTAAATCCAAGTACACAAGCTTTTTTTTTTTTTTTTTAATATATTCTGTTCCCATTGCAAAGGTGCTTGCATGTCGTAGTAGGACAGTTTCAGTGCTTTGTACCATCTTCCTCAGCTTACCTACTGTACAGCCACAAAATCCAAAGCCACCAAACCTCTACAAATGGGACAATTCTTAAAACATGGCATTAGAAAATAAAATATTGTGCTTGGGGAACTCCCGGAAGATACTACTTCATGCAAACACTGCAACTGTCTCGCTCAAGGTGAAAACTTTGAACTGTCTCACCGAAGAAGGGGAGCTATTAACATTTAGCGTTCCAAGTTGTTCTTGTTCTCGAGAACAATCTTAAGTACAATGCTGCTTAGGTTACACTTCTACTTGCTACATGGTGTCTGCCCTTGCTTATCCTGTTACTGTACCACTGCCCCCCAATCTTCGATGCCAAACAGGGAAAAGGCCACATCCATAGCTCTCCAGTAACAGTGTCCATCTTTCAAGTGTAAAAAGTAGACTGTGATGGATGAATGGAAATGCTCTGCCACAACCCAACTTTTTTTTCAGAAAACCACGAAAATTTTATGCATTTTTTTTAACGACCAACTTATGGTAAACAGCTTTCATTATTGCAATATCAGTGGTTCATGGGTTATTTTCTGTTGACTATTACTGTCAATTTTTTGTGTT
This sequence comes from Dermacentor silvarum, assembly GCF_013339745.2. Lineage (NCBI taxonomy): Eukaryota > Metazoa > Arthropoda > Arachnida > Ixodida > Ixodidae > Dermacentor > Dermacentor silvarum. The sequence goes on along the minus strand of NC_051155.1, from coordinate 163,953,574 downwards.
GAGTTGCAGGTAGGCAAGGCCACAGGAGCAGTCTTTATGTGGCGCGTATTTCTTGGAACAGAAGTCAAGTGTGCTTTTATTAACCTTCATGCAACGAGTTATTGCAGAGGCGTCTGGCGGCAAGGCATTTTTGTTGAGTTGTGTCCATGCGAGAGATTGCCAGAGGCTCTCATTCTTTCTCACAATCACTAGTGCTAAGTTGAAGCATCAAACATGGCTTGCTAGTACTTTCCAGGTCTAATTGTTTAGTTGAGGTTAAAAAATGTCCAAGAGGACCATAATTTCAGCATTGAAAAGGCAGCCATTGTCGTTGTAGCTGCCATAATTAAGACCCAGGGGAGCCAAGATTTCCATTTCATTTCATTTCCTCCAACCGTGCCCTCAAAAATTATGTTTTCTGGAAAGTTGGCGTCATTTAATAGCGCAGCAGTCGCACCAAAATGATGAAATGACTGCTCCTCGTCTGTGGCGCTCAGTAGACTATAAAGAAAATCCCTGCACAAGTGAGACTTGTCACTGGCGCCGAAAGGGGATGAAAAGGAGAACAGGGAGGAGGGTTGATGTAAGTCGCACCGGTGCGTCCAATACTCATGCTGGAGTGGGAAAGCGTGAGGCGCGCCAACCAATGGCGGTGTAGGAAAAAAGTAGGTCAACAGAAGAGTTGGGTGTGAGAGGAGTTCGCATTAGCGTTGGTTGTATATAGGAAGCTTTGGATTAGTGGTTCCACACATTCCATCCCAGCTACAACTATGGGAAGACCACAAGTAGTGCGTACTCCCGAGGAAGAAACTGCCTAACGCAAGCGTCAGCGAAAGTTGGTTTGTGAACAGGCTCGTCGTCGCAGGGCCGTCCCCAAAGTGCGCGCCCAAGACGCGGAAACATTTCGGCAGTGCCGCGACTGCTTGCGAAGTTTGACTTGCATGGTGTAACACTTGGTGTAACTAACACAGCTTCGCTGTTTGACCATCTTCACGGCATTGAAGGGGCGGTGATTTTTAAAGCTGGTCTTGAAACGTGAAACTTCTTTTACAAGTCAAACCTTAGACTAAGCCTATATGGGAATAATGGTTAGTACATGGATTTACCTAAACTTCGTTCTTATGAAGGCAGTATTTCAGCGCTTAGTAAGGATGAGGACAAAATGTATGAACACACTTCCTTGTCCTCGTGCTGGAATACTGCCTTCATGATGAACCAACAATGCCATCTTGCCACTCTATTCGTCCTTATGGCTTCAATCGGCTTAGTAACATTGTAAATTGTTCATTTGCAATAAAATATTGCATTATAAGTGGAACAATTCAAAATTATGTATGTGTGCAAATTCTTATTGCCTTCTGTGCTTAGAAATGCACAATTTTCAAACTTCAACCAATAAAGGTGGATCAAGCGTAGCGAATTAAGCCGCAAGAACAAAAAATGTCGCAGTTTCACTCGAAAGGCGAAGCATTGTGATAGCAAATTAGTAGAGAGCTATACGGAGTAGGGATAGTAGTTTTATCAGCTGTGTAAACTTGGACATGTAGCAGCACCAGCAATGCGCGGAACTATTGTCGACACCGTCGGAATTTTGCCCACGTTTGCTGCGAACGCACGCGGCGTTGATGACTGTTGCCGGTGCATCTGGCGGCGGCTCGGAGGTTTTCGACGAGATCAGAACGGGACACTCATCGAGCAGCGTCTGAAGTCTTTACCACCTTCTCACCTCGCAATGTTTATATATAAATATGCATTTGATGCAGCAGCTAAACATGGCCTCCCCTCCCTCCCCCCACGGCCTTTCGCACAATGTAAGAAGTCGCGTTTGCTCTCCGCCGTGCGTTCGCTTCACGTGAAAACGAGCGTCCCTTGCGCGCTTTCACTCGCACATGCAGCATACGGCACGCAGTGACGATTTCATCGCCGTTGGAGTTCATACGGAACCTCTCGGCAACGGCGACGCCGATGGCAGAAATCTGCTTGGAGTGTCCATATAATTGCTATCGCAATAATATACAAATTTATGTCATCATCATCATCATCAGCCTATATTTTATGTCCACTGCAGGATGAAGGCCTCTCCCTGCGATCTCCAATTACCCCTGTCTTGCGCTAGCGTATTCCAACTTGTGCCTGCAAATTTCCTAACTTCATCATCCCATCTGGTTTTCTGCCGACCTCGACTGCGCTTCCCTTCTTTTGGTATCCATTCTGTAAGCCTAATGGTCCACCAGTTATCCATCCTACGCATTACATGGCCTGCCCAGCTCCATTTCTTCCGCTTAATGTCAACTAGAATATCGGCTATCCCCGTTTGTTCTCTGATCCACACCGCTCTCTTCCTGTCTCTTAAGGTTAGTCCTAAGATTTTTCGTTCCATCGCTCTTTGTGCGGTCCTTAACTTGTTCTCGAGCTTCTTTGTTAACCTCCAAGTTTCTGCCCCATATGTTAGCACTGGTAGAATGCAATGATTGTACACTTTTCTTTTCAACGACAGTGGTAAGCTCCCAGTCAGGATTTGGTAATGCCTGCCGTATGCACTCCAACCCAATTTTATTCTTCTGTAAATTTCTTTCTCGTGATCAGGGTCCCCTGTGAGTAATTGACCTAGATAAACGTACTCCTTTACAGACTCTAGAGGCTGACTGGCGATCCTGAATTCTTGCTCCCTTGCCAGGCTATTGAACATTATCTTTGTCTTCTGCCAGTGGCGCACCGACGGGGGGGGGGGGATTCGGGGGTTGTAACCCCCCCCCCCTGAGGCCGAGAAACCCCCCCCCCCATTTTTTTGTTTAACCCTTCATTCCTTGCGCCTTTGAGTACTGCAACTAAGATGTAAGACTCGCAATCGTCTGCACACTCGCAAACTTGCGCAAAAATCGAATTTTTTGACAATTTCCCGTGAAGAAATTGAAATTAGTGCTGTTTAGATGGTATTGGCAAACTGTCAACCCCCCCCTGGCAGAGATCCTGGGTGCGCTACTGTCTTCTGCATATTCATCTTCAACCCCACTCTTACACTTTCTCAGTTAAGGCCCTCAATCATTTGTTGTAATTCGTCTCCATTGTTGCTGAATAGGACAATGTCATATGCAAACCAGAGGTTGCCGAGATATTCGCCGTTGATCCTCACTCCTAAGCCTTCCCAGTCTAAGAGCTTGAATACTTCTTCTAAGCATGCAGTGAATAGCATTGGAGAGATTGTGTCTCCTTGCCTGACCCCTTTCTTGATAGGTAACTTTCTACTTTTCTTGTGGAGAACCAAGGTAGCTGTGGAATCCTTGTAGATGTTTGCTAAGATATTCACGTATGCCTCCTGTACTCCTTGGTTACGCAATGCATCTATGACTGCTGGTATCTCTACTGAATCGAATGCCTTTTCATAATCTATGAAAGCCATGTAGAGAGGTTGATTGTACTCCGCAGATTTCTCGATTACCTGATTTATGACATGGATATGATCCATCGTAGAATATCCCTTCCTGAAGCCAGCCTGTTCTCTTGGTTGACTGAAGTCAAGTGTTGCCCTGATTCTATTGGAAATTATCTTGGTGAATATTTTATAGAACACAGAAAGCAAGCTAATGGGTCTATAATTCTTCAGTTCTTTAACGTCTCGCTTCTTATGGATTAGTATAATGTTGGCGTTCTTCCAGCTCTCTGGTACACATGAAGTTGTGAGGCATTGCGTATAAAGGGCCGCAAGCTTTTCAAGCATGATATCTCCTCCATCTTTGATTAAATCGACTGTTATTCCATCTTCTCCAGCAGCTTTTCCCCTGGTCATGTCTTTCAAGGCCCTTCTAACTTCAGCGCTAGTTATAGAAGGAGCCTCTGTATCCGGTTCGTCACTATTTTGAATGAAAGTAGCTTGGCTGTTTTGGGCACTGTACAGGTCAGTATAGAATTTTTCCGCTGCTTTTACTATGTCATCGAAATTGCTGATAATATTACCATGCTTATCTTTCAGTGCATACATCTTGCCTTGTCCTATGCCAAGCTTTCTTCTTACTGATTTAATGCTGCGTCCATATTTTACGGCTTCCTCAATCTTTCCCACGTTATAATTTCGAATATCCCTTACTTTTTTCTTGTTGATTAGTTTTGACAGTTCAGCGAATTCTATCTGATCTCTTGAGTTGGACATTTTCATCTTCTGTCGTTTCTTTATTAGGTCCTTTGTTTCTTGGGAGAGCTTACCTACTGGTTGCCTTGGTGCCCTACCTCCCACTTCAATTGCTGCTTCTGAGATCAACCTAGTTACGGTTTCATTCATTACCTCTATGTTATCCTCATCTTCCTGTTCTAAAGCTGCATATTTGTTTGCAAGCACCAGCCTGAATTGGTCTGATTTTACCCTTACTGCCTCTAGGTTGGCCTGTTTCCTCTCGACTAATTTCACTCTCTCTCTCTTCAAATTGAGAGAAATCCTAGACCTCACTAACCTATGGTCACTGCACTTAACCTTACCTAACACTTCTACATCCTGCACTATGCTTGGATCGGCAGAGAGTATGAAATCTATTTCATTCCTTGTTTCTCCATTAGGGCTTTTCCAGGTCCACTTCCTGTTGCTGCGCTTCCGGAAGAAGGTATTCATTATTCGGAGCCTATTCCTTTCCGCGAATTCTACTAACATCTCTCCCCTTGCATTCCTAGAATCGATGCCGTAGTTGCCAATTGCTTGCTCACCAACCTGCTTTTTCCCCACTTTTGCATTGAAGTCGCCCATGACTACAGTATTTGCACCTTTCTCATTGCTAGTTCAACAACTTCATAAAACTGTTCTATTTCTTCATCATCGTGACTAGAGGTTGGGGCATAGGCTTGTACTACCTTCATTTTGTACCTCCTATTCAGCTTTATTACGACGACTGCTACCCTCTCATTAATGCTGTAGAATTCATCAATGTTGCCCGCTATGTTGTTATGCACTAGAAATCCTACCCCGGATTCTTTCTTATCTGGAAGACCTCTGTAGCAGAGGACGTGGCCGTTAGTCAGCACTGTGTAAGCCTCACGAGTTCTTCTAACCTCACTAAGGCCAATAATATCCCAGGAAATGCCTGATAATTCTTCAAATAGTTCTGCTAAGCTAGCCTCACTCGAGAGGGTGCGCGTGTTGAACGTTGCCAGGTTCAGTTTCCATTGGCGGCCTGTCTTGACCCAGAGATTCTTAGCACCCTCTGCCACGTAGCAGGTCTGACCGCCGCCTTGGTCAGGTGCTCCGCAGCCACTGGGAACTGAGGGCCATGAGTTAATTGTCGGAGTCATGAGGGAGGTAGTGGCCGAATACTGCACCAGGGAGGCCAATTCCTGTTCTGGTGAGGGAGTGACTTTGATGAAGCTTAGTGGGCCTTCCTAGTTTGGTTGCACCTGAACTAGTATAGCCCCACTAGCTCTCGGCGATATATTTTTTTTTCTTGCCGGTGTCAGGCACCACTCCATGCCTGAAAATGTGGTGGACTGGAGTAGGATTCGAACTTACGACCTTCATATTTGAAGCCGGGTATTCTACCTCTGCTCCACGCCACCACCTCTGCTCCACGCGAGCAGTCCACGCGAGCAGTGCACAAATTTATGTACTAACCATCATTCCCATGCGATCGCAGTGCCAGAGTTCCCTCTTGTAATTTTAACAGAAAACTCTGACACGGAGCAAAGTTTGCAGGAATTGTGTAGCAAAAAGGCTAGGTATGATGACATTCGTTAAAAAGAAAGAGTGCTGTGCACGTTTCTTTTGACTCTGCTCACACACTACAGCTGCAGCAATTGCAGGAATGTAGCGAGAATTACGAAGTCCCAACAGCTCCAGCTTCTGTATACCTAAACTGGTTTGTAGAAACAAGTTGCGTTCAATTTATTTAGGCCGGCTTGATATTTGCCAATTTATTTTTCTAGGGTTTAAAGGGTTTGGACGATCATTAAATGTAAACGAAATAATAATGACAGGTTGGAAATGTCCTGTTAGTACTCCTTGAACTGAGTTCTGCAGGTGGCACAGAAAGAGAATTGAGGGGTGTGCTGTTAACTAACTGTCGTCCAAGTCTACAGCTGCATTGTACTCGGACACATGGTACACAATACCACTCAGTTTCAGTGATTTGACGAGAACCAATGCAGTCGGCATGACACGACCATTTGGTCATGTGTTCATGCATCTCGGGAATCTTTATTCTCCTATGCTCCACACTAAGCGGTAATGAGAACACAAGACCATTAAGCTTAGATGAGCTGTCGCAGCAGAACGCACACCATGACACAGCTGGTATTTCAGCCAAGCTGGAAAGCAGGGAACGCCGACTTCTCAGGCTCCAGCATGTCGGCCATGAAATAGATGGTGCCTGCCATGCCTGTTATTTGGGGAAAAAAATAAAGAGCATGTAGCTTGTAATCTGGTGCACGACACAAAACGCCTCACCTTCAAAGAGGGAGAATGGTCTGTCTGCGACGCGGCACTGGTGCTGCCCATAGTCGAAGCACCATTCACAGAACTGCATTGCACAGGCATTTTTTCTATATTTTTGCACAATTTAACTACAAAACAGTTGACAAGGTCAAAATATCGAGTGACTGTAGTATGCAATAAAGGGCTTGTGAGTTTGAAAGACACTATATGAAATGATTTACAGAATTTCTGATTAGCCAAATGCTGTGCAAAATAAGATGGACAGACAAAAATGGCTCTTCTGGCTAAATCGCTAGCTCATTTGTGCAAGAATTTTGCACAAGATGTGGCACTTCATGGTGTATTTCATTTAAAAGGGTGCAGCTGAAGCACTTTTTATCGAAGTTGAGAAATGCATTTGATGTTAAAATAACTATTTCGGAAATACTTAGCAGAACCGGAGTTATTGGTAATCAAAGATCACCTTTGGCCCCCTTCACGGTACTCCCGGTCCTTCTTCAATGCCTTGCACTGCAAAGGCTACGTCCGAGCGGGGTGGTGCCCACAACACTCACCTACTTCCAATTTTGGCGCCTATGATGTGCCAAACTCGGGCTATCCCTCAGCTTACAGTTGAGTTTATTGTGAATCATTCCTATGCTGTGCTACTGTGTACTAGATAGCTACGCGCAGCTATTCTCGCACCGAGTGATATGAATAGCACATTTCCTTTTACACTTATCTCTATGGCAATCACACAATTTCTGAGGGTCATACAAACTTAATCTTCATGTTCGCTCATGCAAGTACGTCGGAAGTGCACACATTGGCAAATCGGTGGATGCCGCACTCCGGACTCGCGTTGAAAGGATTCCCAGTGTAAGGAGCTTTGACGATGATGGCGACACACCTCGAGGGTGCACAACTCTGGAAGCAGACGACCTGTTCATCAGATGTTGGTGCTCGGGCCTTGAGTCACATCACCCACGGATGCCAATCGGAACATGCAGTTGTCAGCGAGCCGCAGCGAGCGGGCTTATCGTGGCACCCTGCGGCGGCCGCGGTATCTATGCTACCCTGAAGACGCAGCTACATGCAACTGCAGTAGCTAACTCTGTGCACAACATTGCTGGAGTGCGCGCTAGCGCCCATGTGCTCCAGTCTGGCCATGCTATGTGGTGCAGACCTGCTTTGTCCTGCACCAGCTTGACCGACGGATAGAAGCGACATATATTTTGTGCATTTTGCGCAATAGCTCAATACAAAGCGAAGTCTGCTAAGGCATCTAGCCAGAAGTGAGTGCGCAATGGCAAGCATATCTGTGGTCTGACCATAAGTTTCGCGTGGTTCGAGGCTAGTTGAGTATTCAAAACTAATCTCAACGCTACAACACCCATAAACAGTGTGGCCCAAAGTTTCATTCCTACAGCAGGAGGGCGTGGCCGAGCGTTAGTGGACAATAGTAGAGTTGTTGTACTTCCAGAAGTATGTAATTATTATCAAAATTCGAAATGCAGATTTTCACTCACTTCAGCCTGTTTAATAAACTGCGTCAATAAATATACACAGTAACGGTAGGAAGAAGCACACTGATCTAAATGCCCTTCTTGATTGATAACAGCTATTGACCAATTAGCGGCTGCGGATGGGAATCTGCTATATGACGAAATATGGCTGCACCGAAAAGAGTGAGGAGAAGGCTTCTGTTGAAAAGAGAGCATACGGCGTGCGGAGACGATGTCACCCTTGGACATTATAAGAAACATTGCGGCGACCACGACTGCAGAAATGCGCCTGGAGTGTCCACATCATTGCTATCGCAATTATGTAGGAATGGCACCCATACGCTGGTGCGTGACCCCCGTTCACGGAGTGAAATGTCACTAATTTTTTTAAATCGCTTACCGAACGAACAGGTGTGACTTATACACTGGTGCAACTTATATACGTTTTCTTTCGGAAAAACTGCCGTTTTGAAGGGGCGGCGACTTATACAAAGGTGCGACTTATAGCCCGGAAAATATGGTACGTGTAAGCCGGAATAGGTGTAAAAGAGCTCTGCTCTGGTCACATTAGTGGGCGCACCACAGAGACCACCTGCCGTGTGGTCTCACCTTGGCTGCCCGGTGCAGGTACTTGCAGTCCCGAGTGACCTGGTACATGCGCAGGAAGGCATACCCATTGCCTGCTGTGCCATGGCAAATGCCATAGCCCTTCTTGAGAATGCCACGGTGCCAGATGACATCAGCACATTTCTTGGCCAGTTCCAGATAGCGGGTCTCCTTGAACGCCTGCACAAACACGCAAACCCAAAGAAATCCCTGAGATTAACATGCAAGAAAAACATAACTGTTAATCTGGAGCGATTACTAGGTACCACAGTTGATATGCACTCAGAAAAAAATTACAGATAAAGTAGTGCTCACAGGAAAAAGACATTTAAATACAGATGGTATGGCATTTGCAAACAGAAAGCAACATGCAGGACAGAGGTACTATAATATATTGTGCCATGCATGATGGCACAACTAAGAAGCACAAGAAAGAAAAAGAAAGATGGCTTCTGGAAAGTGCCAGCACAATAAATGAACGAAATTGAGTTCAGTAGGATTCTCATTGGATAAAGGCAGCATTGTAAATAAATTAGTATGTAGTGAACTTTCCACTAAGAAATAAAGCCGTACGTAAAGACATTGTGAAATAGCAACGACAATTTCTAAAAAGCGCATAGATGTCGATACCACATTTCTCACTTATAACCAACCCGTGCACATAACTAGCACTGACAATTCAGGCCTATAAATATTACTCCCCCCCCCCAAAAAAAAGGAACAGCTTTTAAACATCTGCAAGTAACTACACCCGACAATTAAACTGAGTTTCTCTACTGCTCACTGTTTATTCAAGAGAGTGCAAATTGACATTTTGCGTTCAAGTGCAGGCTTAATGGCATATGCATAGCACATTACCGTAAAGCTGTACTTGAGGACAAAATTAGCAGTAACCAGTACACATACTTCACACTTTGAGTTGGTGAAGTTCTTGTAGGGTATATACACGTGGAAATATGGTATACAGCCATGACCCTTTCCATGAAGTAGTAAACCTCTAGAAATTTGTAAAAGAACTGGCATGCATATTTGCGTGCCAGATCTTCTGTTTTGAAGCTGTTAATAAACTACTTTTTTCTGTTAACTGAGCGGTTCTATTAACATACTAAACACTTCAACAGGTAGTGGAAGGCTGGCAAGCCTGGGGAGCAGAGCAGAGGCAAGATTCTTGACCGATCTCTTTCGACAATGTGTTAATGTGTATAATGACGTATCATCCAGCTTCAGCACAGCAATAGGAATTTTATGGCATCATGACGACACTGCTGTCAATTCTGACAATACTCTTGACAGCTACATGATGGGACCATAATGCTGCCTAAAAGAGCACCTGCTCACATACTTCTTTTGGCACATCCATTTCATAGACAAGTGGAACAGGCTAATAATGATATTCCCAAAAAAAGGCCAACTGAGAATCCAACTTCTAACTTGCACACATACATCAGGAAGACTGGCCCCCATATTTTTCAACACTCCTTCATTTGAGGTACAACCTCAACACCTACGAATGGAGAGCAACACCTCCCTTCAGTTAAGAAGACGCTTAATTTACATTAGGACTAACTTCGATTTCCTTATTCAAATATGTAAAATGCAGACATGCTCCCATTACACAGCCACTGAACTAACTTACTGCATTTGAAAGAGAAAACGAACTGCTACTAACTGCGAAGAGACATAGAACCTTAATTAGCACCTTGGAAAAACTACTTAGGAATGATTAATTTCGTAAAAAATTGAAGCATGAAGTTAATGCATTAATCACAGATATCGCAATTATGTAAGCTGCATCCGTAAGAGCGTCAGAAGCGGACAAATGTGATGCATCGGCTCACAGCTACATGAAATTGATATATTGTCAATGGGAGGCTTTATAAAAGTTCCATTCACGAACAGCTGTTATAATTATATCAGTTTTGTCTGCTATAGACGTGCCAACGGACATCATTTATAGAGTTGTATTTTTTTTCTCTCTCTCTCTTTCTTTTTTGTTAAGTTTGTTAAGTTTTTGTTAAGTTCTAAACTTGGCTCTCAAGATTTTTAAAATTGTGCTACATTCAGTATTTTTAAGAAAAGAAATGTCATTATGGCCTAGATAAAGATAAATATGCCCCCGACAATTGGTAGCTTTAGCTTTTTTCTTTGAAATGCAACAAATCTCAAATTCTATGCAGTGGACGCTGGCTAAGACGATTTTTTCACTGCCATGTATATATTTTTTCACTCCCATATAAGCTGCAAAGATGAAGCTTGCTCGAGAACTGCACGTCAATAATGCTTCTCTGCAATTTCTGAAGTACAACATCGCTAACTATCACTTTCAGCATCTACTGGAAAGCGTTGGAACAGACGGGTGGTCCTAAAGCAATTCCTCATCACAAGAGTCGCTGCGGAGTGTCACTGAAGCTCATTAACTGCATCAAGTGAGGTGCTGTGTTGCTCTGCGCTCCCAAAAGTTGAAGCTGCGCCACCTGTGTAGGAATGTCAAACAGAATACAGCGGTGAGACCATACACACCAAGTGTGCCAGCAGTAGCATGTGGATAGTGCCAGGAGCCCCATGGCACCAGTGAACCAGTTTGTCGGTGCTGCTTCCAATCGAGGAGGGGTAGTTGCCAGACGGGTACTGAAGTGCAGACAGCCAGTCAATGCTTGGTTGCACGAGCCTCGTCAGCTCAGCTTCAGTAAGCACGGACTGCACCTGGAGGCCATAAAATGCCCTGTAGACTATCAGCATGCCACCACTTGCCTCTAGTAATGGTTAACTCCTGTAATGGTGTACTGTTTGAAGTAACTGCTCTATGAGAGAGAACATATGTTTGTCTGACTGATAATGTTCAAAATTGCACATTTCATCAGCACATTACATAAAATCGAATTGAATGCCTGCTAGCCTGTGTGGCTGAAATTTGGAAGGAAGTCATGCAATGAGTGACTGAACAAAATATTATAGGCGTAACACTAAGAAACAGGAGAATGGCAGTATAGATTCAAGAGCTAATGCGAGTAGCTCACATTCTAATCGAGACAGATTAATAGATAGCAGTTAAGCAGGTCGCATATTGCATGGAATGATGGTTTATCAGAGTAAACAAGTAGCAACCAAGGGAAAGGAAAAAGGTTAGCACAGGATCAGATGGCTCACAAGAATGGCAAGTTTCCCAGCAGTGAACAGAGTCTGCTGATGCAAGAGAGTGCTAACTGGATATCAATGGAAGTGGCATTCATCATGCAGTGGACTTAAAGAGATTGAAAATGAGAGTGAATTTGCTTAATTAAATTGGTAAAATGGCAGATGTTTTACCTAATGACCAAACGGCCAAGCCTGCTCTCCAGTGGATAAAAAAATAATACTGCCCAAAATTGATCACTAGGTTGCACACCACCACCACCAGAACTAAACACAGCACAAGATTAGCACAATCAGTCCAAATTCTAGGTTTACCATTCTTGAGGATATTTTTCAGCGCAGTGCAGAGTGACCTGAAACACTTTTTGAACATAGTAAAAAAACGTTGCCCGTCTGTTAACGAGGCTCCTGTGAACATGTGAGCCACATATTATAGCACTGCATGCAGCAGGGAATTTACAATCTCGCGTCAAAAGCAGTGAATAGATGCTTGCTCTCGCATCCACAATGTCATCATCAAAAGTTGATCGAAAGCAGTTGGCCGACCAACGCTAATGGCTGATTTAATGATCTCGAGAACATGCTCAGCAATACATAATTGCTCATTCTGAGTTAAATAAATGAAAAATATATGACCTCAAAAAGACAGAAAATTGTTTTATTTTTGCACTGTGCGTAGCTCCGTCTGCTGTGCATGGTCTCCAAGATGGCAGCAGCATGCTGCATAGCGTAGTCTACTCCAGCTGCCACGGGGAGCCGCGACCCTTTCGTCGCAGTGACACTCAATTTTTGGCCACGGCTTTGGCAACTCTTGGCTTCTTCGCTGTGTAGCTTCTAGTGCACTAGCAGAGACGAAATGAGATAGAACGCCGAGTATCGGTGCAATAATTCGAAAAAAAATTTTTGCCATGAGATTCGTGGGATGACATACTTTAATAGTGAGGCCATTCTATGATTAGTCAGAAAAGTGTTTCAGGGCCCCTTTAAGATAGCAGACTGGATGCTCAATGCTTTAGTGAGCCATCACATTTCACATTACATTGCTAAAAGTGATTAACTAAGGATATAGGCCCTGGTAACAGCCGACCGAGCCCCACTTTGCTGGCCGACTATTCAGTAGAGAACTGCTTGCCAATTCAAGGGTAGGTTCTTGAGGAAATGTAAATGCGCTGCATGTTTTGCAAGTTCTCCCTACAGCATAATGAACAAAACTGATAATACCAGAATTCCTATCATCCAGAAGGCCAGTTAGGTGAACAGACTCGTGGATATGGTGCGTCACAAATCTTAGGAGAATTCGATGCTGCGATCATTCAAATGCAATAGAAATCATAGTAAGTACAGGCTTTGGACTTATCATTATTTTACTTGCGTACTGTACTGCAGATTCAATTCTTATCGAGTTTCTGGCTATAAGGCGCAGGTCACTTTACACCTTCCTGTAGCTTCGTAGCTTTGCACTATTGCCACCAACCTACAAAACACTGTGCAGACTGGACAGCTTTAATTTTATTATTTTTTCACACAATAATCTTATAACAGTGTTGTGGCACTTTTATAGGTAGTGGTCATGGTAGTGTAAGCAAGAGTGATGTTGTAAGCAAACGAAAAGAGTTTTCAATCAAAAACTCACAAAATTGCAACTTTGCTGTACTTTGCGTGGTGTGTGACATTTCTAGCTACACAATTTGTAGCGGGTGCGTAATAGAGTGTTTGTTGTCATATTATTTATGCAGCCAGGAGTACGTATTCCAGTTGCATTAGTTATATTGCGTGCTATGCCATAGAACCAAGCTGAGCCAGTTCTTGTTATTACCATCAATTCTTCGTTAATCAAAGTGCCACTGCAGAGACAAAGCTGGGCACCAGTGCTACATTTAGTATTTTCAAAGATATATATGCTAGTGACAGCTCCGTCCACACTACTTTTCAACAGCAATAGCTGCTTGTTCATTAACCTTTTGATGGCATTCCAATTAAAATTCTAATGGATAGTGTAAATTTACACAATGCATCTTTCAAAGTTGCTGCAATAACATTACAATTGCCATGACAGACAGCAAAGCATTTATGCGAAATGACTTGACAACAACCTGGAACAATGAATGAAAATGCAGTAGCAGTCAGAATGTAATGTCACATGTGTCTGGTAGATGGTAAAACCATAAAAAGAGGTGACACACACATCATTTTTACTGCTCACCCAGCAGCCTTGACAAGGTGTAATGTTATATGTGTCCCTAATTCTGGCACCTCGTTTTGATTAGTGCTGAGTAAAATGACAAGCCATTAAAACACCAATGCTTGCTTTTGCAGTTTTGATATTCTGCTCAGAACTTTGAGTTCTGGCAGAGTGGTACCACTAAGTCTTTCATAAAGGGACAGAGAAAAACCTGCAGGAGTGTCAAATATGACACTTCAACAAACACTTAAACCACTCTTATAGACACAAAAGCTCACCAACAGACCAGGCTGAGATGCTGGCACAAATGAGACCACACAAAGTTTCACTTTTTCCCATTAACAAACCTTGTTTTCCTGTTACCTAGTCATTAGGATGTACACTCTGATTATGCATTTGAAATGCAGAACACATGAAGCTGAGCAAAACCTTATCTTAAAACACCTTCAAACGTTGTTACTGCGGAGAAGCTGAAAGGCCTACCTGCAGCAGCATGTAGAAGATGCCTGCGAGACCATGGGCAGCACCAAGGTAGAAGGAGCCATGCCACTGGTACATGAGTGGGCTGCGGCTCTTTTCTTCAGCTGACAGCTGTTGTCCTGATGACAGGACAGCTTGCACCACCTGTTTTCACCGCAATAAATCACAATATGCTCCTAGCTCTGTATGTAATGGACATATGTGAGCCATGGAAAACTGAAAGAAGCATGCATTATAGAGCCAAAAGTCTTCATAACGAAGTGCACAGAACCTAGAATATCCTTTGTCGTGCAGGCAAAACTGTTACTGTTATGCAAGAATATATGTATACAATGTTGTAGAAAGCTCGACAGGCTGGACAAGTGGGTAGGGACAAACACTGAAGCCTTTTAAACAGCCTCTTAATGACAGAACGAGACATCTATTATGCTAATCCAAGCCAAACAAGTAACCAGCAGCACAATTTGTGCAGATGAAAACACATACATTAACTTCAATCTAGTAGAAAAACCAGACATATTGAAATGTTTGACTTCATGCATATCATTAAAAGTAACAGGAGGCTGGCTTGTGGGCTGCGATCAAACAACATTCAGCTAAACCTCACAGTAAGAAAAAGTGGTCATAAGCTGAAATGCCTGGTACTAAGTACTGATATATACTTTGCTGTGATGCAATTCCAAACAAGCTGTTCAGACCTACACTATACAAGACAAATCACAGCTAATGTTTATGATCACTGTTTATACGGTGCGTAGGATTATGTGGTAAACATGAAAACATAACATAAACAAATGTATAGGACCCAGTTAGCCTATAGATGGTTTTAAAGCAGTGCCTCACATTTCTGATAAGGCCATCATCAACAGCAGTCGGTGACACGTGCTTGCGGATGTACAGCAGTGCGTAGAGGTAGCCAACTCGTCCATACAGCAACTCATCAGGTATGTCAGCGGTGGAGGGCACCACATATTTGTTTAGGCTCAGAAGCCTGCGTTCAAGTAACAACAGAAGTTGTAAACAAACAGGGCTTAGTAGCATAACAGGCGTAACCAGGAAATTATCTTTCACCAACAGTGATGGCCAGGTTATGATGTACTGCAACAGTGGTGTTAAGGAACTCAAAGTACCAGGGCATGGCCTGTGACCCTTTAAGCTAAACTACGCGAGTCGATGCACAAGCGAGAGTTAATCTACAGGTTTATCATGCAGTAAATTCATGCTGTAAATGTTGTGTCATTTGCGCTGTATCATGCTGTAGGTTTACTGTTCAGTAAATAATGTCAGAGATACTACCAGCATCTGAAGTGGGCCTGAAATGCAAGAAGCTAATGTTGTGGAACCTCAAGTTAATGTACTAGTACCTGTACTTGCAGTCAAAATAACTACTAAACATTTCAATAAATAAAAAAAATTCAATAAATCAATTTTCCTGAGCTTTTGTGGTGCAAGTGATTGCACATGTTTCTTTAACACTTATTTTTGCTACCACACTGCGAATGAGCACCCCTACATAAAATGCGATAACAGTTACACGCAATAGAAACATTCACATTAAGCATAACTGCGAGTCGGCCTAGTTGGAACAGATTCATTTTTAAAACTTCGCGCAGATCTGTGGGTATTTAAGCAGGTGGTTCTTCGAAAATAAAACCAGTTGTTAGAAAGCGCTCGTCCTTGTGACCCTTTTTTTCGTCCCTGTTTCTTTGCGCACAAAAAGTTTCAAAAATTCACATTAAGTCAGTGCACCCACAAGATGATGAGAAGTGCAAGCAGAGCAGCATCACCACCACACCAACGGGGTGCTGCCAGCGTTTATGACTCAGTAAGATCTTGTTAATCACAAAGGCAGCCATGAAATTACTATAGTAAAGGACCATATCAGAGTAAACATCTAAAGTCTGAAAAACGCAACTATGGTAGATCACAGCCTACTTGGCAACAATACAGAAGTGCAAAAGTGCACACCCTGACGTAATTATAGGGCTTATCTATGCTCTAAGCCACTAGTCTGCCACTTATGGCCCACCGAGCCCTTTATACATCCTGCATAGCTCTTCTTAGCAGTAAGATATAACCTCACTTTCATAGATAGTGTAACCAACCAGTGGCAGCGTGTGCCCCATGTGCTATCGACTGAAAAAGTTTACGGACCACGGGATCTCAGAAAACACTAAATATCCAAGCAGCCGTTAAACGTAGCCAACAAAACCATACATCACAATGTTGTTCGCATATACCAGTAGAGGCTGGAAATTGGAATACCAGGCTGCGTTTTGAGGCTGCGGAGATATTCAGCTTTTTGTCAGACCCCTTGGTCCGTAAACTTTTTTGGTCGATAGTACATCTTCTTGAGCTACATGTTTTCGTTGGTTCCACCATGGTTATACTATGTATTATCGGTGTCAAATGAAATGCAAACAGCGGAGCGCGTGGCCGAAGGTACAGTTTGAGCCGTCTAGAAGTCATCATTAGAGGTAGTAACACGTCTTCGTAAGAAACAACTGTTCATTTCCTAGCTGTCCGAACATGGTGTTTGCCGTTTGGCACTGTGCAACAGAATGTTCAGGCACACGCCACTTGCGCCGCCGAGTGCCCCACTGCCCAACTGGGTAGTGCGTCTTCTTGGACAGCTTAACAACATCACTCGCAGGACGGTGTTGTTTGGTTCTTCTTAAACTCTCCAGCGCGTGTGTGCACGCACGCACACACGCACGCACGTACCCACCCACCCACACACACACACACACACACACACACACACACACACACACACACCACACACACATATATATATATATATATATATATATATATATATATATATATATATATATATATATCATATAGATTCACTCATCCGGTTTGCCTGCAGGGTGCAAGGACGCTCACCCTATACTGTGACATTTTCACTTCTGTTAATCTTTGATTTTTGTTTTCTCGCTTTCAAATAAAAGAGAACCAACACAAAAACAGGTCTTTAGAGTTACGTATCTATGTATTTTTTATTAAAGGAACACACCTCCTAATACTTACTTAGTGATGTTGCGCCTCAGATATGCGTAATATTTACTTTGTGATTGATAACGTTCACAAGTATGAACAGCCGTACCGTATCTATGTATTTTCTATTAAAGGAACACACCTCCTAATGCTTACTTAGTGATGTTGCGCCTCAGATATGCGTAATATTTACTTTGTGATCGATAACGTTCACAAGTATGAACAGCCGTACCAGTTTAAGTAGTGTGGGCGGTAAGCAAGTGGTCCAACTTTGGCCGGGTGGCTGAATCGGGTGACAGACAGACAAACAGACAGACAGACAGACAGACAGACAGACCAAATTTTCAGCGTTTAAGTTCCCCAAGAAAGACTATCGTCTTTAAAACAAAAATATTGCAGTATAAGGGCAGCATCATCGCACAGTGTGGTCAAACCGGATGAGTGAATCTATCTCTAAGATCACTGTTAGACGATACAAACTGTATCTACAGTTATGCTTCGGCCACACGCTCCACTGTTCCATGTTTCATTTGACGCTGACAGTACCAACTCACCCAGTGACTCTTATGAGCTCTCATTATTGCTGTGTTGTCTAACTTCAGCTGACAGCCGCATTTCTTGAACACATCACAGGGCAGCTTGCCTGAGGTTGTGTAGCATGTTTAAAGCCTGGATTTTCAAGCCAGCTTGAGATCCCTGCTCTACGCATTCATTTCCAACACACCATAGCACAGCACAGCAGTTCTTGGCATACCTTCAGTTCAGCTACAGCCATTACCTGCTGTTTCCACGAAAAGCTATGGGAGGAAACTCTCCATCGTTCTTGATCTTTTTCCCTGACTTATAACCGTTTTCGTTTTTCATATGCCAAATGGCCGAGTGCACACCGTAATGTCCCAGGATAGCCAACCAAAATGAAAAGCAAATTGAGTTAAAATAGGGGATGGTCTCACTATAAGTCAGCACCAAAAAGTCACTACCGACGGATGTCACATTCAACACAGAAATATAATATAGCCTTAAAAAGTTACTCATTAGTTCCCAAGTTGGTAAATTTAGACAACAAAATTCAGCTTCTTTTAATGATTGAGTAGGCTAGCGGTCGTTAGGCAACGCCCATTGGGAGATCTGGCATAATGTTCATGGTGCTTGCATATTCTGAGCATTGTCAAAACCTGTTTTGCAATTCAAAAGGCCTGCAAACTATATCAGCTGCTCCTTGTTTGTTTTTACTGAGGCCATCCGGCCTACTATTGTCGTCACAGGGGTCTGAAATTTAGAGTTATGGGCTGCCCTTAGTGTTCCTGGAAAAATGAACATTAAAAATAAAAGTATGTTCTCTCTACGAGGTCAGCCATCCTTCTTGATTAACAGCACACATATACTGTGGTACTATTATACATATACCGTACTACTATTATACATATACCGTGGTACTATTATACTGAGCTATACTCGCGGACAACTTTCTGTGGCAATGAAGGGTAGCTACAAGGCGCAGCTACTGCACATGTGTTACGGCGCCAAGTTGTCTGGCAGCGCTTTTGGTTTCTCAGAACAGATGCTGAATCGACGCAGCTTCCATGTGCGACGGTTACGCGTTTGCCTTGACGCGGAAGGAAAAAGCCACAAAATAAGTCAACTTTAACACTCAATGGTGTATTTTGTCTTATTTAGCTGTTGTAAATAGGGCATTTATGTTTTCCTTCCCAGCTTAAACTAATACAGATGAAAGTGCAAGACTTTTTCGGAAGCGCCCTCGCTTGTGGGCGCTTTGCCTTTGTAGCTTCCTCTTCATTGCCACAAAGTTGTCCGCAAGTATAGGCGTGATTATCTGGCTGTGAAAAGAAGTCATAATCTATAAAGAACTGCACTGCCGAAAAGCATCTATGAGTACCTTCTGATCAGGTTGTGAGAGTCCTGGGACCTTCCAAGGCGATTGTAGAGGTCAGCTCCAACGGCCAGAGGCCCCGGGTCACCACAGAGGAAAGAGAAGCGACGCTCCTTAAGGTTCGAAAGCTGCCTTTCTACCAGTGGCAGTGCCCGGTTCAAATATGATGTGTCTTGCAGAACATCATATAGGCGCATATACATCAGAGCCACACCTGCACACGTGCAGCACAGACCTTTTCAGCTAGCCATTCTTTGTCAACATACTGCTCTCTGTATGCAGTAATCACGACAAGTCGGTGTGCAGGCTAAGCTGCTGTACAGATATGGAGACGTGCGTGATGCATCTTGTTCCTTCTAGGCTCAAATGTCAAATAACCCAGAAAGAGCTCAGGGGAAGTGAGAGTGTACACTACCAGGCAGCAAGGACATCGCACTAATGTAAACCATGCCCTCAAATCAGCGTCTCCGTGACTCGATGCACCATACTGCTGGGGGAAAGGGGGGAGACCTTCACCACCCAAGTGTAGCACACGTAGCACTGCGGAGCATCACAATAGTTACCAGGAGAAAACTCCCGCCACACTTTGCATGTGTCTCTCACTAGCAATCGAAGTACTACACAAGGCAGTGAGCAAGTACTCCAAATTAAATAAAGCAAGCACATTCTGCCACCTACGTGACAGCAACGTTTCTGAGAACAAACTTTCATTATTTTATCTGTTCCTATGCTACGCCAATGCATTAACCTATTTCTCCATTGGCAGGTACATAAGATCTAGGTACATAATCACAGCACACGAGTGCATTGTCAACAGTTGTGACATCCGTTACTCTTCTCCAAACTGGACTGCTTATCTCAGTGGACAATGCCCCCTAGAAAATAACTTTAATGGCAATGGAAGCCAGGTCTTTGTACATTTGCAATGCCTTTATAAGGTCCCTGTATAATTCAAGATAGTGTCATTCCCCCTTTCCTGCTTGTTTCCTTCTCCAGCACCCACTGCACTTGTCATCAATATCATTGGTTCCACGAAGTCTGTCAAATTTGGTCCTTTTTATCGGCCAGCGGATTCACCAAATCCGCTGGCCGATTAGAGCAGCAACGAATTAGAGCAGCAAGATGAAAGAATGGCCTTCACAATACTGCTACGGTCGACCAGTACCTCTGAGGACAAGGAGGGCAGCTGTGCCTTAAAAAATGACTATTTGGAGCTTGCGCGGGCTGCTGCCTTTTGAACTGTGCGACATATTTGTTTGTACGGACCTCATGCAAGGACTTAATGCCTTTCTGGCGTGTACTAGCTGGCTCCTACAGAATACAAGAAATATTTTGGTTGCTAATTTTGTTTTGTTCATCACATATGTGACATCAAAATAAAACAGCGGTGGAAAGCAATTATTCATTTAAGTCATGCTAAGTAAGAAGGAAAACACAAAGCAAACTCAGAGCCCCCCCCCCCCCCCCCCCTTTTTTTTTTTGCCAACATTCCAACGCGCTCACAAAACATCAAACAAGAAGGGGGTGACAGGTCTTCCGGTACTTCCCATCTGAATGCGCCGCGAAGCACCACTCGACCAGAACAGCCATGTACAGAAAAGAGGCAGATTCGGAATAACCACGTGCGCGTACCTGTAGTGCCTGTGTAGACTGAAGAATCTGACCAATCGGTGCGTTTCGCGAGGTTGCGCTCCAGTTCTCGAAGAAGATCAGAAAGATTCCTCCGAATGTCCTTCTGAAATTCTTGCGTCCACTGCAATGAGTAGTAAATGATAAGGTCGCCCTACAGTTAAAACAGGACATGTGCGCGATCCAAAGTAACAAAATTATTCGCTGAAGTGACTGACGGCATCCTCCATGGGCGCCCGCACATCAGAGAAAAGCGAAACTGTATGCTCACCCTGCCATCAGGAAGCACCACATCTGACTTGCCGGCGTGATAGTCACTGAATTCGTTTTCAAATGCCCGATCACTCATGCCTGCGAAGCCAAAGATGCGCCGCAAGATATTTACACAAATGCTGCAGTCAAATACCATACTTTTCCCGCGTTCTAATCAAGCCAGCTACGAAAACGGCCTGCATGTATTGGAGGATGCAACAACAACAACCACAGCACGAGATGCTACAGCCAACGCCTGAGGAGGCATTGCTACAGCTACGTGTCCTGACGAACAGCGAAGGATAAAGTTGTTTTTATCATTATTATTTTACATATTTTGCCGCAAAATGGGCCGCAGAGCCAGGGACGCCGAACGCGCACTACAAGGCAAAACATGACGCTTCTCCGCGGGATCAAGCTGCTGAATGTTTATGTGTATAAACGCAGTTTATCAATCAAATATGACACTGCGCTAATATTTGCATAGTTGAGGCTTACCGCCGATATCTGTTGCAGTCGTCCCAGCAAAGCAATTAATTGACAGGACGTTTTTTAAGGCGCGAACACCATCACACCGTTAACCGCACCGCCGCCCGAAAAACACACTGGCATTCGACGTCAAAACTAGCTTCATTTTCATTGTCGCTATTTTGATGGGACAACTTTTGTTGGCTTTACAAACTGATGCTAACGCTACATCTTTTGCACTATCGCAACACGCATGCATTGCGTTCCTCCATACATGCATACGCCTGAATTATTGGACAGCGCGAACGGGCGCTCTTGTTGCTGTTGTCGCTCTTGTTCTTGTTACTCATCCACTGCGCGCGTTATTTAAATGCGGACTAACCCCCCCCCCCCCCCCCCTCCCTGTAGCTTCATTTTCCATACATGCATACGCCTGAATTATTGCACAGCGCGAACGGGCGTTCTTGTTCCTCATCCACTGCGCCCCCCCCCCCCCCTTCCCGTTTAGAGGTGGTTTAAGAAATGATGTAGCGAGGCACGTATGTCAGGAAAATCACCAGCTACAGTGACCAGCTACATGTAAGTACACTAGTTATGCCTGCAAGTCCGCAAGCATCAAAGCAAGCTCCGGAAAGCAACCTCCTGTAGAGAATGATGTGGCCACATATATGCTAGATATCCAAAATTTTGAGCTGCAACACATTCTATATTCAGCTAGTCTTTTAAAAATGGTCTTGCTGCCACTATACACAAGCATACACAAAAAAAGGGGGTGAGGGGGGGGGAAAGAGAAAAGAAAAAAAAAATGCTTTTAAACGTAAAAGATTGAAATACCTGAACGTACAAGTTGCACATAGCCATACAAGCAGGGACGTAACAAGGGGGTGCACACCGCAGGCACTGTGCGCTCCCATTTTCCCTTTACTTCATCATTTCTACATTTCAGCTAAAGGATGTCATTTACGTTATGCTTTCCTTGGTTTTGTTTTCTGTTGGCTTCATATGATGATGACTAACAAAAATCGAAACCCTCATACCCCTTCTTGTTCAGTGTCTTTCTGCTATATTTTTAAGATATTTGACTTGGGACAACCTTAAGCTGATAGAGCGAATTTATCCAGCAGTATACTGTTGATTTGGGACTGAAAGGATTAATAAAAAGTGCTGTAGTAATACAGCTATTACCAATGCCCTTTTGAATCATTGCTATCAGCTCTGCGTTGCGGGCCATACGAACAGCTCGTATTCGATATTAGATACCTACTCCATACATGACATGAGAAAGGACACCACGTGACATTTCAGTGGCTTCCTAGTCACTGCGGTGTCATAGGGAACGAAGATGCCGATAATGCCGCTCGGGCAGCTCTTGACGACACACAGGAAGAGGCCATACCACTCTCACGGTCCAACGTTGCCAGCAGACTTCGAGTGCTTGCACAGGAGATCACACTCTCTCTATGGTGCACACCAAGCGGCCAGACCAACCGGAGCAATCATAAATACCACCTGCCCTCTTTGATGCATCTCTGTGTGCCAACTGGACTCCGCCGAAGAGAGGCCACTATGCTTTATCGCTTATGGCTAGGGGTGGCATTCACTAAATCTTATTCATTTCTGATTGGAATGGCAGACAATGCTTTTTGCAATGCCTGTCTTTGTGAGGAGACGCTAGAACACATTCTATGCGACTGTCCTGAATATAATGTTCAGAGACAGTCCCTAGCGTCCGTTCTAGCGCACCTTGACAGCAGACCAATGTCAGGTGAAGTGATTCTCACATGTCGTCGACAGAAGACATCGCAGCTGAAGGCGACGAAGGGGTTACTTAGGTTTTTAAAAGAAACGGGCTTGGACAAGCGGCTGTGACAATGATGTCACGTACCATGCAAGAGTGACGGACTGTGACTGACGATGTGTGTGCTCCCCATCTTTCATTCCCCCTCATCCCGCTCCCATGTGTAGGGTAGCAAACCAGTTGTGCTGAACTGGTTAACCTCCCTGCCTTTCCTTCTCCACTCTTTCCTTCCTTCCCTTTTGAAAATGAAGCAGTATGAGACACCAAGTTGATGAATTTTTGGCGATCAAAACACTCGTGCTAATATGTTGTAAGAAATGCTCAGGCAGAACTGCCAGCCAAGCAACCCTGGCAAACCCCACTCATTGCTTTTGTGATGACAATCTAAGCACCAATACTACATGCTTTGGTTGGCATTCAGGTAGTAGATTTCAACAGTGCTGCCAATATTGTGGATTGATTGCCTAGCTTTCACTTTTGCCCAGAACAAAGCCCAACCTTGGGACTGGTCACATTGCCACGTTTGAACAATAAGCGTACCACAGCTTCTAAAGCATCACCACAGGCCGAGTTGCGCCTTTCATTTGTGCTTTCTCCACTTGTTAGGCTGTTTTTTCTCGTGCCGCTGTCAACTGTGGAAAGCTACAATGCAAGTTGTCTCTTAAACACAGCACCATCATGAACAAATTTCATTTAACTATCCAATTTGGCCCTGTGTCAACAGCATTGAATTATGCCCAACCAGATATTGTATTGAACATGCTGACAAAGAGCAGCTCCCAAGTGAGTTACTAGCCTGAAATGACAACTTGAAGAAATTTATTATTCTGTATGAACAAAGTGTGTGCTGTCTCAAAAAAATAAATAAAAATAATAATAAAAAGAAAGAAAAAATATATGCAGATGCAATGAACGTGTTGGAAGTCGTTAATTAAATGCTGTACAACTACAGTGGAATCTCGTTGATACAATTCTGCATAATAAATTTTTTCGTATAGTATACCATTTCTTTTTCTTATATACGATTATGTTCAGATAATACAATTTTCGGATATGTTTTATTTTCCCCGTGAAGATCGTATCAACAAGATTCCACTGTAACTGCGATGAGTACAGTCTGTTCCATCCTATACAAAACCTAAACTCATGCAATGTTTATTTTCATCCACCACAGAGGTCGCACATTTAATCTCATGCATTTTTAAGTTTATGCACTACACTGCTCACAAACTGTGCTGAAATGCAAACAGCCAATCGGCAGATGCACAGTGTGAGATGTCTAGGCAGCAATGCCACGAGGACGGAGGTGATGCTTGTCGAGGGAAGAATGGCGACGACAGGTTTATGCACAGAAAAGCACGACGCATATCTAAATAGATTCGATATCCTTGTGTCACAGTAGTACATGCCCATTCTTGGAGATGGGCAAAGAATGGACATGTACTCAGTGGCACTATACCCAATGGCCAAACCAAACAAAATATAATCGCCAAATAAGCTGCTGAATATCACGCGCCAATGTACCAAGAAGTCTGTATGCTTTAGACTTTAGAGATACCTATCAGCCAACATTATAAGTACAAGTTTTATATCGTAAATTATTGTTTGATTATGCAGAATAAAGGTGCACGCACTGGCACTACTTTGTCGGTCAGCATACAAAGCTAATACAAGCCTGTTTGCTTGAGCCTATATTCAGTGCACATATGTTTATACATATCCACAAATTTATCCAGCGAAATACCAACGTAGCAGCAGCCACTCCAGACCGCTGGGGGGTTAAACAAAAAGGTTTGACGTTAAAAATTACAAGGACAACAATGACCAGAATGGAAAGCTGCAAGTGGCCAAACCTTACCCACTGACGAGTAGCACATTGACCCCTAGGTCAACTTCACAGCCCTCCATTTGGCCCTTCTTTTCTCAGTGCGAACTCTCCATTTAGTCGGCAACTGGTTCTGTTTGCAAGTGGGGTGCCATTTTGTCACCTTAGATCACACATTCTCACATTCAAGCCAAAATTTACCTTGCCTGATGCACAAAAAAAGATTAGGGGAACTCAATATTTAGTAGACAAGTAACAGCCATGTAACGTCAACAGATGCACAAGTCAACGTGTCCCAACTACCACCTAACGCAAACAGACAAAGCGCATGGAGGGCCCTTTTGTGGTATCCACAGACCCTGTTGGTTGCTCAAAGGTAATTTGGGTACCTCACGATTCTTACACACACATGCACACTCAGATACACGTACAAAAACATATGTAAACCAAGGGACAGAGACTGTTACAAAACAGTAAAATTTCACTGTACTCAATTCCCTTACATTTCTACCCATGCTTTGTCGCTGCTGAGAATATACTTCAGAAGTACTTGAGCTTGTTCAGGTTTCCAATCAGCTGGCAGCTGTTCCATCTTGGGTATGCAGGTATATGTGCCATCCTGGATGCATCATAAGGCCCACCTATACTTCAAGCTAATGAAGCTATGCTGGCACTTGAGTAATGCCCATTCACCCGTTCGCAGCATTTCTGATGTTCTTCACAATGAATCATACCAGAACAGGTAGCCTGCATACCACTCGAAATGAACAGTTGCATTGGCCGGGCCAACCCTGACATTCACATTTTTGCTCTTGAGGCTGTTTCCAGAATTTGTTATGCAGATTGGGAACAACTGAAAATGATAAACCCGCCTAAAATGTCTTCTCACATCCACTATCAGAAGGTTTTAAAAGGCTTCATACAGATATGTGATATTTTATGTCCTTCACAGTTTTCAACTGTTGGCTCTGAGCTGAAAGTATGGGAGACAAAACTATGTCTATGACAAAGAGGTTTACACACTAAGAATGCGGAGAAAGACTTTTTTTCATATAAGTAGCTCGATGCCCCGACAGTGTAAGATATGCAAATGTGTCAACTAAGTTATGGCCTGTATTTACTGCTGCAACTATGCTACGCTGCTGTTCCGATTTGTTGGATGAAAACTATATGGAGAACCCAATGAGGCACATGCTTTAGAATTGTGGCTTTTCACACATCCGCAGCACCAGAAACACGGGTAGCATCAAAATTGGATGAGCAGTATCTTTAGCGTACGTTACAGACCATTTCAACTAAAGTTCAATGATGTCACCTTAAGCCGTTAATAGAGAACGCTCTCCAAAAGCATTAGGTGCTCTACTTCAGTGCATTCACTGACACAAGGCATCAAATGAAGCAATCATTTCTTTTTAAAGAAGCTACTGCCATTACACCTTAGTATGCAACATTACTGAACATAATAGCACGTGACACAAAAAAGTCCAAAAGTCAACTCACGCAAAGTCTGATGTGTCAATTTTATTTGTCAAATACTGAATGCTGCCAATTGCTGCACTACATGAGCCCACACATGCGCCACACAAGAACACTGATTTAAACTTCATCTCCAAGGAGACACGAAAGCACTGGTTCTCTTGTTTTTTGGCACAGAACAAAAATTTTACAGCAAAGTTATCATGCACTCCCAGGCAATCCAATAAAGATAGATGTGAACAAAATTTTAGTCATAAGAAAGATGTATATAAACGCACATAGTTATATGTGCAGTGCCCTTGACAAGGCCATAATCCGAGAGATAAAAAGAAGCCCCGAAATCGGGCAAAACCAATCACAACGCTTGCGGCTACTACACTGAACACAACAGTGGTGGCACTCCCTTAAACATAGGACGTGCCAATCAATGTATACATGCTTCTGAAGTGTCCCCGCACAATGGCGCGAGCTAATTAAAAACGGTGCAAAACACAGAAACAAGTACGGCAACAGTGAAGCGCACTCCAATCATTCGGAAAAATTCTCGGCTCTAGTGTTTTGCGAGTCACTGCTGACTTGGTAAAAAAAAAAAACACTGCGGCAGTTGGCCAAGTGAGAGGATCTGCTCCACTCTGTGTCCAGCAGGGTGAAAAAAATCTACAGATGCCCAAGGCACGAAAGGCACACACAGCTCTCTGCCAGCACAACTGCATGGCCCGTCGCATGGTGGCCCCACCCTCCTACCCCATTTTGCTTGCCCACAGATTCTGGCCACGAATCTGGCACAGGAGGAGTGCAGAAGATACACTGCCACGTAGAATATTGCTAACACAGAAACAGTGTGGCCAAACAAAGAAACAAATTATCAACAGGAACTGTGCTGTCACTCATCAGCAGGTATTAGTGACTGTACCAAACGACCACTGCCGTTTTTTCAGCTTGGCCTCAAAAAAAGTGAGGTTACAAGGCTGGAAAACTGGAGACAGCAGTGCCGTCGTGGCAGAAGTGCTGACGACATGACCCGAGGCTTTACAACAGGCATGTCACGTGCAGTCAACAATAAAGCAACAGCTGGAACACTAGGAAAAAAAAAAAAAAAAGAAAGAACAACAACGAGAATAATAGAACGCTGGTGGGCGAGTGGACATGGCTAAAGTATGGTGCACTTCTTTTTGATGGGGCGTGGCTTCTTGCGCGGCCCATTGCTGACGGCCTTCTCGGTCTTCTTTCTGTTACGAATTTCCCGCATCAGGTCAAAGAAAACCTGCACAGATGTAGCAAAGCGTAGGTCTTGAGAATGCAGCACGGATAAGTTGAATTAGCCTTAGTAATTGCCTTGTAAAGAGAAACAACAGCTTATTAAATGATAAGTTCCATTCCAGGTAGCAATTCCACTGACAAGAAAGCTGCGATGGTGACTACTGCTTCTCAGATGTTCTGAAGCAAGTGATGTGACAAAGTGCAAGGAACGCTATGACCAAATACATATTCAAAATGCAGGAACCATGTGTAACAATCTGAAGAAGTTATCAGAAGGCACGAAGTGCAAAAGAGCTCGAGTGTTTCACACCTTAGGCATTTAAGCATGCAGCATGTATTTGAGATGTGACCTTTAGTGTTGGAGCTACATAGAGCACTTCTCAACTCCAGACTTCAGGGTTAGAAGACAGTCGAGCTCCCTCTTTCTTTTATATTCCACTTCTTATTTTTTTTTAAGGTGTTAGCCTTTCGGCATCAAAAGCTTTCTACACATGACTGTGAAGCCCCGTCTTCTGTATAAAGTTAAAAAAGGAGTGGAATGGAAATATGATCCTTGAGTTCAGTTGAGCAAGTTGAGTCGAGCTTTTTTTCATACAACCTACATAGGTTTTCATGGCCAGCTATGCAATCCCCTAGTCTGCTACTGCGTGTGTGAGCTCTCTCTTCTACACCCCCCCCCCCCCCCCTTGTCTTTTCCTTCTTTCTTTCAATTGCCACAGACATCCGAAAATAAATTCTTGCTGGGCTAGTTGGTGAAACAGGTGGGAACAGACCTTCACCTTGTCTACCCTGTCTGTATGTGTGTCCATCTGTGCCTATCATCCATTTAGCAATAATTCTTGCTGGCAGTGACCTACAGTGGAATCTCGATAATACGAATCTCACGGGGGTCACGAAAAATATTCGTATTAGCCGAAATTCGTATCATAGTGCAGAACTGGCTACAACGTGGCCTTTTCCGACTCCCGTTTACCCTCCCATAGAACTCCATGTATATGCATACCGCTTACAGTGAAGCCGCGCGAGACGAAATACCGGTTATAATGCGGCTTCCGCGGGAAAATCTCGCTGACAAGGGCGGTAGCAATCACGCTTCTCAACGAGATGTGCCCACCGATGGGAGAGGAGATCAACGAGGGTGATGCGGAGGAGGAGCATGAGATGTGAAGCATGAGTCCAAGGGCAATAAAATCGTCGCCACGCGCCATATGTGCAAGTGAAAGCGCGAGGGGAACGCGTGCCTTCACGGACAGCGAACGCACAGCGGAGAGCAAACGCGACTTCCGTCACGCGAAAGGCCGTGGGGGTATGGGAGGGAGGGAAGGGGGCGATGCTGTGCTGCAGCACCAAATGCATATCTTGCAACCGGGCGCAAGGATAACTGGCGACGCAATCTCCCATGCAAAAGGAGCAAAGCAGGAAGGCAGCGCCGGAGGGAGGGAGGCTTCTACTCTGCCAACAAATGCAATCTTGTACTTTGCGTCTGTGCCAGCTGTCGGTGTTGTCAGCGCGCACCGTATCTTGAAAGCGATCTCCACACGGCTCTGACCTTTGTATGCGCTGTGCTTACGCCGCTTAGTTTCCGTTGAAGCGATAGACCGCACGAACCTTCGCTCGCTGCGGCGGCCACGCTTCCCAATGCCTGCGTGGGGAAAGGCACAAAAGCAACAAAAGCGCCACCGCTTCTAACTCTTCGCGCCCAGTCACGGCCTCCGCGGTGTCCGATGCCACGTCCGCGTCTCCGCACCAAAAGAGAAAGGGAGAAAGCGCGTGAGTGCGTGCTGTTCTCTGTCGCGGCCGTCGGTGGGGCGGCGCTTATTTGTATCAACCGACGTGGGTTGAAAATCAATTCGTAACAACCGTTCTCTAGCATGTTGCAAAGTAATGGGGCTCGGCCGGGACCACAGAAAAATTCGTATCATCCGGAAATTCGTATTAGCCGTGATTGTATCATCGATATTCCACTGTAGTGCTTGTCAAATGGGCAGCTAGTCAAGATTTAATACTAGGATGAGAGAAGGGGTGGGTCTCAACGAGAGAAAACCAGCTTGAACAGGGCTCACCTTGTCGACGTTGGTGCGGTTCTTCGCGGAGGTCTCAACGTAGGGGACACCCCACTGGCGTGCCCGTTCCTGCGCCTCCTCGACGGACACCTTGCGGCTGTCCTCCATGTCCGCTTTGTTCCCCACAAGGATGAACGGTATGTTCTCGTCGCCTTTCACCCGCAGAATCTGCTCCCTGCATGTGGCACATTTGCATCTCTTAACACTCACTGCAGCATGGTTGATAGGATGTGACATTGCAAAGCAACACAGGAGCTATGAGAGACTGTAGAAAGGGGGCTCCAGAATCATTGTGCCTAGGTGTGGGTTAACAGCAATATTTCCCAATTTTTAAACAATGTGATAATGACTTATGTACATCACACGATACATACAACGCCATTCAGAACTGGACATCTGGTTACTGAGCAACATATATAAGAGAAACAAACAAAAAGTCATCATGTCTGAAGCTCCGTCACAATGATGATATGTGGTGTTCGATGGCGCAAGGGCCAGATATGACCAAAGAGTGCCAAAGCCTTGTCATGTGATGACAGCAAGACAACCCATGAAGACCATGTCACTGAATTCACAGAGTGCTGTGTCTGTTCAAGAAGGCAAAGTGTGATACTAAAGCACCGCACATCTTATTTTAAAGGGGTACAAACACTGTGAGATCGTCTAAATAAATTGCCTCATCCGAATCAAGGAAAATTCATAAGCTCCCAAAGGCAAGGCACACTTTATAAGCATAAGTTAGCTACTCTATGCATTTGCTCAGCAACAGCAGCAGAATCGTTAGAAACAGTGACCACTTGCACCTGCCTTTCTCCTAGTAGACTCCAATGATTGTCGTTATCCTTATATTCAAACAGAAATTCATATAGTCAAGAACTTCGAATAGTGAATTACGGAACTGAATACCAATTCAACAGCAAGGACTGCTCTACTTCTACAAAAGATTTCACATATTTACACACCCCTAAATTTAGATTATGTGTGATTATGAAATCTACTGCCTACTTATGCTGACAGACTGACCTCACAATGAGTCTCACTATGGAACCACCACAAATATTGTCAGAAGTTCTTGTTATTAGTGGTATGAATGAAAACTATTCTTGAAAAATGTTTGTTGAATACACAGATTTGATTTCACAGATTTGTTTACCCAGAGCAATTTACCTGATGCTCAAAGTGTGCCATAGCATGCGCACAGCCTCAACACTTTACTCTAAGCTAATCACTGCACAATAAAGGTTCAGCGCTTAAAGCATCATGGCAAGATCAGTCTATTTTGTTAACAGTGCCATACCCTGGCTTGGTTTCCTTTTTAAAGGGGCAACTTTAGCCTTGAACACTCCCTGCTCAAATACTACATGTGAAATATAGAAGTGGGCCAGTACTGAACCAATCTAAATGAAATTGATTACACTTAAACGAAAAAAAAAAAAAAAGCTTTTTGTAGTTTACACACAAATCTTTCTTTACAATTTTTTTTAACAAAAATTGCCAAATTTCTGAAAGAATGCAAGCACCACATGCATGAGTCTTCATGACAAAATAAAATGCCTTTCAGAAATGCACTGAAATATAAAAAGCTGTGAATAGGACTTTTGCACGAGTAAACAAAATAATTACTTGTAAACTGTATATATTGCATATTTGCCTGCTGTCAACGCTAATATAGATGCAGTTTACCGAATTGTGATAATCTGTTTTTGGTGTAAAGATAGAAATTTGTAAACACTTTTTCCCTCCCCCCCCCCCCCCTCCTAAGTAAGCAATCACCGGCAATATTTCACCAAAGTTAAAAGCATAAAACAAAAATTTGGCATGATTCCGGAAGCCTTGAGTCCCCAACCACTCCTGTAATTCTAGTCTTTGTTAACATTGCTTGAAAAGACAATTTCAGTTTTCAACTATTTAAGAAAAAGGAATTGTAGTACTAATGCATTTGTACCAAGTATAAAACAAGACTTTTCCCGAAATTTCCCACCTCAAAACGTGCCTTGTGTATATTTGGGTTTGTGGCACGTATTATCATAATAGATATATTTTTTTCTTTTTCAGAGAGACCGAAAGTCCCCCCTTGCGTAACATTTGCGGTCACATTATTTACATGCAAATACGGTACTCATTATCTGCCCACAAATGCTTCAACAGGCCACCTTATAAAACAGTTGAGTACATAGTAGTGATGTATAACTATTGGTAAATGACTACTGATAGTAGAGATAGCTTTTCAAAACAACTGATTGTGTTGAAAAGACTATCGATAGTATTACTATTGATAACACCATTGATAGTATTACGACAGTACTCTATGGAACTATCGTAGTGTAAAAAAAATATTGTTTTACTATTGTGTGCTGCAACAACCCAGAGTGGCACGATCGTTACTGCCGTGTGCATAGCACAGGGCTCGAAACATGCAGGGAAATGTCACCAGGATTATGTTACAGTGTTTTCGTGCAGCAGTGTTTACGTCGAGTGACCTTACATTATTGATATTGCACGTGCACTATCGAAAATATACTACCGATATCAATATTAATAGAGTGCTATCGATTAGCTCACTATCGATGGTGCTATCGATAGTTTTGCATCCCTAGCACATAGCCGCTAAAATCCCAATCATTCGTAGCAATGTATGTCCAGAGGCCAAGTACCTGAACTCTGTTGTTGCAGCAAAGTTCTCTGGCTCCTCAATGCTGAAGACACAAAGGAAGCCTTCGCCCGAGCGGAAGTAATTGTCCCGAATGGCAGCATAGTCCTCCTGACCGGCAGTGTCTAGAATGTCGATTTGAACCTCCTCCCCATCGAGGATGACTTTCTTGCGGTACGAGTCTGCCTTGGTTGGCTCGTAGTCCTCGACAAACTGAAACAAGCAACACACATTCAATAAGGCTTGCTACCAGTACTTTCATTATAAGCTACATACTGGCCTAAAAGAAACGCTAAACAAATTTAGCTGAAAACGTCTGTTTGCAACTGGCAGTTTTATGGTGCTATTCAAGAAGCATTATCACACAAGAAACCATTATCACAGGTTTAGAAACAGACAACCTGCGAGTATTTGATGCAAAAAGCTTAACACAATGTTCTACTTTGCCATCATTAAACTTGGCATTTAAAAGTTCACATCGGTTTCTCGTGTATGAGAGTACTCATTATTTTATTTGCAGCAACCTTTGGCAGCTCCCACAGAATTTCCCACGAGCAGCAACAGATACTACAGACATCATGGCATAATTTACAACAGGTGACAACCACATGGGCAAGCACCGCCAAAAAAAAAAAAAAAAAAATTAAGGCTTTGCTTCAATGTGCAAGTTTCCTGGAATGCACCAATTGATTGCATCTGGCCACAATGGTAAATGTTTGCTTAAAGTGTGTACAATAGCGGTAGCTGATGAGTCACACAAAAGGCACTGCACCACAAAGGCTCCTACCTCGTCGTACATAAATTGAAGTGTAAGTGCCGACTTGCCAACGCCTCCGCTGCCCACCATAATGACCTTGTGCAGCGCAGGCTGGGCATTCTTTGTTTTGGACATGGTCCCGTCTTGTCAGAAGCTGATGCTGCATGTGCAAGCAGAGGGGGCAAGTAAATATGAGGCAGCATGCAGGGCCAATATAAAGGACATTTGCTCTATCATTGAATTGTCAGACTGCAATATATATATATATATATATATATATATATATATATACACAAAAAAAAGTCAATGGTCCTGGTGCTGAAAGCGATGCACAACATCCCATTCAGTATCTTTGGATAGATAGATGTCTCGACCACCCCCCAAAAAAAACTTTGGTACTATTACTAGACAAAATTCATTGGCTGGAACTGTGCGAGATGCCCAATTAGCTTTATGAGACAATGCAAATATGAAATGCCTCAAGCATTACAGGCACCTTGCTTGGCAATATTTGAACAGGTATATGTGAATGTTTTCTCAGTGGCAGATTGACTGACCAGATTTGACCAGATTAAACATCTCTGAGCTACACTTTGGGTACAATGGGCAACTTAGCATAGGGAATAATTCAGACATCTAGAGTTTGCTAATAAGCACCAAAGACCAGTACAGAGACATCTCTGCACTCTGCCCATGTTAAAATGTGGCAGCCATAACCAGAATTGGCCCGGTGACTGCACACAGGAACAGAATATCACTGCCACTGAGGCACCCCAGCAGGGGCATATTTGCGTAAAAACTGTTCACTCAAACCTGAAGCCACATTTGTATACAGGTAATTTTGAAATTTGTTCGAGTGCTCAGATAATGTAATACAGACTTGGCTGCGATATCAGAAACAGTAAGCCTAGAATGATCTGCTACGCTCTGAAATACTTTCTTGTAATTTTACAGTCCCGCTGTTAAGCGAAGTTTCGCAGTCGTTTTCATATGGTGAAGCAGCCAGCAATGCAACCTGTGTCAGAGTCCCAAACTTTTCTTTCAAACGTAATTATCGATAATTACAAAATAAAAGTTACCTTGCGTATACTGCACTCAAATAGAGAACTTCTTCATGGAGTTTTTTAGCCAGTAATCAGCAGTTATTTTCTTTCCCCACGTCACGTTTTATCGTCTCCATGCGGGAGGTCAGCTAGGAGTTTGTAGGGCTACAGCGGTGAAAGTTGCCAGCACCATCCTGCAATGCAGCCTGTAAAGGGGCCTCGAAGCTGCCATACGACCAGGGCTTCAGTGATGAATCATCTCACTAACGACAACCAGCAAACAGACCTCTAGCACTTTAGAAGGGTATGAGAACTCTCTAATACAGCCCCTCTGTCTGATGTATCAGATCCTCAGATTGGCATACATCTGCACAGTAATTTTTTTTCAGCATGTGCGACCTGCATTCCAGCAGCATTACCTGGTACCTATGTTGGCTGCCATGCTGACTTGCACATCCTGTTGTTATATATAGAACTTTGCTACATGTGCCTGCAACATTTGTCAGACTCAACATTTACTTCCTGTTTGATTTCCTCATGCTGCCGGCGACTGCATTAACAAGATCTGGGATTTCAGTTGCCTCCCACTGCTCCTGGCAATACTTATTCACCCTGCAATGAACATGCGCACCATTACTAAGGCCTCTGTGCTGTTTGTTGATGGGCACTTTGAAATAAAAGATGAATTAATGTATTGTGGCTCCCGTTCCTCAGGCCTGAAACCCTGCAACTTCTTTCTGATCTGGTGTCATAATACTGAAATGTGGTGTTCAAAGGCTAATATGCATATATGCAATATAAACTAAGACAATAGTTAATTTTTAAAGCAGGTCATGTACAGCAACTATTTTTAAAATGCAATTAGCATTTCTCTACAGTTTAATTATTCACAATATGCATAGTTAATCAAAATGATAAAGACAAAGGTTGACATGGGTCATCCTGAAATAAACCAAAACTGCAAGCTTTCTATTGCTTTACTGACGAGGGAACGGCAACTTGCACTGCTGCCATTCAAGTTTCCTTAATTCTTATATATTTCAAGATAACAGATGAATAGAACAGCCGACATAGCTCTGCTTATTTCAATAAGCAGATATCTGCTTTTGCAAATATACTGGCCAGCAGCTGATAAATACTATTCTAGTAATGCCTCGTGGTGATTACCGACATTGGCAGAACTGAACACAGAGAACACCATCAATAAAAGAGATGTTTCTGGAGCAAGGTTTTATAAGGACCAAGTATAGTACTGAAGCCTTCCATTCTTCAACACATGTTGTTAAGCACTATAAGCAGGCAGATAAGCACTCCAAGAGTGCAATGTACATTGGCTTTGCACACAATCACTGTTTGTTTTATAAACATCAATACTGATTGGGGCTGCAAGTACTCCAATCATGGCATCTAGCCCACACAATTCAGGTTTATCTACTGTGCACTCGCTTGTGTAAATACCAAAAGTGCAGGCACATGAAAGAGAAAAAAATGAAAGTAACATGGCAACTATTATATCTGCGTCACTGATGAAATGGCTACTCTTGCAAGACGCAAACAGCCCCCCCCCCCCAGTAATCTTCAGATTAACTGGTCAATTTCATAGCCATACTGTGAAAGTACTCTAGCCACTGCTTGAATATAGTAGTTGTAGTGGCTCCAAAATATGGTTCATTACCCACATGGAGATTTGCAGCACACAAGGAGACGAAGAGTACACACAAGGGCACATGAAACGGATAAACAGAAAATAAAACAACATTGAGTGACAATGATAACAGAATTTCGACTGGGTATAATTATCAAAGAAAAAAAAAATGCACCATGATCGGAACCCCTAGCAGGGTAACCTTCTGGATGCTTCAATGAACTTATGGAGAGCTGCTATAATGAACTCGTGGCATTCCCCTAATGCACACCAGCTGATGTGCACCAAGTGACAATGGGTTTGATCACGATAAAGTGAAACCTCGATCACTGGTTAGAAACATGAGGAACTTCTTTATTCTGGTGCATTAGAGAAGTAGCTGCCTCATATAACATATGCTAAGGCCACAAAACTGTCATTTTGATTTTAGCCCGATTAGTATTCATACGATCATAGCAGCATCAATTTAGCATGAAATCCAGCAGACTAATGTTCAATTATTAGATACCTGCATTAGGCATTGTATAAGGAAATGTTAAGTTACACTGCCTTGAAGACAAATGAGATGTTCCCCCTAAAGTTAACGACCCTGCACAAGCTCTTCAGGCTTCACCGCAACAAAAAAATATGGAAGCCACTGCCACTGACAGGCACCTGGACAGCGAAAGGTGCTGAAATGAGGTGAAAACCATTCATATTGTATGGTCAGTCACATTATGGTAGTGCGCTTATTTGCTCCATAAAGGTTGCCACCAAATAGCCTCACCCATTGTGACAAGTGAACATTCGTTTTGTATATTCTCATTGCAGATGCTGAACAGTTTTTTTAATTACTTTCCGGTAGAGTTCACAAGCACACAAGTAAATTTCGCTGCTCTTGAAACTAAAAGAGAGGGCGAACTTTAGCTATCAAATATTTAATACGAAACTCGTACAAGAGGTCTTTCGAGGCTAAAGCAATGACCCAGGGCTACTGTTTAAAAGCCAACAAAGAAATCGGGATTTGCGATCTCTGGAAAGCTATGCTGCACACGACGATGAGATAGCCAACAATTACCACGTCGAGTGCATTGTCCAGACGACAGGGCGGTATCAAAAAATGTACATTGCGACTCGACTGAGCTGGCTGCAAATAAAGTGGTGTAATGTGCAAGACGACGATCAGCACAGCGTGCATCCTGCAAAGATGTAGCGGCGTTATCGTGGAGGCTGACACACCCCATTGGAACGAAGACAAGAAGAAAAGAAATGCAGCTTTGATAAACAGCGCACAGCAGACAGCTCGGATGACACAGCACGCACTTCGGCACGAATGACAGATCGGCGCTCTCTCGCGGCCAGTGACTAAAGCCAGGGACTAGGGCGTACTGCTCACGCCTGTCGTGAGAGCCGCGCGCAGTTACTGAAGCGCAGAAATGGGCACACACGCAAGTACTCGGGTGGCGAAGGAATACGCGCGCTACGCTGACCTGGCAAAGGCATCTAAAGGCGGCCGGGGCACAGGGAAACGAGGCTGTGCGACCGCCGACTTTGATAAGCGGACGCTGCAGAATCCACAAACCGAGTGACAACTGTGAGCGCCGCTCCGGCAGCCGCGAATGACCGGACAGGCAAATCCAGGGTAGCCGGTCGCGCGGTAACTTGGATCATCCAAATGGCCAGTTTACGCAATCGCTGTACCGGAAACGGGCTTGCCGTGCCACTGTGCGCAGAAAACGTGCTAACATCGCTGTTAGAAACTGGCGATCACGATCTAGTGACGTACACCAGTGCTGGACGAGCGATGCGCGCTTGAAGTCGTGCTGAAAGCTCAGGCACGGGCGGCTGCTAACGCCAGGGCGTCACACCAGCAACTACGCCCAGCAACCACCCTGGGCGACCGCTACAGTTTCGTTGCAATAGATGCATCACGGTCGCCGACCACATTTATCCGCCGTGACTCGTGGTTTCGAAGAACGAGGGGAAACCAGAATAAAAACTTTTTTTTCCCTTATGCAATCCGCGCGCAGGACAGACCCGATCCGCCTCCAAGAGAAAAAAATCCAGCCCAAAATGTCGAAGTGACACATACCTTCGTACTCCTTAGCGATGTTTGAAATCACAGATGCGTTGATGACGGCAGTAAGCGCATAGTCGGCCAACGGCTTCTTCAGAGGAGTATTAAACTGCCGGCAGATTGAGCGTGTCAAACGACATACCTGTGGCACTTCACGCCATAAGCCATGGACGCTGTAGGAACTATGAATCATGGGAGATTGCTTGCGTTACAATGGTCGACGGCAGATAGCGCGACGATCGGGAGAGAAAGTATGTGGCGCTGTCGTCGAGGTCGATGTTGAAAAGTACACAGAGCAGACCACAGTGGTTACGGTGGTCTGCTAAGGTTATGGTTATTTGTGGTTAGTTTCCCATTTACAAAGAAATTCACGGAAAAAGAAAACGGGACAAGAAAGACTGGCAGACACCGCGCTAACTGGAAAATACACTTCATGTGCTAGCATCGCTGAAAATCGTGTAAAGGTGGCTGGGATCAAGTTCGCTCTTGGTCTTCTTGGGAATATATTTGTATAATAAATATTTTACATATCCAAGTCTATCGTGCATGTCCGCCTGCCCTCAAAACTACTCAACAACGCAAGATCGTCAGTGAATGTTACATCAAATGTCTTGCAACTCTCAGATGTGCCAAGAACAGAAAAGAAATGGTGGGAGCATGTAAACGCGCATTGTGAATATGAATCTTCATTGTTGCAGACACCTGTGAATTACTGTCGTCCTTTCAAGGTGCTCTTATGTTGAAAATCGTCCAAGAAGTCGCCGTTTTCGAGCATGAATTATTTTCTTTATGACGCAACTGCACGATGCAACGTCCTTTACTACAATATAACGTCTGACGTGACGCTGGCTCGTCGAAAAGAGCATTTGATTCGTTCAATTCGATAGGTTGCAAGTGTGAGCTGTGTTCTGTTGATTTTGCACGCATCTACAAGCGCATTTCCTTTCGGACAAGCACCAAGTGAACTTAATGTTGCACCAAGCGCCCTAACATCCGTAATCACGTGGACGTGGCCTCCGATAGTCGTATAGCCTCCGAGATCCGGCAATGCATACATACGTGCACATATCCACGTGTGCCCTTCACGTTTTGCCACTCCGAAGTGAGTATCATTTGATCAGCAATGCGACAGCCAGAACGTTTCACAACAATTTCCAGACTGTATTTATTAAAATAAATATTGTGCTTAATGACGTAGTCAATCAATGCGTCCTATATATATATATATATATATATATATATATATATATATATATATATGTGTGTGTGTGTGTGTGTGTGTGTGTGTGTGTGTGTGTGTGTGTGTGTGTGTGTATTTGACATTGCAAAATAACGATGGCGCGCATAATTAACACAAGTATCGTTCACTGACATTATTTCACCGTCTTTGTATCGCGTGAATGTAGGCGTTTTGCTCTTATTGCATAAAAATACGGCCCGAGCCACCAGAGCAGTACACATTTACGCCAACATTGATTTAACGTTGGCTAAAGTCGGCCGCAGCGATGTCGGAGACATCCGGAAGCGAATTCATTCGGACGGGCCTCTTCTACATGTCTTGTACCCTCTAGGAAAATTTGCAGAAAAGTGTTTGAAAAAGGTGCTCAGGCAGCATGTTTTCTCGTTCAACTGAATTTTCCGCCCATGCTTGTAAATCCCCTATTTTCCGAAATTCGGAGTTTTGCATTATTCTCAAAACCCGAAAATCTTAGATCAATTCATATCTGAATACTAAAATATCAAAACACGCGAAGCACATTTTATTTTTCCTAGAACGTCTGAATGGACAAAAACGTATACGCACAAGCAAAATACTTGAACACGGAACACCTTTAATTTTGCGTATAACAACCTTAGCTTAAAGCTTATTGTAAAACACGCAAGCATACTTTGCGAGATTGCTGTCAGTGATCGAAGCGCGCTCCTTTCTATTGACGACTCTCAGCTTTGAAAACGCCCTTTCAACGTTAGCGCTAGAAACAGGAAGCGCCAGAAGGCGCAGCGAGAAAGCACTGCAGCCACTGGACATTGTGAAGTCTCCAAAACGACAGGGAAAGTCGTCAGTTTCAGGAAGCACTAATTGAGAAATAGGCACATAGGTTTCGAACACGCAGGGAAGCTCATGCTTCACATTTGGGTTCACAATTTGAACACAGTACCAAACGATTCTTTGGTGTACTGGAGTTGATCGCACAGGTTCCTCTCAGATGTCTGTCTCCACTTTTCGGTGACAGCAGCGTAGTATCCGTTAAAGTCTGCAACAGTCGTTAAGCGTTGATTCTCGTCAAGGAGGTCCAACATACTTGTGACATCTGATGCGAAGACCTCGGTTGGATCCCGTCACTGACTGATGAGTGCGTGCAAACGAACCCCCAGTATGGGATAAACTTGGTATACCATGCAGGGTACTCTCTGCCTCAAGTTCCTTAATGATTGAGATCACGGCACACGCATTGGTCTTCAGAAACCTCATCGTAACGAGCAAGTCATGCACAGCTTCAGGCGATGAAACAAGACTCCTGAGCTTCACACACTTCGTTCCCTTAGCTTCATCGCTTCTCAAGAAAGACAATATGGCGCGCCAGTAGTCCAAATTATCTTCTAGAGCTTCATAAAAAGAGAGCCACCGCGACGGACATATGGTTTTCAGCGACTTGATGGTCATATCCATGGCCAAGCACACAAGACCAACCTTACGGCGCAGCTCCCGCGACGATTTCAACATGGCAGGAAAGTGCACAACAAAATCGTGAACTACGTTGAACGAGCTCGTCCTGATTCCATCTTCCGGAGCGTTGTTCAGTAGGTGGCACGGATCTTTGAAGTGAAGCGCCTGTAAATCGGGGTTGGAGAGTTGCAAGTCCTTGTGAAGCTTCTGCACGTAGGAAACTGAGTCAGAGCACAATACAGCTACGTCGCCTAATGTCTTTCCAACCTTCTGAAGGGCGGTTTGTATCAACATGCCAATTGATACTGCGTTACACTGCTGCACTATTTGCAAGTCGATCATGAGTGTTCTACGTCCAGGAAGCTCGTCATCGTAGAATGTAGCAAGCACCGCCACGGCCGGACGTCCACGAAGTTCCGGTGACTCGTCGATGGTGACGGAAATGGGCTCGTCTTTCAGCAAAGAGCTTATCGTCGCAAGGTCTTTGTCACTGACCTCATGTAGGTATTTCCGATATAGTTGGTCACTACTTGGCATCGTGCGTGCCGCCTGACACTTGCTTCGAAAGAGACTGCCAAGAGGTCCATCAGCCTGGTGCAGTGTAATCCCAGCATGACAGAGTGCACGGCAAAACTGGTGCGGGATGTCATTCGCATCTTCTTTCTTTGAGCGGGCCCGAGTGATGCATTCTTCAAGCGAACTTTGCTGTGGCGAGTTGCCTGTGAGATAGGAATAACAAGACGATGTGAACAAATCGGACTCCAACCATGCAAGTCTGTTTAGACCCTGGCATAGATGTAAGCGTGCACGACGAAACCTCGTGAAACTGTACGAAGCATGCTGCATTCACTCTCACGCAGCCGTTAATTCAAAGCACCAACCCTTCAGCAAGATCTCACCTGTGTCTGCGTGGCGCTGCTTCATATGGACGTGGCGCTGTGATCGTAAATCCTCCGCAATTCTCACGGCGCCCTTGCCGTTGGCAATGCTGTCACACGACAAAGCTTGCAAACAATGACTCCTTCAGAGGACGTCGACTCTTCGAAATCGCTATACTCTTTTACGTAGTCGCCGCAAAGCTTTCGTTTTCTTCCCATTTTGCTCGCGCGAAATTTCTCTTGACGCGCCACAGAAATGCGGCATGTGAGCATACGAAGGTTTCCGTGAGCAGGCTTTCCACGCTTAACCCTCACTGTCGTGGCTGTCTGAAACTGTTCTCTCTCGCGCGCGCGTACGAGCAGACCAATCACACACACCCAATACTCCGCGTGGCTGCAATTCACTCCAATGAAATCTCTTGAGGGGGGCAGCGGGCGGCGAAGCCGCTGTCGCCTGGCGCGCCTTCGCCAGGGGACCGTTTATCAAGATGCCGACGCGTGCTTCTGGTGCGCCTACATTCGTTGACCTGTTGACATCTCTCGCTTCGTGCGCGACAATGCCGTTATTAAATGTGCGATGGGTGCGGTCTCCGAGATACGCGCGGTAAACTTTAAATCGGTCATACCAGAAGTTGTATAAATGAGCGCTTAGAACTTGCCCTTTCGATAAAGAACGGAACCAGATCATATTGTCCCTTGAAATCTGGAGTTTATCGGATAAATCCGAATTTTAAAAAATTTTACCGGCGAATGTTTATCGGATTTTTTCTGATAAAACCGAAAACACGGAGCCCTAGTAATAACGTAAGTCTCATTAAGTGGCGCGGAATGGAGAGACGTACTCGAAGATAACAGTGGCAGGGGGCAGCGAGACAGAGCGCCGGCATCCTGATGTTTTTTTCCAGACTTGTACACAACGTCAAAATCGTAATCTTGTAATCGAACCACCCAGCGACCAAGGCGTCCAGACAAATTTTTCAGTAACGACAACCAGTATAATGGGTGATGGTCGGTTATGACCGTGAAGTGGCGTCCATAAATATATGGTCGAAATTTTTGTATGGCCCAAACTACTGCGAGGCATTCCTCTTCTGTGATCGAGTAGTTCTGTTCGGCAGCCGTTAATGTGCGACTGGCATAAGCAACAACTCGCTCTCGTGCAGTGGTATCACGCTGTAGAAGGACAGCACCAATCCCATGGCCACTAGCGTCGGTGTACAAACAAGTTGATGCGTTCTCATCGAAGTGACACAGGACGGGGTCGGATGTCAAGGCTTGCTTGAGGGCTTGGAAAGAACGTTCACAGTCGTCTGTCCAAGTGAGAGCAGTGCTCGACGTCAGCAACTTGTGCAGCGGCGACGCCATGGCAGCAAAATGACTGATGAAGCGGCGGAAGTAAGAAGCCAGGCCCAAGAAACTTCTTAACTGTTTTTGATTTTCAGGGCGAGGGAAGCGAATCACGGCAGCAACCTTGTCAGGATATGGTCGAGCGCCATCTTTACTGATAAGGTGTCCCAACACTTTGATGTTCTTTCGGGCAAAATGACATTTCTTTGTGTTAAGTTGGAGTCCAGCGTTAGAAATGCATGTTAAAACGTCGTCCAAACGCTCAAGGTGGTGACGAAAAGTTGTAGAAAAATAACGATGTCATCTAAATAACACAGACAGGTCTTCCACTTAAGGCCGCGTAAAACTGTGTCTATCATGCGTTCAAATGTTGCAGGAGCATTACATAAACCGAAGGGCATCACGTGAACTCGTAAAGTCCATCTGGTGTCGCAAAGGCTGTCTTGTCCTTGTCCGCTTCGTGCATGGGTATTTGCTAGTACCCAGATCGAGGGTCTAGACTTGAGAAATATTCAGCGTCCTGGAGGGAGTCAATGGCATCGTCAATTCTTGGCATCGGATATACGTCTTTGCGCGTGATCTTATTAAGTGCTCGATAATCGACGCAAAATCGCACACAGCCGTAGTCGTAGGTTCTTGTTCGACCAATGGACATCGTTTCCCCAGCTGACATCACCAGATTCCCCCTGCTGACATCATGACGACCGCTGGGGATACCGGAAAGGCGAGGGGAGGAGGAGGGCATTGTTTTTTTTTTTTTTTTTTTGGTTTTGTGGCGCGCCCGAGGCGCGTAGCGCTGCAGCGGTTGGCATCGTTGACCGTGACCGCATGCTGAACTCGATGCGCGTGTTTACTTGAAATGTTCAAAAAATATCTGAGGCGGTTTAGGGGCCCTTTAAGCACGTCATCAGCGTTGTCTGCAATGATTTTTCGTTCTGCGGAAGATACGCGATACGGGCGACGGCGTACAATCGAGCTGCCTTCGGTTTCGATGCGATGCACAGCAACGGAAGTGCGCCGCAGATGCTTGGAGTGAGCGTCAAATAAAGCGCTGTGTTTTTGCAGTAGTGTAATAAGGTGTTCTTTCTGCGCAGCAGTCAGATCGGGATTTATCGCGGCCGTTAAAGCAGTGGTCGCAGCATGATCATCAGTTGTGGTAGACAAAGGC
This sequence comes from Dermacentor silvarum, assembly GCF_013339745.2. Taxonomy (NCBI): domain Eukaryota; kingdom Metazoa; phylum Arthropoda; class Arachnida; order Ixodida; family Ixodidae; genus Dermacentor; species Dermacentor silvarum. Next base: position 163,909,425 of record NC_051155.1, on the reverse strand, counting down.
GGTGATTCGGTGTGAAGGGGTACTAGCGAAAGAGGTTTGGTATCAGCAGAGTATGGAAGGACTCTGGTATCAGTAAAGCAAGTCAAAGTGGTGCCCTGGGTGAGTACAACTGGGGAAGAAGTAGGGTCACGAACAGCCATCAACGCTCTACCGTCGTGAAACCGTACCAGGCTAGGAGCAATGCTAAGCCCACCAGATATGCACCGACCACTCGGTGAGGAACACATCACCATTCACAATCGTGTCGCAAGTGAGTGTTAGGCTACGCTCAATGCCCGGGGTAATGAAAGAGTCGGTGCACGCGACGAAGCGCAGGATGTGAGAATCGACAGCGCGGACGAAGATTCAGTGTTCTTCATATGAATAGTTCGCTGACGGCAAGAAATAAAAGCTGACGCTGAGGACAGGAAGTCCCATCCCAAAATCATTGCGTAGGTACACGAAGATAGCACGACAAACTGAATGTGGTGAAGGATACCATCAATGAAAACACGTGCAGTGCAAACACCGGAGGGCTGAATAAGAACTGCATTAGCAATACGTAGGGGAGGACCATTATATGGAGTCTTCACTTTTGCAAGCGAGAACACAAGTCAGTACTAATAACGGAAAGCGATGCACCTGTGTCAACCAAGGCTTCAGTCCGTAAACCTTCAACAAACACCACAAGTACATTTGACGGGCGCTCCGGAGGAGTTTCAAGTTGCCCAAAGGATGCAGCTTTCCCTCCTGAAGCTCCGGGCGGTGATCGGAGGACGAAGTAGCCGGTCGAAGAGGGGAAGAGGAGCGCAGCATCGGTGATGGAGAGCGACGACGCAGGAAGCGCAATGAATCGGCAGCGTTGAATTCCTGCGGAGAAGGGGGAACGTCGAGGATAATAATTGTATAGTATGAACGCCGACGTTGTGGTACAGGCCCAGAAAACTCATCCCTTTCAAAACCGTCATAGCCACGTCTTTCATCTTGCTGACGGCGTCGGCAAAACCTTGAAATGTGGCCACGGATGCCGCAGTAATATCAAACAGGTCGAGGTGGACTCCATGCGTTGTAAGACTCAAGAGGTGGTGGTCGCGCAGTGATAGGATTCAGGTACCCGTGCATTGCAGGTGCCTGCTGTGGTGGCTGCTGGAAGGGTGGCACCAGGGAGGCAACCTGAGCATAAGTTGGCGTAGGGATGGGGTGCGGGTTCGGGCTTAGCGGGCACGTCACGGCAGCTATCTCTTCTCTCACGATATGGCGTAGGCCGCCACCAGGAGATGTCATATGAACTTCAGGAGTGGTTGACGAAGCTTGGGCGTGCAGTTCCTCACGGATTATGGAGAGAATCAGAGCACGTAGCTCGCTATCGTTGGACGCCCTGAAATCAGACGTGTCAGGGTATAAGCGGATCATTGTAAGCTCATCCAGGCGCTGACATGTACTGATGATGTCTGCGACGGTAGTGGGGTTCAGCACGACAGGAGCATTGAATGCCACAGTCACAATACCCTTGAGCAGGTGGCGTACACGGTCACTGTCAGCCATAGAGCTGTTCACGCGGCGGCACAGAGCGAGGACGTCCTCTATGTACGAAGTGTACGACTCTCCCGTGTGCTGAACACGCTCAGCAAGCTTCTTCTTGGTGATATCTGAGCGGACAAAAGAGTTCGCGAAAATCTGTCGTAGGTTAAGTTTAAACGTGCTCCAGTTTACGAGATCGAGCGCATGGTTGGAAAAACTAAGTTTTTGCGACGCGGTGAGATAGAAGACGACGTGCCGCAGTTTTGCAGGTTCGTCCCAGTGATTAAAGTCACTCACGCGCTCGCATTGCTCCAACCAGTCTTCAACGTCGTCACCGCGAAATCCATCAAACACCGGTGGATCCTTTTGAGGGGTGGTGACTGTCCAAGAAGGGATTGCCGCCGGAGCAGGCAAGGTGGATGTCGCGGTATTGGCCTGCTGGTCTTGGGACATGGTCGAGTGCAGTTTGAAGAGGCGGCGACCCGAGCGGAGCTCCAGGGATGTAGCGTAGGTGAAGCTGAAGCGAGACTGGGGGCGAGAGGACCGAGGAACCGGGCAGCACACTCCACCACTTGTGAGACAACGTTTGATGATGATCATGATGATGATGATGGTGATGATGATTAGGCGGTCACTCTCTTCTTTATTCTCTAATGGCGAATTCCATTGGGAGAACAGGAGCACTCAAAAGCACGCTGAAAGTGCTCGTTCCAGAGGCGACGTGTTTCAGTGGTCGAACAGGAGTGGGAGGGCCGTCATCCAGTGGTAGAACAAGAGCAGTTTCGCTGCGCCGAGAGCAGCCGGGAGCAGTCCGGACTGCTCTCGCCTGAAAAGCGGAGTGCGGAGGAAGTCACGTGACTTAAACCGTCATATCCTCATTTCTTTTTTATTTGCTTCTGCAGCCGGCGCGCGCGGCGGAAATCCCACTTCGCAATCTAGGACTGCCATTAAGCAGTTCAGTTATACTCTCACTTGGAGCCACGGTGTAGGATATAGCCACGGGAATGTTTGCCGAGCCATTTATAATTTTCTTTGTGATACAAAAAGATTGCCTCATTAATTTTTTCCCATTTTCCACGATTGATTTATTTATCCTTCAATAAATTATAAATTTAACATATTCAGAAAGTAATGTCACAAAATCACAATTATATTATTATTAATATGATTATTCAAAATTTACGTCTATCCTTTACTGTATTTAATTTATTATTAAATTCTTATTACTAATCCTATCTTGGCAAGGCTGATTAACTTATTATAGACTACTTAATTATTTTATTATCGTTTCGTTTCCCATCTTAAATTATTCACTTATTTTCCTTTAATTTTTTATTACTCATTTATTTCAAAACAAATTTATCTTAAACTTCGATCATAATACCACCCGGTTCGTGGCCTATCCCCCACAGTGGGTTGTGCCATTGATTGAGGCATCATCATCATCATCATCATCATCATCATCATCATCATCATCATCATCATCATCATCATCATCATCATCATCATCATCAGCGCGCGGCGGCAATGGCGGTTGGTAGCCAAGCGTAGTTGGTGTTTTGGCACCGCTATTTTTGACGTCGGTGATACGAGCGAGCTTCGCAGCGATTTAGCGATAGATCCTGGCATTTCTAGTCCGCCTTGCTTCTCGTTGGATGCGCAGGGGAGAGCGGCAGCAAAGCGTCTTCGCCTTGCTGAAGTGCTTGAGACGCTTGGCGGTGACCGCAGCGAAAGCTACTGGAGCTCAACTTCAGATTCAAGTTGCAGTTTCAGAAGATGATCTTCGCAGGCCGAAACATTGTGGGATGCGTCGGCGCTGCACAAAAGTATGTAGTACGTGGCCGCAAACGGTGACAGCGTTACGCCCGACAGATTACAAGACGATCAGGCATGTTCTGCCGCTCTCCTGCGAGAATGGTGGGACGTCGATTGCTTTAGTCACATGGTACATTTCTCCTCACACGTCCCCCTCCCACCTGCTCTCCGAATGCACGCCGTATTCCAGTGGCGGGTTGAGTGTCCCTGCTCTCTGTGCGATGTCACCCGACTCCGCACTGCGCAGCGCCCTGCTCCTGTTCTCTCAATGGAAATCGCCATAAAGCGAGAGCCCCACCACCAGGCCCAGAATGGTGATGATGAGTATATACAGATGAGAATATGAAGCGCATGAATAATGCTCACATATATGTATAGTATGTATGTTATGTAGTATGATGTATGTATGTATGTATGTATGTATAGTATGTATGTATGATGTATGTATGTATGTATGTATGTGTATGTATGTATGTATGTATGTATGTATGTATGTAGTATTGTATGTATGTATGTATGTATGTATGTATGTTGTTGTATGTATGTATGTATGTATGTATGTATGTATGTATGTATGTATGTATGTATGTATGTATGTATGTATGTATGTATGTATGTAGGTATGTATGTATGTTGTAGTATGTATATGTATGTATGTATGTATGTATGTAGTATGCATGCATGCATGCATGCGTATAGATGGATGAATAGGATGCAAGTGGCGCTGCGGAGACTTGCAGCCAAAATAATTACCGCATCTCGAGGCGATACGGTACGTCGGTGTGTGTGTGTTGAAACAAGTGCCGAGGCATTCAGTTGCACCCCGGCCAATTCCGAGCATGAGCACGACGCAGAAGAAGAATGACGCAAAGCGGCGAGCATCATCGCATTGGCGGAATCGTCTTTTTCGCTGGTCGGCCGCCTCATTTCCCAGGGAGGCCACCGGGACCTCTCGAACAGGGCAGCCTCGATTCTCGAAGCGGTTGCGCACGGGACTCGCACGATGAACCCGGACGGGGCACCTCGGCCCACGTAGCTTCTTCCTGCTCGCAGCCCGTGCGGGAGGCCGGCCCTACCTGCGGTGACAACACCGTTCGCGACCAGCGCAGTTTCGAACGACGGGCCGTCAGCGCTGCCCTGCGAAGAGAACCGGAACGGCAAGTGGATTCCCCTCGCTTTATTTTTAAATTTCTTTTTCCTAGCCGAGCACAAATCCAACTGCAAATCTTTCTGGCCCAAACTTGTCCGAGTTTACAGCAGCCAAGCAAGCCAGGCTTGGAGACTGACATTGGCTTTGCGATCGAGTGCCAATCTTGGGCCATGGTTGTGCTGACACGTGATGACAACCTAATAATGAACAGCGAAAGCGACGGCGCGATGTACATACAAACAGGACGGATCCGTCGACTATCAACTAACCTTTATTCGGAGACGCGCGCAGTGCATGTACTGGGTGTTTCAAGAAATGTGTCCGAAATTCCTTAAAAATAGGAGAGCTGAGATAAATGATTTCCTCCTGATTGCTTTTATCATGGAGTCAAACTTGAAAATGACTCAATAAAGTAATTAAAGAAGTAATTATGCAAATTAGACCAGTTACCTTTTTAAGGTAAGAGAGCCATGCGATTGATCCGCAATGAAATACTTGAAGCGCGCCATCCGAGGAGCTGAGAACCGTTTCCAGAAATGCAAAACGTTAAAGCTGCAAATTTTTACAGCGTAATGAATTGCGGCCAATTTCACGCGTATAAGCGATGTTGAACAGCCGAAGAGCGCAATTGGCACGTCCTTCTGGTAAATGTACATACATACATACATACATACATACATACATACATACATACATACATACATACATACATACATACATACATACATACATACATACATACATACATACATACATACATACATACATACATACATACATACATACATACATACATACATACATACATACATACATACATACAGGGTGATCAAAGTTAAGTTGACAGGGTTTTTTGTAATTAGGCGCTGAGTACGTACGTGACGACCGCCTCTACAGTAGGGTTATGTGGCGAGGGGGACACAAAGTGAGATGATAATTATCGCTGTTAGCAGTGCAATTAACAAAAATTGAATAGTTAACTTTTGAATGGCTGCAGTAAACAGGCACGTTTGTATTGAAAAGTTAGAGGCAGTCGTGTTTCTACAGAGTTCCACTTGGCAGAATTCTTCTAGCGTATCCGTGCTTTGAGATATCGAACTGCAAAGTTTAATTGCCGTTCGCATTATTACGCATGCAAGACAGTGACGACCGGCGCAAAGTTCCTCCCTTATCTCGGTATAACAAAAGCTACCGTCGTTACAGGCTGCGCGGTTCCGTCGTTTGCCTATGCCTCGTCCCCGTTGTCAGACTAAACGCCGTACGCAAAAGGCGCGTCACATAAGGGAGGCGCTTTGCGCCGGTCGTTCTGCTTCTCCGTTGGAAATTGTTCCAAAATTTTGGGCTGCTAAGTTGGAGGTGCGGCCTTTACACGGTTGCGGCCCTTGCACGAGTCTATACTGTAAACACCCACACAGAACCACAATATGTTTTATACGCTGATGATGCATCAATGTTTCTATAAGGTAAAGACTACAACGAACTTCACTCGTTGTTGCTTGATTCTCTTTCAACTGCATAAATGGTCTGAGATAAATCATTTAGAAATAAACGTGAACAAAAGGACGATATTGTATGCAGACCAAAAAAACAATCAAGCAAGTACGTGGATGGCGTTCTTAACCTCTTACATAGAGAGACCGCTGTAGAGTTGGTTGGTATATAGTATAAAATGTCTGGTTTCGTTTTCGCAAAACATTACTTGGAATGACCACATTGACTACGCTTCCAAAAAATTGGTCCCAGTCGTTGGCATGACACATCGGTGTAACCCTTTACTCGCATTCAGAATAAAAACTCTTATTTACAATTCGCTAATTAACTCATACATTTAATAACTACATCCTAGTTTGGGGAACTACGAAATTCACAAACATACAAAATATTCTTCCTTAAAAAAAGTTTATAAGAACACTGCTTAATGTTTAGGACGGCTGACATACATCTGACCTATTACCTGTTGCGAATGCCGATGGTCCGTGTGACCACGAAGGTTCCATGCATTGTGCCGTGCCAGGTGCCGAGAGGAGGAGATATTCAGGGACATTAGAAGACTGTTTTATATACACTGTACATGGTATATTACAAGATGGGCTCCATGATATTGGAGCCGTCTACGTGCTAACATCTTTGCATGTAGTAGCGTTTACATCTCCGAGTGTTCTACATGGTCGAGCGTCTCTCCATGGTCAAGCCTCTCTACATGGTCAAGCGTCTCTACATGGTCAAGCCTCCCTCACAACACTCAAGTCCCCTGTTTTATCCCTTTCGTTTCCCTCTTTCACTCGACGAGGGAATACACTGCAGTCCTTTTAGCCAATCAGCATCTTGGATCAGGTGGCCATATGCCGCACGTGATGTGTCGTCGTTTCCCGCCGGGCTCCGCCTCCAATCTTGCTAGGTCGCCCCCGAACACAGGCAGCAGTTGACACCTTGGGAACCGAACGTTGATGTCGTTCCCCCGGGATTGCCAGACACTGGCCCCCTTCAAGATTCGCCTCTCCATAGCGGTCAGTTCGCGGAACCAGGGAGGGCGGTGGCTGTCTCGAAAGGGCGCCAGGCCTCGTCGTGGTTCGGGCGGCGCTGGTAATTCACGGGACCGCACCAAGGGGCGACGCTGCCGTTTAGCCACTCAGACGCGCCAGGTTGGCGCGTCTGAGTCGGCGCCGGCCTCCTGTGTCCCGAAGGACCGCCAGACACAACATCCCACAGGCAGATTTACTACCCATATATGGCAAACCAGCTCAAACTAACTCTATATTTGACTTTCAAAAGAGAAATAAAAGAAAATCGCAGACTCCTGAGCAACCTTGCCGGGCTTCAACACAGCGTGACGTCATGTGCCACTCGACATGAAGAAATTTGGAAGGTGCATGCATGGTAACTGCAAAAGCGAATTACTCAAAAGAAAAATTGTCAAATAGGCTGCCTATACTACACTTTTTTGAATGACCACAATAGAACTGGAATTGATACTCGATGAGCTACACAACGAAGCCTTGCAATTCATTTTTCTTTACCGTAAATGAATCATTTAAATTTGAGTTACAAATCACCACGTTACTTTTTACTTCTTTCGATGCACGTAAGTTTGGTGCCAATCAACGCATTTTGTTAAGTTTTTGTTTTCCTTTGTTTTATTTCCGTCTGGTTGATACTTGATTGAGTGGCAGGGCGAAGGAAATTGGATTCATTAGTTTTCCGCTAGCCCCCTGAGGCGCACGTGGAGGAAACAGCAAGCGGCGTCCAGCGTCTCAATTTTCGAGGAGAGAGCTTATACTCTCTCTCGATGCACATCCCGGAGGCAAGTCAACCGCCCCGGACTCTCGTTAATTCCCTATAGCGTACGTTCCAAATTTATGGATGAAAAAAAAGATTTTCTCTGCTCGCGTGGACGGGTGTGTTGGAAACCCGACTGCAAGAGCACGGTCGACGCTCACGCGTTCAAAGGAGTGACCAGGCAGTCTTTTCACATGCGCACGGTGGCTGTTGAACCGCAGGCGAAAAGGAGTCTCTGTCCTATATATTCCCGCTGACGCACCTCGCACTCACTGAATTTTGTCCACGAGGTTACTGGAATGGAAATCAATCAATCAATCAATCAATCAATCAGTCAATCAGTCAGTCAGTCAGTCAGTCAGTCATCAATCAATCAATCAATCAATCAATCAATCAATCAATCAATCAATCAATCAATCAATCAATCAATCAATCAATCAATATAATTTAGGGGTTTTACGTACCAGAACCGCGGTTTTATTATGTACATAATGCACAATACACGGGCGCTATTTTTTAAACCTTTTTATTCCGCTCCCATGAAAATGTTGCCGAACTCGCGACTTCGCGCGCGCTCACCAGTGCAACGCCAGCGCGGCGGGTTGTGAAGTAAACCGGAGCGCTCCATTAAAGCGCCTCTCACATGTATCAACGTCTGGAACAACGTTACTAGAACAAGCTGATTCTAGTAACGTTGTAGCATAGCTCATGAGTTGCCTCGGGACTGTTACTCGTCATAAATATATATATATATATATATATATATATATATATATATATATATATATATGTACACAAGCGTAATAGCCATTTTTATTTAATCTTCCTTTAGTTCTGCCGTAACTGGCGTGAGAACTTGTGCTTACATGAGCTGCAAACATCAGATTCACGTCTTCTGCACACCTCTCACACGGCCAGTCTATAATCGAACTAAATTACCATCTGGGTCACAAAGCCTATAAGTCAAACTTGCTTTGAAACGGTGACCGCGTGGAAGTGCGCTTGATCTGTATAATGAGCGCAATCTGCTTTGATCCTAACACCCTCGAAGAAGCGGACATGACAGCTTAAGAAAACAAGTTAGTCAATTCACAAAACACATTCTTTTCATATGCACATCGACAACTGCAGGACTAATTGGCAGCATGGTTCCTGAGCGTGCCGCAGTGTCCAAGAGCTTGCCCCAAAAGACGTCAGAGAGAGAGAGAGGCAAATCTAGGGCGCATAGTATATACGAATTCTGGAAGCTTCAACTACACGGGTCTCCTTGTCGAGAAGCGCGCATCAAAGACGTACCACGGGACTGCCAACGCTCTCGAGCAGCGCGGCTTGTGTTACTCGTATACGCTTGAAACAGAATAGTGTGTTTGGGTTCTGTGCGGAGAACTGCCTCGACATTGGATGCTCGTTTACGTACACAGTACAGTGACGAGACAAAGTTGCAGCTGTTAAAAAAAGAAAAAAAAAAAAAAAAGCGAAGGTGGACGGCAGTGGCGCAGCTTATAAGAACACTATATCTTGCGCATTTGGCATTTTATTCAGTAGAGATACCAGCAGTCGTAGAGGCATTGCGTAATCAAGGAGTACAGGAGGCATACGTGAATACCTCGGCAAACATCTACAAGGATTCCACAGCTACCTTGGTTCTCCACAACAAAAGTAGAACGTTACCTATCAAGAAAGGGGTCAGGCAAGCAGACACAATCTCTCCAATGCTATTCGCTGCATGCTTAGTAGTATTCAAGCTCTTAAGATTGGGAAGGCTTAGGAGTGAGGATCAACGGCGAATATCTCAGCAACCTCTGGTTTGCATATGACATTGTCCTATTCAGCAACAATGGAGACGAATTACAACAAATGATTGAGGGCCTTAACCGAGAAAGTGTAAGAGTGGGGTTGAAGATGAATATGCAGAAGACAAAGATAATGTTCAATAGTCTGGCAAGGGAACAAGAACTCAGGATAGCCAGTCAGCCTCTAGAGTCTGTAAAGGAGTACGTTTATCTAGGTCAATTACTCACAGGGGACCCTGATCATGAGAAAGAAATTTACAGAAGAATAAAATTGGGTTGGAATGCATACGGCAGGCATTACCAAATCCTGACTTGGAGCTTACCACTGTCGTTGAAAAGAAAAGTTACAATCATTGCATTCTACCCGTGCTAACATATGTGGCAGAAACTTGGAGGTTAACAAAGGAGCTCGAGAACAAGTTAAGGACGCACAAAGAGCGATGGAACGAAAAATGTTAGGCCTAACGTCAAGAGACGGGAAGAGAGCGGCGTGGATCAGAGAGCAAGCGGGGATAGCCGATATTCTAGTTGACATTGAGGAAAAAATGGAGCTGGGCAGGCCATGTAATGCGTAGGATGGATAACCGGTGGACCATTAGAGTCACGGAATGGGTATACCAGGAGAAGGGAAGCGCAGTCGAGGACGGCAGAAAACAAGGTGGGGGTGATGAAGTTAGGAAATTTGCAGGCGCAAAATGGAATCAGCTAGCGCAAGACAGGGGTAATTGGAGATCGCAGGAAGAGGCCTTCGTCCTGCAGTGGACATAAATATAGGCTGATGACGATGATGATGATAATGATGATGATATCTTGCGACTACGATGAAACCCCAATGCGCTCCCTTTTAAGTTCTTTACTCCATGACCGAAACGGGCTTTGAGCCGACAGCACCGTAAAATATGTTTTCTTTATTTGGTTCAAGATAGAAACAGCGCCTCCGAACAGGACACACGCAGCAGACGACACGTACGAGGGCTCGCTCGCCGTGTGTGATGTAGTCTATTTGTATGTCATATTTCCTGGCGCATCGTTTGTTTCTTATTAACCTAAGTATAAGCACCAACCGGCCCAAGAATATCGCTCTTCTCACTCGTATGCTCACAGCGGAGGGAACTAAGACCCGAAGCCGAGGCGGCTTGAGCAACGGTAGGTTCGCCCAACATACACGTACGTCCCGAGAAAAAGCGCGAGCCACACAGGCGTCACACATCGATTTATGTATTTTAAGCATGAAATGCTTTTAGCTCCCGTTGTTGGCGACCTTCAAGTGACCTTGAACCAAAAACCAGAGCCGTTATCCGGGCACTCAACCGGACTCAAAAGAGACTATCCGGACATCACTGCGAGAACAAGACGAGGTCAACTGGGCAACCAGTCAACAATTTTTAAAATGCGGTCTCTGGCACCCAGCCCTTTTACAGGACCGCATTACATACGCTAGTTACTGCCAAAACAAGGCACAAAAAAAATATTGCTTCCGATTCCTTCCTAATGTTTCTTCACAATATCACTAAAGCTGTAACTTTTAGCACGCTGATCTTTTATTTGTCATTTCCAATAGCGACGTTCAAAAGGCATATACAGGGCACCGTACACTTGATTGTCATCTTTTGGCGCTGAGACAGAGTTGCCTGTGCTCTTTTCAACGCCAGCGGTCCGTGAGCTGGCCCCACATTTGCAGCCTACCACTTCGACGCGACAAGAAGAAAAAGTAGCGACAGACGCTGATCGCGCTGCACTGTTGGAAGAAGTACAGTTACTGTATATGGCTCCCCTGCGGGAGCCGTATAATATATACAGTAATTCTAGGAAGCAGAAAAGCGGTTGAAGGCGGCGGCATCACAGGCTGCAAAAGACGCCATACGTTAGACATTTCATGTTTACATCTACTCTCTATTACGGGAGAGCCAGCAATTTGATTGTCCTCAGAAACATTAACGTGATGACTCTGGTTTGCGAAAATCACGTACTTGTTCATTCGGTTTGTAAACTGCACGCGCTACAACTTCATGACTTTGCGTTCTGAAAATGGCTGAGTGGAGTCGTACTATAGATATGCACGAAACTCTCGCGTGTGTCATGTCAAATTATCGCTCCAGTGCGCAACGAACAGCATTCTCTACTGCACTGGGCACACTTAACAACCGTTCGATTTTGAAAAACATAATTTTCGGGCCTTCAGTCGAGTACGGCATGCGGGACAGACTGTGGAGCTCGTTAGGCCCGCGGCTCATCACGTGTTCGCAAACAGTTTCGTCTTCCAGGTCTTCGTTTTGTGCGATAGCAGTTAAAAGTTCGAAACGGCGTTTGCGGTGTCCATCCGCTGCCCAGCTGTTAACGACCTCAGTTGTTGCAGGTATGCGATGGCTCATGTATACACTTTACGTAACACATGTTTGGTTCATGCACACACGCGCAGCATGGTTTAACATACATACACAACGTGATCACTCAACGCAGCAATAATGTTATATGAACGTAAACGAAGGAAGTAAATATCAATTACTCTAATGGTTCAAAGCCCAAACGGAACACATAAAAGCAAGAGAAGACGGCACGACTAGAAACGTGCTCTCCATTCGAGCTTCCCGGCCAAGTTACCCGTATTTCTACACAGCTGAGACATAAATTACTCGGAAAGGAAGTAATTAAACCCGCCGAAATTGGAAGACTACATAGTGATACGCGTACATGATGGAAGAAGGAAAAAAAAAAAAGTAAGGGTCAACCAAATGTCGACGCTAAAGAAGGCAAGATCGACGTACGCGTACATGGTGCACGGTTGAAATGATTACGCGTGATCAAATGTTAATAATATCTCTCTATACGGTCTCTTTTTCGAGATAATCATTCACTCATTTTGTATCTTATTGGTACCGCATTTCACGCGCAATTACGTGGACCTTGTCTTGTTTAGTGTCGGCTCTTGGTAAATTGACCCTTTCTTTTTTTGACCGAGAGGCCAGGTGGGTCGATTAGTGTAGACTATGGTGCAATGTGGTGAACTTTGGACTATATTGGCGCCAATTAAGCCCGCAACGTCAATTTTACATGCTCTGTGACTAATTCTCGCTTCTTGTGGGCACCGGCAAAGCCGCCTTCCCGACGGAATTGCCTCGCGCGAGCACTGCTTAGTCCAAGCGAACTCGCTCCCTTTCTTAAAGTGTGCCTTACGGTGGCTTTACCTCAACGTGGCTATGTCTACGGCGGTGCACCCTGTACAGGGTATAGTGCAATGTGGTGAATATTTTACTATAATGGCGCTAATTACACCCGTACTGATAAGTTTAACCACACTAATTCTCGCTTTTTGTCTCGCTGAGACATTCATTCTGGTACATATTGCGACTCGCTACGACGCTGCGGATGCGCAAGAGGACCGTTTCTTCTTCTGGAAGTGGTTACAAGATACCCAGATCTCAGATATGCCTAACTGATGTGAAAACCTGCCCCCCCCCCCCCCCCCCACCAAAAAAAAAGGAAGAAAGAAAGAAAAGGATAGGAGGGAGCATGACGTCAGGCAGCTAGCATCCGGCAAGCCAACCGCTTCTCAGGCTGCCACTCTTTCCCTTTTGGGCCTATATGACTCTGGAAGTAGGCCCTCCATGGTTGCCGGATATTTTTCAATGCATTGTTTGGTAGCTCTTATATAGTAACGCCCTTGTCACGATCGACATTCGCCAGCTCATTTCCGTTCTACTTTCTCCCATATACTACTCTCCGCTCGCTCGGCTGATAGAAATTCTCATGATCATTTAATTTTGATTACTAGGCTTGGTTGTAGGTGTTTGTGACTAGGTTTCAAGATTGTCATGTGACACTATATACCTCCCAGTCTTTTTCCTTCGTTCACGCGGCGTATACAGTGGTCAATTGCACCATGTCACCTACACTGACGGCTCACACACGCTGAAACAAGATCTCGCTATCGTAAGCGGCATATACGACGGGCGTCCAATACGTATAGCCGTGGCGAATGTATGCGGCTGTGACTGAAATGCCGCAGGCGCCATGACACCCTCCCCGGCGGAGCCACCGCGGAGCAGACCGCACTCGGTGCCGCCGAGCGAGCTGAGCACGTGCCAGGCGTGCCTGACCATCGTCGTGCTGGCGCTCCTCGTGGCTGCGTTGTGTCTGGCCACGCTGCGGCTGCTGCGCTCCGTCGACAGGGAGGTTGCTCCGCTGCCGTCGCGGGCCGACGCTCCGAGCGGGAACCTTCACTTCCCGCTGGACGGCAAGGGCGCACCTTTGCACAGAGGTTGAGGACGCTCCCTGAAGAGAACGCTATGCCCGGCGACCTGCAAGCCCATGCCAGCGATAAAACTTTGGCCTTGGGTAGTTGGTTCATTCCGAGACTGTATAGACAGAGCTGGCAGTAAAGGCGAGGAAAGGAACACGTATATACAACAACGACCGGAGCACACTAGACTTCGAACATAGTATATGCGAGACTTCCAGAATAGCAGACTTTCGGCATAGTCCTTGTTGTATACGTATTCCTTTCTTCATTCGCGTTCTTACACGCGGTCCTGTCTCTATGCCAGCGACCGCGATGCAAGCCTATTCCCACCTCGATCAGCCTAACTTTACGTGAACGATCGAGGGCTAATACAAGAGATAGACCTGTGCGCCGGTCGAGGTAAGCATTAATTAAAGTTGCAATATAATTATACAGATTCCTTAACGGAGCAGCGATCGCGGCTCTTCTCGGGACGCCCTCTGCGCTGCATCGGTGACCACAGTTGATTCTGAAGACGCATAAATGACTCCTTTTCCGCGTATTCGCCACAATAATGTGGCACTGGAGTGGCCGGAAGCTACATCTATAGCACCAGCCAATCAGGAACATGACCATGCAAATGCACGCATGTCCTTCATCATCTGCTCAGTGTCGGGCGTCAGAGCACTTCCCGTAGCTTCCACTTAAGTGCAGCATTACGTTTACACGAACCTGATAAAGTTGGGTCGAGGCGGCTTGTCATGCCAAAAACCGGTCATCGGGTTCATGTGTAGTGAACGCCATCCGCGTGCCGCTATAAATGGCCCGCATTTAAATGGCTAGTTTATAGCGTCACTCTTGAACACCACGCTAAAAACCTGAAAGGCAAGTCTGTTGGCGCACGCGCCTCCCCGTGTCTCGTGAGAGAATAAAAAAAAAAGGTTCAGTCTTTGTTTGGAACTCATCGCTCACGGTCTCATTGCTCTTCGCCCGCGCTAGCAACCAACACATGCAAACGCTAACGGGTCGAGCCGAGCAAAGCCCCACCAGCAAACCCACCTGCAAGGGGTTGGTTGAATCGCCAAACCCGCTTGGCAATATGCATGTGAAAGCGGTCGGATCGGGATGGTCAACCCGACTTCTGACTCAAGCCGCTCGCGCCGAGTTCCTGGCTATATCATTGTGAAGCTGAGCATAAAGCATGCTCCGACAGCCCTCATCTTTCATGATACGGTAACCTTCGTGCGTTTTGGGGTTCAAACAGATCGCACATTCTGTGACGTTCTCTGCCAGAAGAAGAGTCAAGTTTCTGTAAATCGGTCTCGTAATTAAGTTCGTGACTGCAGCGTGGTACTTCTCAGACATGCACGAACGCCATCCTGATTTGATTGTGTGGAGCTTGGTACACGCCACGGCTCAAAGAGCAAGGCCATTGTATACGTGACCTCTACGTGCTGCAAGTGCGGTGTAATAACGTCCTCGTGTCGGTTTCACTCTTCATGGGCTTACGTTGTTGTTGTTGCCTCGAAATATGCGTCCCAATCATCACTGATTTTTCTCACTGTACGCAGGAAGAGAATCTTCGTCATTGCGATATTTTCCTCCGTCGACAAAACAGAACATTTGGTCATAATAATCACCATCCTTACGCGTATATATACCATTACCGAACATATGCTTCTAAATTATTCGACACTTCTCACTTCAATTGTTGGTCTATAGCTCTTCGTCCTCTGACATGCGCAGCAAGCTTTATTAAAGGGACTCTAAAGGAAAATATGAAGTCAAGCTAGATCGATAGTCGTCTAGAAGTCTATCATCGTTTCCTGCGAGCCAATCTATCACTTTGTTGCGTAGGAAATTGCCACCGAAGGTCTCGCTTCTGCTCCTCAATTTGAATCACCCGCGCCAAAACGCACGAGTTGACGTATCTGCATGCACGTGATTTCTTTATAGGCCGCTGTTATGTCTTTTAGAAACACTTCATTTAGCTCTGCGTCGCGGCTGCAGGTGTTCTGCTTGCATAAGTCGCTCTGCGGCTTTGCTTGGGTTCAGGATACCGTTTCAGCGGTTGTAAATAGAGAAAGCAATACAGCTCCCAGTGGACGGACATAGGAGTCGCTCTCTGGGAATCAGCCAGCTAACGTTACATATGAGATATACCATAGTCCACAACAAGTGGCGCCACTCCAGTTTCCTATTTTCATCATTTTATCAATTACAAAAGCTCTGTTTTTGTCACGAATAACGAATTCGGTATTACAGAAGCCTGAACTTTCTATCTAACTCGACTTAATATTTTCCTTTAGGGCCCCTTTAACAGTCTAGATGATTGCAATCTGGCGGGCTTAATGAAGATCTGGATTCTGGCATATGAATCTGGATGCTAGGAATTCGACTGACCAGTATATATAGTGCTAAATGTTTCTGTTCTGCTTATCGCGGACCGCGAAAAAGACTGTCATTGGCGAGATTATCGGGATTCTCCAAGACTTCGACCGCAAAAGCTTGAGTGAAACCCTGTTGGGGCCTGTTGACTGATTGGTTGACAAATGTTTTTTTCTCAGTATTTTTGCGTCAGCGTGCTATGATTCAAGTATGATCGCATGCATGGTTATCTTTCCTTATCGATCTCCACCTCCTGCCGGCCGCTTCTTGGCCTATCCCTATTATTGGGTACAAGCCATGACAGGTTCATCATTATCATCGTCATCATCATAATCATCTTCACCTCATGCACAATATTATTTAAAGTAGCCTACCGTCAAATGATACCCTAGCGTGGTTGCCAAACTATTTATAATCTGCGGGATCTATCAACACGCTTAATTTTGGGGCTTGCCTTCTGGTGTTGCGTCTATGCTTTATCGCCACGCACCTGCGCACCTCAGTCTATGCAGGTGGCCTTTGAAAAAGAAAAGAAAGAAGAAAATAAAGCGAAGAGAAAGCAAGCTTAAGAAATTAAAAACGGTGAAGGAAATCGAACAGGTTGCCAATTTGCTTCTGTCCCGAGGGCCAGGAAGTGTTTTGTGGACCAGGAAATGTACGCTATGCGTAAGTACAAAGCCTGGCATCGCCTTCGTTACATAAAGCACAGCGCCCATTAGGAAGATAAGCGCGGTAGGACAAGACTGCAGCGCGTCAATTATTTCGCGTTTAGATTTCGGCAACAGGAGGCACAAGAGCCGAACGGCGAGTTCAGTCACCTGAGCACGACCATCACGTGACAGTGCCCGCTGCAAAAGCCGGGAGCGACCACACATGCAGCTCATATATATAAGCAGCCGGCAGTTAAACGAGCGACAAGTTTTGGGAACGAAAATCGTTCAGGCAACAACAACCATGGCAGCTTCTGTCCAGGTTCGTACATTCGAACTCTTCATTCTTGTGTACAAATGCTTTGAGACGTGCGCTGCTATCAGAAAGTACAAATACGTGGTTTACTCACAATTACCAGCGATTATGCACCAGTATTGAATCATTCTTACTGGCAGAGGTGTAGTTAGAGTTACGTCCACGGTTTTGGTTTTGAGAGGTGAATGGACGACACTCGTTCGTTTAGACGAAGCTTATAAAGGGGGCAGTCGACAGAATAAGTTGAGAGAGATTTATTATGAGAGAAAAGGCTGGGAGATCTGCCTGAACTATGTTCTAGCCAGCTACTCAACGTTGGAGAAGGCGAACAAAAGGAGAAGAAGAAGACGAAGATGATGATGGTATGAAAAGGAAAGGCATGAATAAAAAATAAAAGAAAAAGAATAACAGGAACAACAGTATTACAGTCGCATAACCAGTTCACCATAAGCTGAAGTTTTAAATGAACAATAAAGAGGAATATTCAGTTAAGCTGCATTAATATATACCGAAACGGCTACCCCTATACCATGCAAGCATGGGAAGAAACTAGACAAGCCAGACAATTAGGCACAAACAAATAGAGATGGGCGGCGACGTCGTCCTGAAGTTCCCGAACCAACTCCGTGACGTCAATAATTTTGACAGCATCTATATACGCGGGTCTAGTTAGACGTAAAGAAGGAATACATCGTGTTACAAACGAAACGAAGCCCTCAACCTAGCGATTTTCGATAACTTTTCGGGCGTCTGAACGGCCCACAAACGAGAAAAAACCTTTCAAGTTTTTGGCGCCAGACTCTCTTACCAGGGCTGGCGCGGAGCTTAAACGAGGGAAGTTTTAGCCTTCAGTTTTCTCAAGTACAAACCCTTTCCCACTAAATGAATAAAAACTGTTTCGGCAGGATACTTTACCAGCCTTGATTACTGTTGCTCTCAAACACTATAAAGAAATAAGTGGCGCGAAGCGCGCTGCGGAGTCGTCTCGAAGATAAATTCATACGATCCAGCGGGCATTGACGGCTGGAAGCTCTTCCATGTCCGACAGATACTCGCAGCACTCCTGGCGGTGGCCCTTCAGCTTGCCGTACTGGGAACGGTCGCGGAGCAACGGCAACCACCAAACATCGTCTTCATTTTCGCCGACGACCTGGTGCGTACATTTCGGGCCTTATGTCGATCGCCCAATGATCCCTTTCGTTATTTCTTATTTCCTTCATTTGTCCTTGCTGTGTGTAGCTTTCGTCGCCTTCGGTATATAGCCAGTCCCTCTCGTGAGTGCTTTGAGGTAACAACAGCATCGACAGCCTCAATTGAAGCCGTAGGACATCGTTGCCGAATTCCTGTTTTGGCACAGTTTTCGGGGGTGCAACGTGTCATACGTGAAGCTGCTGACGCACAATCAAGCCAAGAATCCATCTATATACATACAGTCGAATGCCTTTATAACGAAGTGCTTGGGCCTCCGAAATCATTCGTTATACAGGGCACTTCGTTGTAAATGTCGCGCACCGCACAGCTCGCAATAGAACCGGGACAGAAGTATTCCTTCGTTACACAGGTCATTTCGTTGTAGAGACCTTCGATGTAGAGGCGTCCTAGCATATGGTTAAACCAGACCCTGACTTGACAGGCCCACACTGCTCATTGTGTGGGTCCATAGACTATTTAAATCATATTCTCTGGGACTGCAGGGGAGATACCCCCCCACCAGATCTTCTGGCCACTCCCTCGCCTGAAGCGCGGGAAGCAATACTCATGAGCCCGAGCCTGGAGGTTCAACTTCGGGCCATCAAAAAAGCTGAGGAGGTGGCTGTATAAGGCATCGCCTTATCCACCCCTCACTAAGCCAAATTGACAAAAATAAAATTGTTTCCTCCTCCTCTCTGAAGTTCCCCACGAAGTGGATTCTCTAAAGAATGAGTTTAAGTAATATTTGCTAGAACGATGCCCCGAGAACAGCACTCGGGTGCTGTACAACTGGCAGGACGCCAAAGCTTTGTGCTTCAAAGTTAGTGAACGCTGCACTTACTTTGCTCTGCACTGCGAACGGTAGTTGTGATGTTGAGAGGACGTTTTCCCGAGTAATGTAGTTCAAAGCCCTAACAGGTCTGTAGGATGGAAACAGAAACTATCAAAATCTAAATGATGTACGTAAACAAGGGCTTGTGATTGATGTGGAGAACGAATCAAGCAAGGGATCGCCAAACACGCCTCTATTTCTTTTCGTTTCCAACGAAGTTCGCATATATAAGTTGGTCACATGACTTGCGAGCAGCTCTCTTTTTCAGTTAAAGTTCCTGTGAGTCGTTTCGCGTTTTCTTAAATAAAACGCTTGTGTCCAAAAGGAGATACCTGTGGTATTAGTTTGTGAAGATTATCAGGAAGATTCCAAGCTTAGGACTACCAGACAGTGAAAATCTGAATTTCTCCCCGGTTTTCCTCTTGAAAAGATAGCACACAATTTTAACCTCTCGAATCTTAAATATATAAATCCCGAAAATGAAGGACCTTATAATATAAGTCCACCACAATTCCAGAACCTGCTGTGACTTTGCATTAATTACATTCACCCCATACGCAGCGGTTAGAGCTCGCGATGGCATGTTGATCCCTTCAAGCAGTGATTTCTTTTCTGGACTGAGTTTGTCTTCAAGAGTTGTCTCCTTAAGGCTCTGTTGAGTGACCTCCGAGTTTACATTCATGCCACCTTTGCGCAGCTGCAGTGTACGTGACTAAATGCACGCACGTGGAGTGCCTGCTGTGCTTACTGCCTCGCCGTCCCCTACCCGTATATACCCAGGGGCGGCGCCAGGATTTTTTTACTGGGGGGTGCACCCACGACAAGTGACTTCCTTCGGGGGGGGGGGGGGGGGGATGGGGGGCAGGGAGGCGGGGAACTTATGCGTTGTGTTTTGACCATGTTTAAGTCCCTTCCACTTTCCTCTGTTATTTTATAAATGTTGAAAATTAATCGATCGGAAGTCCGAGATAAATCTTGTTACATGGCTCATACGCTTCCTTCAGTCGCTCAAGACTCTGATAACCGTGCACGGCGTTCTGCTTAGCTAAGTGCAACGTGATAGATATCGAGGTTGCGCATGTTCAGTAGATGTCAGTCATTGCTCAGCACAACGATTCTGTGCAATACAAATTCCCCCACTATTTCTGACCGTGTTTCTTATTTTGTTTTATTGAGCTAACTGGACTTTGTAGTTATTCGGTATGCTTTCCTTGCGTCATTTAACAATGAAAGGAACTGGAAAAAAGCGAACATTTATTTATGTATGTTCAACACACTCGTCCGAGAGCACAACAGGGTTGCGATGCGGATACCAATTGCTCAATGGCTAAAATCTTTTAGCAGCTTGACTGGGCTAAAGGCCTTCTAAACACACCAGTGTGAATAAGCTAGTGCAGCAACGCAGTATAACATATAAATTGAAATTTAGTATATTTACACGGCATATGACACGTATATGCCGCATGGTATATGTGTGCGGCCTTCGGTTACACAGCACTCGCGGTTATGCGACCTCCGCAGGGCGAAGCTTATTCTCTGCCGAAGAGGCCTGTGCGCGGAAGGCGCCTGAAAAAGAGGCTATTACATCCGAGGCACGAACTTGCCGGTTCGCGCAAGCAGACCGAAGAAGTGTAGCCCATTTTTAAATCTGTTTAGAACCGTTGGAACCATTTTTATGTTATTGCAGCAGTTCGCGCTGTTATTCAAGCGCCATTTCTATCAGAAGCGAGAGGGTAGCTGCATGTGATTAGAAATTTCCTATAATAAATTGTTATGCTCAAGCAAGGCCGTCCTTTGTAAGCAGCGCTGCTCTCATGCATCTGCCTCCAAATTATAAGACATAAAAATTGACATTTTCTTCAATACCGCCTACCTTGTGTCAGCTTCTCGGCGCTCTTAGGGGGGGGGGGGGGTCAAAGGGGAAGCTGGCGAAAATTTCTGGGGGGCGGCCGCCCCCCCCCCCCCTCCTGGCGCCGCCCCTGCGTATACCCTTACCCTACCTGGTATTGCCTCCCTATACCTATACTTGAGTGTAGAGTTCCTTCCACAATGAGGTTCAGATATCACCCTCCTATGCGCGTAGATGATCGCATAGCGGGTATGTCATTTGTATTCTCTTTATAATAATGATGCAGTAAAACGCGTACTCGATCTTACAAGTCAAGTTTCGAAACGATTCCCGGCACGATTCCTCGTCTACACACACGCCATGCGAAGAGTTGCACTTAATTTATTTTGTCGTGTGCCGAAAAGAGACTCACAAAACGGAGAAAGGTGAAGGACGTGCATGCAGTTTCTTGTGAAGCAGGATATTTCTGTGGTATAACCTCCCTGGTGCAACCAAAAAAAGAAAAAAAACAAGAAAGAAAAAAAATGCAGCTTCATTCAGTCTTCATTTTAGACCGAAGGAATGACCACATCTCCACTGTTTCGACAGATCGCATCCCATCCCCCGCAACGCGCTAGGAACGCCGTCGCCCGTGGACGCCGACGCGTCCCATCGACCGCAAGTAGCGCCGTACGGGCCATCCAAGCTGCCGCGAATGCACAGCTTCACTGTGGTCGCCTCCTCCCCCCAGCTCGCGCCCTCTCATTGGTCGCCTCCTTTCCCAGCGCGCCTCTCCTCCTCTGCTGGTCACGTCACCTGCCCTCTCCGGCGCGGCTTTCACCCTCTCCTGGTCACGTGACCTCTACAGCTCGTGACTGACAGCGCTATGGTATGAAATACAGAATTGTATATACGCTTTGTCTGGACACACGGCTGCTTTAAGAGCCCGTAAGGATCTGTCGGCGTCACTTCTGGCCAATGTGGTGCACCAATAGCGGTGCTCTATATAGCGTTCAATTCAAAGTCAGCGTGCGCAACCTTCCCAGGGCTGGGCCGACGTGAGCTTCCACGGCTCCGCCCAGATACCGACGCCCAACATGGACGCCCTGGCAGCCGATGGCGTGGTGCTCAACAACTACTACACCCAGCCCGTGTGCACTGCGTCCAGAGCGGCACTCATGACGGGGCTGTATCCCATACACACCGGTACGTGGGTATAGACTCCGCGCCTGCGGACCCATATACGTGGTGATGATGATGATGGAAGCAAAGTATCAATCAATCAATCATTAATTTATATACCAACCATGAGGTCTAAGTGCTGGCGCACACATACATCAATAACAATAAATAAATAAATGGCAGGGGGAATATCAGTAAAAAAAGAAAAAAAGAAAAATAACAATCTTGAAAGTAAGAGTGTAAATAATAATGATAATAATCAATCAATCATTATTAATCGTACCCAGGAACAACCATGAGGTCTAAGTTCTGGGGCAAGCATACATAAAAAAAAACAAGCAGGGGAATATTAGTAAATCAGAACAATGAATAAAAATAACCTTGAATAGAAGAGAGTACATACAACAAGGCGCAAAATAGACATAAGAAAAAGGAGGAGGAGGGCAGTTGAACAATATGTGAAACTATGACACAACAACGCAAAGCTCGGAACAGAACAATGACAGCGAGTTGTGAAAAAAAATGTAACAGTTTCGCCCTAAGGGCGAAGCAATGAAGGTGGTAGCAACACAGCAATGTCATACGAAGTAAGGTGAGCGGCTTTGGTAGCAATATGAATTGTAGTAAACATGAGCTGATTAAGTAAGCCGGTGTGCTGCGCCGTAAGTAGACCGACATGAAGAGAGACTCGATGACCACGAGAAGGCGCGTGTGAAACGGTGGTGTTGATGAGAAGCGCTGCCCGTGGGCAGCGCGTGCGAAGGGACACACCTGTAGCGCTGCACTGCCGATCCGGGCAGCATTGCATGTGTAGCGTGCGTTGGAAAATGTGGCCCGACTATTACTAATTGAATGAACAAGCGTGGTGTGAGCGCGCACAAACAAACATGAACAGATCACACTGAATGACTGCAGACAACGACTGTCAAAACGCTGGCAGCAAGCCCATACGCTGCAGCGGGCGAAGGTACGTGCGGTCTATCGCTTCAACGGAAACTGAGCGGCGAATGCACGGCGCATAAAGGTCAGAGCCGTGTGGAGATAAGAGACGGTGCGGGCGAGCGACGAGCGCGGTTGTTGGAAGAGTAGAAGTGACCCCCCCCCCCCCCTCCCCCCGCTCCCTCCGGCGCTGGCTTACCGCTTCCTTGCTTGCGCGTGGGAGATTGAGTGCGTTCGCTCTCCGTGATAGCGCGTGTCCCCGCACGCTTCCGCTCAGGCATACGGCGCGCGGCGAAGATTTTATCTATAGGGAACCTCACGGCGACGGCGACAGCAGAAATCCGGTTGAAGTGTTCATATAATTGCTATCGCAATAATATCAAGATCATGAAAGGGGGCGTTATAACGACTCTGTATTCTGTGGACGGTTGAGTGTTGGTGGTGACAGGCAGCAACATGGAAAGGTCTGTGATCTTGCGCGGAATACGAAACATGATACAACTGAGCAGTTCGGGGCAGGCGAGGGTAAAGTGAAGGAATTTTAAAAGAAACGGAAGGTCAGCTCGATTACGTCGGCAGCGAAGTAAGGGCAATGCAATAACCTGACAGTGCTAGAGCAGGATCCAGCGTCCTTGTTAGCAAAGCGGAGATGATATATGCTTAGAAACTTTTTCTGGGCCCGATATATAATGTCACTGTTGGATCTAGAAATGCCGTTCCAGACAACCGACGCGTATTCGAGTTGCGGAACGGTGTATAGGAGAATTTAACTCTCTCGATAGTCTGCAAACAGAGCCAAGAGTGCGCATATCCTGCATTGCAACGCGTTTAGTGTGACCTGATAAGTGTAAGGTTGTATCAAAAAGTACACCGATATCATTGATCTCACACACCTTACACAATGCCATAGAATCTACAGAATAAGAAAAACAAATGCTTGCTGTTTTGCGGGTGAAAGTCATGACTTTGGTCTTAGCAGCATTCAAGGTGATCTTTTTATCTGTGCACCATTTATAAAAAGAAAACAGGTCAGACTGCTGGATGCGACAGTCATCAACAGTATGAATTGCCTTAGAAATCTTTATGTCGTAGGCATATATAGAAGGAATGAAGAATGCCGAATGGCAGAAAGAACGTCATTAATAAAAATTAAAAAACGGAGTAGTCCCAATACTGATCCCTGAGTGACGCCGCTATAGTGGCCACGTAAGAAGAAGACGTTTGGCCATTGACGTTCACATAACATGATCACGGCCGCTGGATAAAAAAAAAAAGATGCGGCCTGCCGCGTGGGGCGAATAATAATAATAATAATAATAATAATAATAATAATAATAATAATAATAATAATAATAATAATAATAATAATAATAATAATAATAATAATAATAATAATAATAATAATAATAATTTATTTATCGTGCCCAGGAAGAACCGAAAGGTCTAGGTGCTGGCGCACGTATACATAGAAAAAGAAATACAGCAGGGGAATATCAGTAAAAAAAAAGTTGCAGTGGCTTAGCTCGGCTATGCCAGGATATACGTAGCGTTAGCAAAGGTTCAGCTGATTATTCTTAGCTTTCCTGGTTGTCTCCTACGCTCAACCGCTAATTGCCAGGCAACTACTTCGGGATCCGATGAGTCAAGCTTCTCCGTTCTTCTGCGCTGTTGAGCAGCATTTGCGATCTCCTTCTCCATGGCTATACCACACTGGCAAACGCCAATCAGAAGCGCAGCGGCTCCAGCGCAGTGTCAGACGGCGACTGCACAGCGAGCGCGCGCCGGCGCCAGTGCGTCTACCACGGCTACGACGTCACTCCTCTGGAATGCGCAGACCGGCGGCGGTGAGTCGCGCGCGGCGGCGGCGGAGTGCGCGAGAGGTGCCGGCTCCGGTGGCTCCGGTGCGCAAGCCGTGTGACATCACTGATCCTTGCGCATGCGCAGCACGGCTCCTGATGTGCCGCGCGAAACGGGCTTGGCTCGGCCAGTGTAGCTAACGCTACAAAAATAATGAATAAACAAAAAAAAAAATCTTGAAGTTGAGAGTATCACGGAAGCCCGTCTGGTCGGGATGATGCATACTTAAAAGGAAGGGATCGAGATACCGACTAAAAAAGGTTGAAATATATATAAAAATACATTAACGTTTCGGCTCCCCCACGGGAGCCTTGTTCACAATGAAACATGCGGCTGAGCTTGCGCCCTTTTTATGTGCGGCTCAAGACATCAGCGGGTATGTCATTTGTACTCTCTTTATTATAATGATGCAGTAAAAACGCGTACTCGATCTTACAAGTCAAGTTTCGAAACGATTCCCGGCACGATTCCTCGTCTATACACACGTCATGAGAAGAGTTGCACTTAATTTTTGTCGTGTGCCGAAAAGAGGCTCGCAAAACGGAGAAAGGCACTTATAATCTGCCGTCCATGTATGCCAAATGCCTTGGTCATGTCTTGAGCCGCACATTAAAAGGGCGCGAGCTCTGCCGCATGTTTCATTGTGAACAAGGCTCCCGTGGGGGAGCCGAAACGTTAATGTATTTTTAAATATATTTCAACCTTTATTGGTCGGTGTCTCGATACCTTCCTTTAAAAAAAATCTTGAAAAGAGAAGTGTACATACATGTAACCAAAGGCGCAATATGCATACATAATAAAAAGGAGGCGAAGGGAAGTTGAAGAATATGTGAAACTAAGACACAACAACGGAAAGCTCACATCATAACAAAGAGTTGTGAAAAATATCAAGGTCATAAAAGTGGGCGTTATAAAGACTCTGTATTCTGTGGACGGTTGAGTGTTGGTGGTGACAGGCAGCAACATAAAAAGGTCTGTGTTCTCTGGTGATCTTGCGCGGAATACGAAATTTGATACAACTGAGGAGTTCGGGGCACATGAGGATACCGTGAAGGAGTTTGAAAAGGAAAAGCAGGTCAGCGCGATTACGCCGGCAGCGAAGTAAGGGCAATAATCCAACAGTGCTAGAGCAGGGCCCAGAGTCCGTGTTAGCAAAGCGGTGATGATATATGCTTAGAAACTTTTTCTGGACCTGATCTATAATGTCACTGTTGGATCTAGAACTGCCGTTACAGACGACCGACGCGTATTCGAGCTGAGGAAGACAGATTGTTGTGTATAACTTGCGGAACGGTGTAGGAGAATTGAATTCTCTCGACAGTCGCCAAGAATGCGCGTGCCCCGCGTGTTGTTATAATAATAATAATAATAATAATAATAATAATAATAATAATAATAATAATAATAATAATAATAATAATAATAATAATAATAATAATAATAATAATAATAATAATAATAATAATAATAGTCGTTATTACTTATGATTAATTTAAATGTAGAAAATGGGAATGTCGGCCTCTTTGAGGCCCGAAATTCCAAAATTTCAAATACCCTAGTCAGGCAAGATTAATAAAAAAAATCGATACACTCGCGAGTCATAAAAGTCTTCACAAGCACAGATATATTGTCACTACACCATACTATACGGGCACTGAACACTAGCAGCATAGACCGGCACCCGAGACAGTCGTACATCACGCAGGAGCCAGGGAGCATTCTACACACCATTCATGTAAACGTGCTCATACAACATTCACACTTGCACATAAGCATAAATGTAAGAACTACGTTATGCGGTGGGGCAGTCCGAAACAAACATAGACCACGTGTTTCTGCTACGACAGTCTCAGATAATTTTTTTTATTGGAGGGTTCAAAATAAATTGACAACGTTTACCGACCGCGAGCTTCGTAACCCCGGCGGATATTACAATTTGCTCGATAATCATCAACACAGGCAATAATCGCCAAAATTGCATTAATTAACGTTTTAAGCAACATCTCTATACGATGCACCGGGTGGGTGGTCATGTTGTAATTGCAGAGTTGAAGTCAGTCAATACACAATACATATATGGTTTGTGTACTGGCTGACTTCATGCTATGCAATTCCAACATGCGCCCCCTCCTCCCCCCGTAGGGTCGTTATTTAAACTATGTGTCTTGCATGAGCCTGCAGCGAAATGCATTGCTGATCCAGTGAATAAGTTTCCGCACGTCAGAAAACCGCAATAGGCAGAAATTGCTAACTGGAACAGCAATCCATACAACAGCACATTTCTCGAGTCCGTAATTTTTGAAACCGGGTAACAAAGTTTTCATCAAAAGGTTATCCTTTGAGCGCTAGCTGTCGAAATCTGCAATTATACAACGTGCGATTCTACAATTACAGCGCCCTAAAGTATACGCGGTTAATTAATGAAGTTTGGTTAATTCAAAGTCGTGTTGAATGTTAATGTGCAAGTCGTGACTTCCGCCACTGCTAAGCAACTTGGCCACCGAAAAGTTATCACTTTGTTCCTGAAGGGATCAAAGGAAGAGGGGGAGGAGGTCAAAGGGATCATGTTACTTATTTTTGTTTATATCACGGTTGACCTTGAGCCCATTGTGGCTCTCGTGGTTATAACTATAGGGCTTCTGCTCGCAGAGTATTTTATTTGTTGTTTTTATCATCTATAGGATAAAATAAAGAAAATTAGCCGTCACCGCTGTCCTCATCCACATAGAAAATGTCATTTATGTGGACCGTCGTGCAGGGATGCAGAGCTCGGTGATACAAGTGGCCGAAGCCTGGGGCCTGCCGCTACAGTTCAAGCTGATGCCGCAGCACTTCAAAGACATCGGCTACGTCACTCACATGGTCGGCAAGGTGAGGGCGAGTTGCCGCGCTGCTATACCGGAAGCACTGTCTATAGTCAGTTCCAACCTAAGAATGAAGCGGGAAATACACACAGCTGTCCAACACAAAGAGAACTTGCATAAATGCGCAAGGCAATTGCGCTTGCTGATTTACGTGACGCCGCGGCGATTGATTTATTGATTTCTATTTGCACACACGCACACATAAATGGAGGTGGATGAGGGAAAGAAGGCTGCACAAACGCGGCTTGAGGTAACCTCACCCCCCTAGGTACAATATGGTTGCATGAGGTAACACATCGAGCACCATATATATTGTATTTATATAGAGGCCATAAAACATTGCAGTTATACAATATATGAAAAACAATGAAATGTTTCCACACGTAATAACAATGCAAGCACACTGCGGCATTGAAATGATTAAATGATAGGCACTTGGTAACAGAGAAAAAAAAAAGAACATAAGATACATTATTAAACATTCACAAACGCGCTCTAAAGAGGTGAAAGCAACAGAATTTTAAATTCTGACAGCGATAAATCCTGTAAATTGTAGCTGCTCTATCATATGAATTCAGTAATCTTGGAAGGTTATTACACAACATTTTACAACCGTAGTTAGTTCTAGAACGCGGAACCTTCCATACTTCAGGTGTACGAGTTGAATAGCGGTATGAATTGACGGATAGTTTTGCAAGTTCTACAAGTAAGGTATTGTTACGTTTGGTACCAAAGTAATATTCGCGTAATAGTCTACAGTTATAGATGTTATGGGCTGTAGCAATGTCATATTTCTCAAACAGGTTTTCAGTATGGGCGGCATCCGGTACATTAGCGCTGGCACGTATTATTTTCTCCTGCATACGAAATAATTCACTCAAGTTACACTGAGTCGTGGTGCCCCATACAAGATGCCCACACTGTATGTGAGACACAAACAAAGCATTATAAATTAATAATTTTACAGAGACGGGTAAAGTATATCTATAGCGATTTAAAACACCTGTTATACGGCTAAGTTTTTGGAGTACAAAGCTTACATGAACGTCCCATTGCATAGTACTTGTGAAGTGTACCCCTAACACATTTGCAGAAAGAGCAAGTTCTATCTTGAGGTCCGAATGAGAACTGTGCGTGTTTCAAGCAGACATTTCGAATAACTTGAATACACCACACAAAGCCCGATAAGTTTTGCTAAGCCAAGTTTGATAGCTAAAAAAATTTGAGTTTAAGCGAAAGAATTAAAATATAGCGTAAACTCCAAATAGTGTTCTTCGATAGGCCAGAGAAAATTGGCAGATTTTCTAATTTGATTTTGACTCAAATAATGATATCTTTTTCATGCGATTGTACTATCCGTAGCCAGAAATGAAGGGAAACAAGTTCTAGAGAGAGAGAGGTTTGAATAGGTTGTTTGAAGCGACAGGAAGAGCAGAAGAATATGGCAAGCGAATAAAAGTACAAAAACAAAGCTAGGGATGAAAAAAACAACCAACTATTAAAGCCCTAGATATGACTAACAAAATGGTTAAGTAATGTCTCCTTTACAATTGTGAGACTGCGAATGTTCCGCTTCGCAGCAAATTTGGCGTCCAATGCCTCTCTGTCATTCTCGCTACAACACCCCCACCACCACGCATACTCGCTGGCGATTTTAATGCACGCATCACCTGACATATAGCAAGTTGTTCTAGTTTTCGCTGATGTGGGATAGTGTTTGGGTTTTGTGTGGTTAAAGATACATAAAATGATACATAAGGCACCACTGAGTTGATGAACAAGAGAACTCTCAGCCTGCAGCCAGCGTGTCGACAACGGGGTTTGTTTTCGTCGTCACTCCAGGATGAGACAATGCCCAATAAAACTTGTTGCTGGGCTTGTCGGTTCATGTCATACCGTCGACCACATGGTCGCTTAGCGCAAATAATGAAGGAGGGACGGGAGAAAGGGAATCGAGGGGCCCGATTTTATTAATCATATCATAGGAAGCCGAAAAACATAGACACCAAGAACAACAATGGGTAAAATAATTGTACTTACTAATAGAATTAAAGAAATGATAAATTAATGGAAATGATAGTGGATAAAGAAAAAAAAGTTGCAGTTTCACCCGAAAGGCGAAGCATCAATTGCGATAGCAAATTAGTAGAGAGCTATACGGAGTAAGGATAGCAGTTTTATCAGCTGTATAAACTTGGACATGCAGCAGCACCAGCAACGCGCAGAACTGTTGTCGAGGCCGTCGGCGTTTTGCCCGCATTCATACCGAACGCGCGTGGCGTGGTGACTGTTGCCGGTGCCTCTGGGGGCGGCTCGGAGGTTTTCGACGAGATCAGAACGGGACACTCGTCGAGCAGCGTCGGAAGTGTTTACCACCTTCTCGCCTCGCACCTTTTTTTAAATATAATTACGCATTTGGTGCCGCAGCTAAACGTCGCCTCCCCTCCCTCCCTCCCTCCCTCCCTCCCGTCCTCCCATGGCCTTTCGCGCGACGTAAGAAGTCGCGTTTGCTCTGTATATATTGTGATTGTAAAGGAGGAAAGATAAGCTTAATTCTGCAGCCGTTCAGGGAGCACGGCGCAGAACGCGCGTTTGCTCTCCGCCGTGCGTTCGCACCCCGTGAAAGCGCGCGTCCTTCGCGCGCTTTCACTCGCACATACAGCGCATACGACGCGCGACGACGATTTCATCGCCGTTGACGTCATACGGAACCTCACGGCGACGCGACGCCGATGGCAGAAATCCGCTTTGAGTGTCCGTATAATTGTTATCGCAAGAAAAAGGCGAATGCTTGCACTCGGCCGGCCGCGCAAGGCTTAAGACACAGCGAAGCTGGCCCATTTGATGGCGTTTTCTTGGCTGTAGCTAGGTTGAACTTGGCTGTGTGGAGGTTTAAACTTGGTTGTAGCTAGGCCTGAATTTGGTTGTAACTAGGTTGAGCTTGGTTGTAGCAAGGTTCGAACTTGGCAGTAACTAGGTTGAGCTTGGCGCCGCTCGTACTCGGCTTCCCGGTAGGCTGGATCCTGGCGTAGAACCCGTATACGCGCAGAATTCGACTCACGCTCACGGTCCCTATACTCGGGATCATGTTCTCCCTTTCCCTGGCTTCGTTTTCTGGATCTGCTCGTCACTGCCGTTGCCACTCTCGTACAGCGGCAAGCCTCGCTTCTCGAATCGCCGCTTCTTCTTCGGGAGTACGTACTATCTTTGTACGTCCCATGGCTGCATCTGATCGAGCGCCGCCGCGCACCGGCTTACATGGCCGTTGCTCGCTGTCGGCGCATGCGCAGTACACAGGCGGTAGGTTGCGCCAGGTGTTCTAGCAGCTGCGGCGTCGCTGGCTGCCATGGGGCGCGGCTGGCTTTCCGTGAAACACCATACTTTTTACGGCTAGCTTATTATACCCCTGACACACGAGCACTCTAAAGTCCTTTAGGTAAGGGGACATCTACCGGCAAGGTGTTCACGCGCAGTGACACACGACAAAGGAGTATCTCCCTCCCGGCAAAGTTCCTTTGCGGGAAAGAAGTAATAGCCCAGTCACACGGGCACTTTCAAAGTCCTTTGAATCAAAGATCCTTTACTTCAAGGGAAGACGCGCTCTGTCACATGGGCGCATCAAAGGAGGCCTAGTTGAAGGCAGCTTTGAGTCAAAGGAGTCCGCGTTTGTCCTTTGAAATCTCAATGGAATACTTTTGAGCCTAGAGGGCGTCCGGCAGAGGAAAACAAAATTCTGTATAAATACGAAGGTTTAATTTTTACCTGTTAAAAACAAGTTTATAAGCACTAAAAACTTTTGTGACACCCGCAGTCTCGATGATGAATGCGCCGGTACAACAGCGCCGGCACGGCCTGTCACAATCGGCAACACCGACGCAAAGTGGGTTTTGGAGGGTTTACGGTAGCGCGATTAAAAGACAGAACAAAAGAAGACACACAGGGACACACACGGTGCTAACTTCAAACAGTTTGTTATCGAAATTCAGTTCGTACTTTTAATCGCGCTACCGTTAACCCTCCAATTAAGAGGCGTTACCAACAAGCACACATTGCAACCCTCGTGAGCAAAATGGGTGCCATGTGCGATTTGGTTATCGGCTGCTACGCATCGAAGTGTCCTCGTGAAATTTTTTTTTCTCGTAACTTTTTTGTTTTAGAATACGTTGCGGTTTCTGTCAAAATCTTCAGCGGAGACCACCTGGCGACCGTATAGCACTGATACATATCCCTTGAACTAATGTTCCTTTGAAAGCTCTATGCTCCTTAACTTCAAAGGACCTTCGATATGCCCGTGTGACTGGGGTTTTACGTTTCGAGTGGAAAGGTTTACTCTCGCATACAGCGTGCACAACTCATCAATTGAAGTTGAAACCTGTTACAAAACTACGGTGCCCTGTAAGTATTTTTTTAACCTTGGAAAATGTTTTAATTTTTAGCGGTAATGTGGTTTGTCGAACAGTGAAGATTTACTCTAGCTATACTCTCAAACGCTCGCACAACGTCGCTACCGCCGCCATGTTCAATTCCGAATATACACATTTATAAGCCATCAAAAATCGAAAAAAAAAATGTTTTTAGGTCCTGCAGTAACTAAATGTAATCTACATACGCAGCTTTTTGTAAATGTATTCTCTCTTGCTGCTTTAACAAACAGCGCTTTTTTTTCGGCGTTCATTTGAGAAACCACCTAAAGAAGTTAGTGCGATGCCTTCAAGAACATAAAAAGCACGGTCCGGGGAAGGCTTTAAATTTTGCAAAAGGGTGTATTGTGATGACCAGGTTCTTTTTTGTGTTAATGTTTTCTGGCGGTTCTCTGAGGCGGAGCCTCCCAGAACCTAATCGAGGACAAAGCCGTTTGTTGTGAAAAATACACACAAACTTTTAATGAAACTAGAAACGAAAATTAACCCATAAAAACAAACACACAAAGATAACATGAAAACATGTAGCTAGAACGCTCATGATATGAGGCAAGTTCGGGCAGGCTGCGGGTGTGCGTATGCACTACAGTCTTGACGCGGCGAAGCGGAGACGAGACGACGAGAGAAGCGTTGTTGATCTCACCAAAAGACGTTGTGTCGGAACGTCGTACAGGCTGCCAGAGCGTGGCAGCTCTGGCTCGGAGGGAGAAGACAGGCGGCTCGGCAGCACGAGCCGACGCTGGTGGCGTTCTGGTCGGGCAGCTGATCGTGGCACTCGGGCTCGTAGCCCGACAGCTCAGGTTCTGCCCACGGACGCAGACGCTCACCGGCCTCGGGCAGCAGCAGTTGATTATCGGGCAGAATGACGATGCCCGGGGAGGTAGGCGGCTTGGCAGCAGGGGTTGACGGCGGCGGCGTTCTGGCCGGGCAGCTGGTCGTGGAGCTCGGGCCCGAAGCCCGACAGCTCTCGTTCTGCCCACGGGCGCAGACGCTTGCAGGCCTCGGTCAGCGGTTGACGATCAGGAAGAGTGGCGACTCCCAGGAACGGGTTGGCAGGAGGCCCCGGCCGGGTGAAGTCCTGGTGGCTCGGGTCCGGAACCCGACGGCCGTCTTCAACTCCCGATCCGGTGGCCGACCTTGTCCTGGTGTCGCTTCTGGAACTCCTCCCCCTACTGCCAGCGCGGCTCCTTTTTCTGCTGCTCTGGTCCATTCGTCAACTTCTCATTGGCTGCTCGAGGCTCCGTGTTCCTCTGTGATTGGATTGGCTTTTTTTCTTTTCATTTCTTTTCTTGCGCCGCGTGTTCACGAGCCGGACGGTCTTCGGCGTCGTCGTTTTCGGCGCGGCGCGGTAGAGCGGCGCGCGCTCTCCTTGTCGTCTGCTTCTTGTTTGAAATGCACCGCACCTTGTAGCACACCACAAATATCACCGTCGCGCACCACACATCACAGTATGTACATAAATGCAACCATACGTGGCATAATCGCGCCAAGTTCACGCTTTGCGGGATCAATCTCAGCGTAAGAAATCCTTCAACGACGTTCCTGTGCGTGTTTGAATTCGTGTACACAAGATAGGATGCAATTATTCTTCGAGTCAATGCTGTCTAATCCCCACAGAGCGCTTAAGTGACGGCAAAGTTTATCTGAATTTCTATAGCTATAAGGTTCTTAGACACGTGCAATGGTGCGCGCATCTGCTCGTCTCGCACTTGCAGTGGCACCTGGGCTATCTCCAAGACGAGTACACGCCCACGTACAGAGGCTTCGACACCTTCTACGGCTACTACAACGGCGAAGAGGACTTCTACAACCACACCATCAGAGAGGTATGTAGACACACACACACACACACACACACACACACACACACACACACACACACACACACACACACACACACACACACACACACACACATACAAAAAAACCACTTCCTTTCTGCATTTCGTGCATATATGTCGTACTGACGACTCAGTCCACGGAAAGCAACCCTAATGTCGTGTGCTTGTTCACGGTAATACTTGAGTGGAAATAGCGTTGAGAAAACGGGGACTACAGGGTCATCGTCTAGATACCTGGCCGTCTAAGCACGATCTACGTTGATCTGTTAGAAGTATTTAGCGCAGAGTTGCCGTTATAGCTTACTGTACGTTAATTACCGCCTCTGTAATGTGTCCGCGCACGGGCTATTTCCCAGTGAACACGTTCAAGCAGCACATAACAGTGAAGCTTTGGGCGTGCACAGTTCAATAATTTGCACACCCGTAAAAGCAAAAAAAGGAGTTGCGAATTATTTTACAGTGTGCCGGCCTATATGATTATGAGAAGCATTTTATTGCATCCACATGGAATTACGCACACCTGCATATACTGCACAATCCGATATCTGCCTGTACTTTAACACACACACACACACACACACACACACCACACACACACCCACACACACACACACACAACACACACACACACACACAACACAACACACACACACAACACACACACACCACAACAACACCACACCCACAACAAACCCACACACACACACACACACCACACACACACACACACACACACACACACCACCGGGCACACACACCACCCACACACACCACCACCCACACACACGAACACACACACCACACCCACACACACCCACACACACACACACACACCCACACACCACACCACACACCACACACACAACCCAACAGCACCACACACCACACACCCACCACACAACACACACACACACCACACACACACACCCACACACCACACACACACCCACACACCCCACACACCACACACACACACACACCACACACACCCACACACCATGCCCACAACACACACACACACACACCCCACACCACCACACACCACACACACCACACACGACACACACACACCACACACCACCACACACCACACACAACAACACACACCACCACACACACACCCACACCACCACACACCACCCACACACCACACCACACACACACACACACACACACACACACACACACACACACACACACACACACACACACACACACACACACACACACACACACACACACACACACACACACACACACACACACACACACACACACACACACACACACACACACACACACACACACACACACACACACACACACACACACACACACACACACACACACACACACACACACACACACACACACACACACACACACACACACACACACACACACACACACACACACACACACACACACACACACACACACACACACACACACACACACACACACACACACACACACACACACACACACACACACACACACACACACACACACACACACACACACTATATATATATATATATATATATATATATATATATACATACATACATACATACATACACCACGTATAGCGTCTGTGTCGTCGGGTAATCTAAACTCACGTGCTTAAAGAAGGAAACTTTGTACAAGCGTGTATATATATAGAAAGTTGCCACTTGTATCAGTATATTTTGCTCCTGGACGTTACAGCGGCCAGTCAGAGACGTGTGTTGAGCACGTCTTCAGTAACATGTGAAGTAAAAGGTCGAGCACCTTTTCATCAAAGACTTCTGCGCAACGTTGCATCCTCTGAAGTAAGCCAGGGGCGGTCTTTCATTTTTGGAAGAAGTCAAACCGAGGTATACATAGGCAAGAGCGCGCAAGTTTTTCATGGAGGGTCAGCGTATACTCGGCTATTGTTTGCCAGCGTTTCCTTTCTTGCGCGAAGGCGGTGCGGACGACTATACAGCAGTTGTTTGTTTCCTTCTCTTTACGGGTGGCACTCGATAATGAGAAAACATCGGCGTGCGTGAGCGCTCTCGTGCTTGCCTTCCCTTGTTGTGGCTCCTGTCTTTTAGCGTTCGTTCTGCCAAAATAAACTGGCGCGGCCCACCGGGCAGAGCGCAAATAACCCCACCACGAGTGCTTCGATTCTTGGCCGGACTCCACGATCCCCGATTACGTGCGGGGGCTGCCCCCGAGCCGAAGCCCAATACGAGTCGACTTCAAAGAGAAAAAAAAAAAAAAAAAAAGAAAAAAAGAAAAAAAAAGAAAACTGCACCCTCCTCCATCGATCCACGCTACCTGAGCAGACGTCGGCTTGAATATTTGTCAACAGCGATTTGGAAAGTGAGTGTCTTGAGAGATTTCTCGCGTCACAGCACTAAAGAGCAGAGTGAGTGTTTCCGAATCTTCGATTCACGTATGTAGGCCTACTCGAGCCCACGACATCTCAGGGACGTACGCACCGCTGACGATCGTTGCCTAAAAGATTGTGCGCGAAACGTCTGGCGAGCCCTTCGAGACGATGCGCCTAAGAATTTGTCAACTGTATGAACCAATAAACGCAACGTCGGTTGTGAGTCAAGCTTGAGGCTTCGACCGAAAATGGCATCAAGCATAGCAAGCTTCGTAAACACCCATATATATAGAATGCGCTGTAGAGAAATTGCGACATCGTCCAAGATGCTGAAACTATATACGTATGAGTTTATATGAGTATATACGTATGAGTTTGGTGTTCGTATTCCTCTGTCCGTTTTTATCTACACATGCTCTTGTGCGCGTCAGAGAACCCCGGTTGATAAAGGTTGTTCTTGACTTTTACACTGTACGGCGTTCGTAATAGCGCATTGTACATGCATGCCTTCGAACGTAAAACCCAGTGTTGTACGGAACGGCGTTCTTGGAACTAGTTCCTTTTGGGAGGAACGGATGAACGCCACCGTTCCGCTAAGGGTCGGAGGAACTGTAACGGTAACTCGCTATTTTTACGAAGGAACGGCAGAGGGTGGTGGTGGTGGTAAACATTTATTAAAGTATTATTTACAGAGAGGTTGTTCGGAAAACCAGTCCTTATGGTGGGCCAGCTCCCTACAATACTAGGTGGAGTCCCAATTCAGGGACCCCATTGGACGGCGTTCCTTCTGTAAACGTTCCACAACACATCATGCAGGGCGGATGGGCGACCACGTGAGGCGCAATCACCGCGCAGTCACGTGTCACGTGACTATGGTTCATTTTCTTTCGTGAGTTCTCCGTTATATATATATTTTTAATGACCAGGCTTCAATATTGCCACGTGACGCTCCCTCCTATAGTTTCTTTCCTCCATGCCGGCCTGTCGGACACCAACATCGAGATGCAACTCTTGCTGAGTTCAAACAAGGGTCTTTACTAAAATTGCCAATCTCTATTCTGGACATTTTTTCCCTCTCATACTCCAATATTGCACAAGCATTCATTAGACGCCTATGTAGTGTTCCTTTCGATGCGGTTTCTTGTGGAAGAAATTTAATTATATCCTCCTAAGACCCCTTGTGCAATACATTGCGCATTGCCTTAAACTTTTTTTTTCGAAATTCACTCGGAAGTGATTACGCAAAATATTCACTCTTGGTATGAAGTACGGTGCATGTGTAACTGTAAAGAAGTGGTTTACTCATATTCTTGTCATCCGCTTTCAAGAAATTTGACAATAAATTGGTCTAGACCTCTGTGTCGTCCCAGACCGGCCGAAAGCAACCTCGAGGCGTGTTTCGAAGTCACCGAGATTGCGTGAAAATACCGGACGCGGTAGCAACACGACAATGTATTACACGTAGTTCTATCTTCATCTCAGCGCTTAAACAATTAAATGCAGTTTTTATCACAACTAACATGAGGAGATAATCGAGATAGCCATTTTTTTTCACGTACATGGAGACGGAGCTTTTGGCATCCATCCATGGTACTCAAATTTTAAAATTGTTTTTCAAGTTCAAGACATAACAGTAGACAGTAAAAACCACCTTGACGAGCGATTATGTTCCGTTGTTGTTTTCGGGTCTCAGGAGGATACTGGTGCATGTGAGTAACTTTCTATTTGCCCATCTGAAGCGCAGTATCCTGACTGCGCATTCGAAGACCGAAGTGGAAAGTGCCGTATGTGTTGCACTTGTAATAGACGAGCACCAAAGTTGCAGTTAGACATGCCTGGAGTATGTCCGGTGCTGCCTGAAAAAATAAAATCGTCTAGGAGCGTTTCTTTGGATTCTTTTTATCTCCAGATAATCTGCCGCCGGCGATGTTCAAATTCTTATGATATACGTAGTTCTACGTGAGTTTTAAATTGCACACTTTATTTCGCCGCAGCATTATCCGACACCATATTTTAATTAAAAAAAATGAAATGTAACGTTAATGTAACGACACGTTCCAATGTTAGAAGTGTAACTGGAACACGTTCCTTTCGCATAAAAGAACTTGTAACGGGAACTCGTCTCAAGATTGGAAGGAACGAGGAACGAGCTTTCGTTCCTGTTTTAGAGGAACGTGTACAACACTGGTCAACCGCATCAGTTATTGTCTGTGACAAAATAACTCGGGTCCCCATTGGGTCCCGATGCGGGGAAACGTTACAGTGCATCATAGCCAACACACAATTCGTCTCACACCGTTTCACGCAGACACACAAAAAAAAAAAAAAAAAACAGAAATCACGAAATAATTCAGCTACTGCTCGTCATACACGCCGTGAAAACTCGTTGGTATGCGCATCTTTTGACAGGGCACGCACTTTGGTTTGGACTTCTGGGAAGGCGTCAGCAGTGCAAACAACGAGAGCGGCCACTATTCCACGACACTGTTCACCGACCAAGCTGTTAAGCTGATCAAGAGCCACAACTCATCCGAGGTGAGGCTATATACTTTGCATTGATTCGCAGTGGTGTAAAATAAAGGCAGCAACCGCCGTCACCACTTCTTCAACTCCCTTAGCTGTTACAGAAAAAAAAAAAAAAAGTGAGAATCCCACGAACTGTGGGAATAGATGTTATGCGAAGCATTTTGCAGGTACCTGACTATACAGAATTGTTTGGGTGTCCGCAAAGTCATACCAGGTATGTGTTTGCGTGAATTGAGTAGTTTGTGTGGGGACGATAGCGTACGCGTGTGTGACGGCGATAGCACGACGACGACCACGCTGTAGGTCGTCATCGTCGTCGTCGGACTACGCTGTATACGGCGGCGATGGCATTATTTCTACACAGGCCACTCGACGTGTGCCAGCTTACGACATGGCGATCGTTGTGGTCTACGTCATCAGCGACTATACGTGGTATACACCATACGTATACCTATGGCTATGTCCTCTGGTGCACATATGTTAAACCGCCTATGGAATTTGCGCTCCGGCGAAGAAATGTTAAAAACATAATTAACTTGGGCGATTATTAACTCGGCACAACGTCACACAGTTTCTACGTATAGCGTTAGCTTCTGTGAGGAAAGTGGTCCGGTCGCGACGATAGATGCACTCTAACACGGCGCGAGCTGTCAGGAGGAAAGAAGACGCGAAAGCGGCACGGAACGCATGCGCCGAATGTTTCAAAGGTTGTGACCAGAGGGTTAGTGTAATCTGACGCGAAGAAGCGCATTCACCGTGTACTTCTCCGTGTGTTTTCCTTCCTCCCTTAATTGTCTTCGTTCGTGTCTGCTGGCCGCAGAGCGCAAGAACAATGCTTATAAACTAAGCCATTCATTTAATCCTCTTTCCCTTCCCCCTTCCATTGGCACCGATTTATATTAATCCGATACAACACCGGTTCATGTTCGTTCCTCTAAATATCAACCTCATCTAGCATAGCATCTATCCGCGTTTTATCGACAAACGTATGTGCCCGTCCTTCGTCTTTTCTCCGTTCATTGCACTGTAAAGTTAACCTCCTTTCAAACTTGCAGCCTCTATAGTTTTCCACCCAATATGTTCTTACTGATAGAACAGTGATGATACACTTTTTTTGGTTGTTGTTCTGGATGGTATTAGTAAGCTGCCGGTGTCTTTGCACACGCAATGCAGTCAGATTGATGACACCATTGATAAAAATCAATGGTGGAGTCTTCAGTACCAGAACGATTGAGAACAGATTGCTGAGAACGAACAGAACGCATACACTTTGGACACAGGCAGCAAGTGCACTGCTTATTATTATTTTTTCGTGCTCTTTAGTTTGAGCGCTTCATGTAGATAATAGAGCAACATATATTATCAGAGTGTAAGCGTGCGCGGCTTGGAAAACCCGACAGGGCAAGAAAGAAGAAAAGAAAATACCGTATATAGCACATAACCTTCAGTTACTGAAGAAACAGCCGCGTAACATACAACATAATACATCAACATAGAAACCATCACTCTTTCAGGCACTGTTGCGCTGTGGTAAACTTCCTTTATATATCTCAACGCGATGGCTCTTGTAATTCAGCGCTCGTTACTGTATTTTTTCTAAATCTTAACGTGCTAGCAGCCCACATTTATTGAAACCCAAAGTAAAGAAATTTAGAAGAAAAAAAGTCGCAGTTGTGCCCGGAAGGCGAAGCATCGATTGCGATATCAAATTAGTGGACAACTATACGAAGTTAGGATAGTAGTTTTATCGGCCGCATAAACTTGTAAACATAGGTATACTAACTAAATTGACAAACGTGGTGTCACGCGCGCACAAGAAAACATGAAAAAATCTCATTCGATGACTGCGGAAACTCGCTGTCAAAATGCTGGAGTGAGGAAACGCGGCAACAGCAGCGATCGAATTGACCTTCTGGCTGCCGCTCGCATCAACGCGAACTAAGCTGCGAAAACACAGCGCCACGTGGACTCTGTCCCCGTCGCACACTGCTTTCAGGATACAGCGGCCGCCCGAAGTAGAATGCGTTGCCCCCCCCCCCCCCTCCCTACCCGCCCCCCGGAGCCTTGCGCGCGACTGGAAGACGGCGCGCTTCCTTCACTTGCGTGAGCGAGATTGAGCCGCGATCGCCGGCTCACCCTCGCAGGCTTTCACTCGCACATACAGCATACTGCGCGCGGCGACGATTTTATAGGCCTCTGACTTCATACGGAACCTCACGGCGACGGCCGAAATGCGCCTGGAGTGTCCATATAATTGCTATCGCAATAAAAACGAAGAAAGCATAACGTGTGTTGGACATTGGCGAAATTGTTTTAGACAGAATATGTCCAGTGTCTTCAAAACGCATTAGATCAGAGCACCATTACTGACTAGCTGTGCAGCGACTATACATATTGCCCTTTCAATGAATCTCCAGTAACTGAGTCACTAGCACTTTTTTTTCTGTTCTTTCACGCCCACATTTTTAAATTCGCACGAACTGTGAATTCTTTGCCTTCGGCGTTTGTGGAATAAATACGGTACTCCTTCAATCGTGCAGCCCTTCTTTCTGTACCTGAGCCACCAGGCGCCGCACGGAGGCGTTGAAGTCCCGCTGGCGGCGCCCAAGGAGAACATCGATAAGTTCTCATACATCGGAGAGGAGAACCGCACCGTGTACGCTGGTAAGGCGCGCCTCCGGACGGTCATAATGTACAAGCCTTTGCAAAGAAACAGCAGGGACGGAAAGAAAAGGCAGCTACAGAGCCAGACACAGTGAAATTAACCAACAGCTAGCTAGGAGTCTGATGTTTCGGTGTGCCCACATATAAACATTTTTACACCCTTAAAAGTGACAGGGTTAAACATTTTACACAATTAAGAGTAGGCGTGGTATCCATGGGACAAACAACAGAACTCTTAATGGTATAAGAAGCATCAAAGCACCCTGGGCGCTTGGTTTTGCACATGGCGAACACTCTCACATGGTTCATGAAGTTTCTTGTCTGAAGCCTCTCAGTGTCATATACGCCTCCGACATGTCTAACCACGCAGAACTTTACTAGCGATAGCGAGTCGCACTTAACTTTGCACTGGTTCCTGTCACTTTATCTGAAGCCGCTCGTGCGTCATATGTCTAATCAGTCAAAAAAAAAAAAGAGAAAAGAAAAGAAAGGCGGGAAAAACGAAAAGGTGTACACCTAAACATCGGATGCAATTGAAAACCATCATTCGCCGAGTGCATGCTTGATATTGCCACATTGCGGCTCCGCAGCAAACACGGTTGTTTCATTAAGCCGCGTATAATTGCACCTAGCTAGCGCAAGTTCGACAGCTTGCATCCTAAAGCGACGAGCAAGAGCACGCATATGTCAACGGCGCAGCATGCAAAAGGTCGCAAGTCTTTTCAGCCTTGCACAGTGTTAGAACCTTGCGCTACTGAAAAAAGCCGGCAGATCCCACGCCCTGTGGGAATCGATGTTATGAGAAGCAGTGTGCGGGGAGCCTACAAAGTTAACGAAACGACCATGGGAGCACCGAAGCGTAGGCGGCTGTTTCATGACCTACATGACACGGCATGACCTATCGTTTATGTCCGACCACATTTCAATGGTTTTTGAGTGTTAATCTTTGATCGCTGAGTCATTGTCAATTTTGCCGAGTCATGCTTGTGACTATGACTTCTACCATCATCCTTTAGTGTTTCCTTCACTTAGCACCCACGTCCGAACCCATTCCAATGGTTTTCAGTATTAATTATTTTTGCTGAGTCATTGTCATTTTTGGTGAGTCATGCTCATCACTTTGACTTCTCCCATTTTCCTATAGTGTTTACTTCACTTAGTACCCATGTCCGAACCCATTAAAGTTACATACCAACGAAACGGCCATGAGAGCACCAAGACGTAGGCGGCTGCTTCATGACCTACATGACACACATGTCATGACATTCATGTCATCACCTATCATTTATGTTCATCATACACTCTTCTCATATTACGCCAATTTTGGTACCTACCAAGTTAACGAAACGACCATGAGAGCACACCAAGACGTAGGCGGCTAGATAGATAGATAGATAGATAGATAGATAGATAGATAGATAGATAGATAGATAGATAGATAGATAGATAGATAGATAGATACTGTCAAAGTGGCAAATGTTCGCCAAGAAATGCTTCGCATTAAAAAATTGGAGGGAACCACGCAACACGCACACACACACACGGTATGCGGATGTGTACGTGCGCATATGCGCTCGAGCCAAAATGTCGCCTGCCGCAGGCATGGTGGACGCGCTGGACGAGTCCGTGGGCGCAGTGGTCGAGGCCCTCCAGGAGGCGGGCATGCTGGACAACTCGGTGCTGGTGTTCAGCAGTGACAACGGCGGCGCCCCGTGGGGGACGCACGCCAGCCGCGGCTGCAACTGGCCCCTGCGCGGCTCCAAGGTTAGCCTGTGGGAGGGCGCCTCCAGGGTCGCCGCCTTCCTGTGGTCGCCGCTGCTCGCTGCCCACGGTCGGGTGTCGCAGCAGCTCATGCACGTCACCGACTGGCTGCCCACGCTCTACTCGGCCGCCGGTCAGATCTCATTGCGCACATCTTGTTCTCTATACAGTCGAACCCGGATAAATCGAACGAACCCGCATGTAACGAATTAGTGTGCATAACGAATATCCGTAAGATCCCCCTGAAAATTTTTGTATAATTTTTTTTAGTTTGTACATCGAACTTTTTTTGTGATCCCCTTCAGATTCGATATATCCGGGTTCGGCTGTAGCTGCTTCTCAAGCGCACATGCTGTCATTCCATAGAAAAGCTTCCTGCTGACGGGATAAATACTACAGATTGGCATATGAGTGCTTTTAGCGCCGAAAAAGAGGGAAATTGGCAGAAAGGAGACGGGACAAGCATTGCTACCAACTATATTACTGTCTAGCGTAAACTTCGGTTGCTCGTAGTGCTTTTCAGTGTTTCGTATTTTGTGACGCTAAGAAATACGAAAGTCAATGCTGCTACTATTCTGGTCCCGTATAGTGCTTGTTTCGCCATGGGCCAGCATAAGACAACTACAAGAACGTTTGTATAATCTGTCACAGGAGACGTGCGATTATTGAAATAAACCGAACGGCTTGCCCTGTGGCAGATATAGGTATGTATATAACAATAATGCGGAGCCCCCCCGACCTCATGTAAGACATTAAAGCAGTGGCTTATATATAGATTGTCCATGAGCCCTGTCAGTTTGATCAGACTGTTGGTTGGAAGCTCATACAATTTCCTCTCGTGTAGCTGTCGTTCATCTACTGTAGGATGTTGGTGCTAGAGCAGAACACATCGAAAGGCTTCTGGGGTCTTCATGTGTTCTGAACCATCCATGCCCTACACAGAACCTAACAATCATACTCTGAAGGATAGCATTAAGCAGAAAAACGTACTAGTGTATAACATAGATAAGTCACGTTATTACAGTCCACTTCCATATAATAATGCGTATGTGGCAGCGTATTGCCCTTGAAGACTTATTAGCTTATTATCAGGGAGTATGACGATCCTTAATGCACAATCCGAAAGTATGGAAATCCCGCTTTATCTAGTTTGTATTGCCGGTATGCCCGTATCTGAACCAGTGCTCCCGACGCGTGGTTTCGAAGGCGCTGACTCGACGCAGTGAGTGTCACGTAACCTGTGCGTGCACACATGTAGGCTGGTGATCCAACCAGCCTGGAGCATTTGGACGGCATCGACATGTGGTGGCACCTGTCGGAAGACATTCCGTCTCCACGCAGCGACATTTTGTACAACATCGACCCCGTGAGCAACACGGCTGCGCTGCGACACGGAGACCACAAGCTTGTGCTGGGAACGACTTTGGGTGGCAGGTATAAATACAAGATGACAGCGTAAGAGGCTACACACAGATATGTCCATCTGTTAATATAAAAGCATCGTGACCATACCGCTAAAGTGCCGCACCTAAGACTGATTTTGCAAGCGTCCAAATAAGGCACGTCTGACCTGTCCCACTCTGCACACCAGC
Source organism: Dermacentor silvarum (assembly GCF_013339745.2). NCBI lineage: Eukaryota > Metazoa > Arthropoda > Arachnida > Ixodida > Ixodidae > Dermacentor > Dermacentor silvarum. The sequence continues at coordinate 163,864,461 of NC_051155.1, read as the reverse complement.
GCGTCAATTGGCGCCGTCGCGCACGAAGCTGTAAAATTGTAGTCCAACAATAAATTAGGCTAAAAGACTACTAGATTGCTTCGTTTGGCGGGAAAGAAATTGTGAAGGTCATGAAGCGGTTAGTTAATTAAAGCTGTATTAACGCGCGTTCTGCAGCATAGCGATTACATGCCTACCCGGCAAGATATAGGGCAATGCGCATATAAACCCCCGCCACAACATCCACGCGATCCATGCGACCGCGGATTACGCTGTCTCCAAGATCTGACCACTTTTATATATTCTGCGGAATCGGCTCAGTTTACTACTGCACTGTTTCCAGAATCGATACATTTTACTCGGCGATAAACTGACCATACAGGCACCTCAAACCCAGAGGAAAAGGCATAGAAAGCTTCGCTTCAAAAAAAAAAAAAAAAAGACGAAGTGTGCGCTTGACGGTGTATATTTGTCGTGGTGAGGATATTTAGGTAACCCTAATGGTTTGCATGCGTAATTCTGTTGATTCTATAGAGTCGGTCACCGGCACATCTGTAGAGGCACTTACAGGTGGGGCTACATACAAACCGGTTCGTTCTACGAGTGTTGTCCTGTGTGTGAGCCATTCGGCGAGGCAGCACCAGCAGCCACGGTCAGTAAAGTCCGGGAGGAATCGCAAAAAAATCTGCGCCTTAGAAAGGTATATAGGCTGTCAGCGGAAGAAGTAAAGATCAAAGTTCCCATACTGTCCAATCGCGACATCCACTACGAGCGATTGCTCGTCGCAGAGGATTTCGCAAAATATATGCACGTATTTGGCTCCTTCATGTACAGGAATGGGTATAGAAAAGGCTGAGCTTTATTTGTCTCTCGAATGCAGTGCATCGCAGTTGCATTGATTTGTCAGACATCGCTATTATATATATGAGCTTATACGAGAGGCTGGTACGGGAATTCACAGGTGGCGTCGCCACCCACGCTCTCACTTCTACGACATTTTATGACATGTTATGTGTCTTCTCTCGATAAGGTCTTCACTTTGTTAGTCCAAGAAATACAATTTACCACTCTCGCTTAAGCCCCACTCGTTAAAAAGGCACCTCGCAAAGATATCTAAATATGGCCGAGGAGAAAGTGAAACGGTCAAGGAGGGTACAGTGTTTGGGATGTCAGCCACTTAGACGATAAGCGAATTACCCTTAGCGGAAAATTGGTTTTATTGTGATCTTTAACGTATTATGGATTGATTCAATTCACAAACAAAACGATTAACAAAGTCCCGTGGGGCGTCGTTTAAACAAAGAAGACTCTGCAGATGACGACGGAAAAAGAAAGAGGCTATAAACAGTGTTAATTTACCCTATGCGCATGCAGGATTTTTAAAGCGTCTGTAGCCTCTATTCTAAATTAACTCTGGGATCACGTTTTTTTTTCTTAATTTTTTTCCTCGCCTAATTTCTTTCACGAACGGTAACAAGACATGCGCCATATTTTTCTCAAAAAAAAGAAGGAAACAAAATAAAAGAAAATTCGGAGTCGGCCGTTGCTGCGTTTGGACGTCGGGAAAATGTTGATAACAAATCTTTAAAAGAGCCTATCGCCAAAAGAAAAGAAAAAAATCACCAGCCCTTCCCCTGTCGAGCAAATTGGGCAAGCGAAGCTTGTCGTGCGTGTATCTGACCAACTACTTTCCCGTAGTTACGAGGTGTGCATCACCGTTTTCGCGTTCCTGGAGGGCAAGACGACGCTGTCGCAGGCGTTCCGCTTTGTTTGCCCTAAACTCGGGGTCGGCGGCTCTTCGCTCACGTTTGGCCTCAACATCGCGCTCCCGCAACTCGGGGTCTGCGGCTCTTCGCTGACGTTTCGCCTGGGCTTCGGAAGCCCCCACACTAGAATCGGCACGTCGACGACGAGCCCTTTCCCGAGCGAGTTCGCGGCGCCGTTGCTCAAACGCAGCCTGCTCCTCGGCGGAACGCACCACGCTCGGCCTTCCCATCCGGGCGCCGAAACTGATCTGACGCGAGGGAAGCCCGGCGGATCGCGCGCCAACGCCCTTTTCTTCCCTTTCCCTAGCTCCCCGAGACACACCAAACGACCCTGATTGGTCGCGTGCGTCACGTGATCCGGCGCCGGTGCAGGGTTCTCCGCACCTGCTCTACTCTGGGAGCAGCAGGGTTTTTTAGCGTGACACCACCACCACTTGTGAGGCAATACAAGCTTCCCTTGAAAAATATTACGACAGAATTGTCTTTATACTCAAGAATATATCTCCGGTGACGTCTGCATGCAGGTACGACGAACGCACTCCGATTCCCGGTAGTCCGAGGCCCGATGAAGACCTGGACGAACTGACGTCGAGCTCCAAGGCCGCCCGTGCCCTGCGCCTGCTCCACAACAATGCCAGTCGCACCGGAGCGTCGGCCCAGTGGCGCCAGAAGGCTGTATTACAGTGTGACGATACGAGCGAATCTTCCAACTTCGTGAGCGGAGCACCGCCCTACCTGTTCGACTTGAGCAAGGACCCTTGCGAACTGCACAACCTTGCAGATACCGAGGCTGAGGTAAGCACAGAACAGGTAAACTGATTGTGATTAGAAGAAATGAGTCGTTTCGATCTCCTAGCTATGACATGGTCATTCATTATCATTTCGTAATGTTGCTGCATAGTCGAATGAAGAACAACCAACACTTATAAGTTCTCGGCGCAAGAGTGCGCCTCACTCCAACAAAGCTATATTGACCGACTCACCTTGACTTGGTCATTCAGTTCGGCTAGGCCAGTGAACGCACCGTTACCAAAGTTTAAGCAACTGTCAATGCATAATCGTATATTGTGCACTTGGGACAAAGAGCCCGCAGAGTTTAATTACGCAGTCGTCAATAAACCGTATCGCTAGCAGGCGAATGCCATGAATAGAACCTGTTTCGAGAGAGTCGGCAGGGTCAAGGTTGCCACGAGCGCATGCTACTGCGTGTAATCGCAGGTCGCAAAGCACGGTATCACTGCACCTTGCATCGAGTAACGTTCTCTTTTCGCCATCATCTTATAGCCATGGTAGCCTGTGCAAACGCGCGGAGCGCAGCAGAGGATAATAGACGGGAGAAAGAAAGCGGGGAGGAGGGTGCAGCGCAACCATGAGGCAGAAAGCAGAGGAGGAGGGTATGGCGAAAGCGTGAGAAGAAAAGCGTAGTGCGGCGACGATGCATGGATATGAGATGCGCTTGAGTAGCGCGCGTCGTATGGAAAGTCTGTCTGCGACGGCTGCTGTGAATAGCGCCCACGCGTAACCCATAAGCTGGCTCTCGCGATCTCCAGAATAATTAGCGAGGCGGTCGCGCCACACTTCGCTCCGTTTGCGAAGTGCCGCACGAGACTGATTGTCCGCGCAAGCCACAGTACATCGCGAAAGGAAAACAGGCGTAGATCTGCGCTCAAATTTCGCATTAGGGAGTATCGTAATCGTCGGTGAATTTCTTTTTCTTTCTACTCAACAGCGATCAATGAACAACATTTTCTTTCTATAATGGCTTACAACTTGGTTGCGTGTTCTCTTTTGTCTTCGGTTGCATAAAGACGGTAGATTTCTGCCGTCGGTGTCGCCGTCGCCGTCGCCGTCGCCGTCGCCGTGAGGTTCCGTATGACGTCAATGGAGATGAAATCGTCGCCACGCGATGATAAGTGGTTCTTGAGGGAAAGGGAAAGGTTGGCGCTATCTTCTGCAGCCCTTGAGGGAGCACGGCTCAGCGCCAACCGAACGCTGTATGTGCGAGTGAAAGAGCGCGAGGGACGCGCGCTTTCACGGGGAGTGAACGCACGGCGGAGAACAAACGCGCGTTCTGCGCTGTGCTCCCTTAAGGTAGGTAGGTAAGTGGTTCTTGAGGGAAAGGGAAAGGTTGGCGCTATCTTCTGCAGCTCCCTTAAGGGCTGCAGAAGTAGGCGTCTCTTTCCTCCTCTACAATCACCATATATGTAGAGTAAACGTACCCTCTTCCGACGCGCGAAAGGCCGGGGGGGGGGGGGGCGTCGTTTAGCTGCGGCACCAAGTGCCTATTTATATCAGAGGCTCCGGCAACAGTCACCAACGCCGCACGCATTTTGTGCGACCGCGGGCAAAACGCCGACGGCGTCGACAACAGTTCTGCGTGTTGCCGGTGCTGCTGCATGTCCACGTTTATACAGCTGATTAAGCTACTATCATTACTCCGTATAGCTCTCTACAAATTTGCTATCGTTTTGTCGTGGTTATATAGTGCTGTTGCATACCGTCACCGTCGACACTACCTCTATCTGTAGTGGCAGCCGTGTTAGCCAGGCATCTAGTGCACCTTTCTTGATGTAAATCGCGACATGGGATGAAAGGATTGAGGAGGAGAGGGAGGAGCGACATATACCAGCCGGTGCCCCCCTCTTCGGCTCAGCCCTTTCATCCTGACTTTGTCCACTAGAGAGCAGGTAACGCTACTTGTATATCGTAGTATGACTGCAGCAGATGTAGGATATGGGCGCCGTCTTTCTTTGTACCTGTTATGCAAGGGAAGACTAACCTACGTGGGACAAAACCATAGATGATGTTCAAAGCAGCTAGCATTGCGTAGTTAATTTTTTTTAAGTGACGCAAAAGTTCAAGGCTGAGAGGAGCCCTCGATGCGCGCAGGCTGGCCGCCGCGAGGTGATTTTCTCACAGCCTTTTTTTTCTCCTCTACGCAGCTGCTGGCGTCGATGAAGCGAAAGCTGGAAGAGTACGAAGCAACGGCAATGTCGCCCAGACTGAGACCAGTCGACCCGAACGCCTTCCCCGAACTGCACGGTGGCGTGTGGGCTCCCTGGGAGTAACGACGCCGTAGTAGAGCTCGCATATCCTATACGTTCTCGTCTAGCGCGGTTCTGCCGCCTTCTATGTCCCGAGGAGTACTGTCGCTTTGGCCGTGTTGCATTCAGTTTAAACCCCGGTGCTTTTACCTCAGGACGCCGACGCGATTTCTCCAGCTAATTCATTCATTTCACGTCAATATCACCAACATTTAATCGTTTAACTCATTTATATCGCTGTGGAAAAGTCAGAGTCATGATGGCTGTCAACCTTCACGTTTTCATTACAATCAGTCACTGATCAATCAACCAGTCAATCGATTCCGGAGGCAGATACAGACTTAAGTCTTTCGTAGAGCATGCTGTGTGACAGAGGACGTGACATACGGCATTAGCTTGAAATCCAGGCGCTTCCTACCAAGCCTTATGATCTGATTTTGATGTGTTTCCTGCGTTATGTTGCTACAGATCGGTACCCACTGATTAAAGCTGTGACAGTAACAGTTCCTTCGCGGCATCATATATCGGCAGCGGCTAACTAACGCAATCGGAAAAGACGACGCCTTTTTCTGGGTGTTGCCTGCTTGTCTGTCACTCTGTTAGCTACAGTTCGGCAATGATAAGACTGTAATTACCCAATTTACAACAACAGCAACGAAAAAAATTAACGTAATCGCAAACCAAATCGAAAGGATACACGAACTTGTATAGTACATATGGCTAGCTCGCAAGGCATCCGCGGTCGTTATGGAAAACACACGAAAACGACTGTACTTCCTCCGTACACTCTTAACAGGTTTTACCCTTTTAGGGAGTTTTAGGCTCGTTGCATAACTCACACCCTAATGGGAGCACGAGAAACTCCATCAGAATGGAGTTTTTATTCACACCCTTGTTGTTGGGATTTTTTTGGGGTACCGTGGGAGTTTTGTATAGTTCCTTTAAAGGATATCACTGCTGGCGTCTTTATGAGGAAAGTTAGGAGTTTTTTATTACTGCTTTGAACACCGGGACTGTGGGAGGTTTTATGAGGTACCCTGGGTGCCTTTATAGGTTTGCTTGGGTATTTTATTTTGCTTCTTTTGGGAATTTAAAGGAGAAACGATGGGAGCTATTACGAACGTATTTTCCGAGCGGCGTGGCTTCTTGAGGGAGTTTTTAAGATGCCTTTGGGAAATTATTTTTACTTCTTATGCGAGTGCTTAGGTGTAAATATGGGAGCAATTGCTTCCATATTTTGGGAGCTTTGCTTAAGGGAGCTCTTATGGATAGCGTTGGGAATTAATTTTTTGCTTTTTATGGGAATATATAGGAGAATGTCTGGGAGTTCCTCTTCACACCTTTAAGGAGGTTTGTTTTAGTTAGAGAGTTTTAAACAAATGTTTTGGGAGTACTTTTTAGCTCCTTTTAGGAGCTTTTACAGGAAGCTCTGGGAGTTTATTAGGCTCCTTTTGGGAATTTTATGAGGCTGAAGGGAGTTTTTTTGTATGTGTGTTTAGTAGAATGGGCCCTTTGAGGAGCTCCGAGATGTATGACAAAGCAATAAAGTGTCTGGAAATTTATTGTAATTCCACAACCAAATGTGCCAGCATGATAGTACAATCAGCAATTGTTGGCATAGTGAAAGTGAATTGATTCAATAAATTGGATATAAACAAGCAAACAAGTATGACAGAGAATTCAAGGATTTGACAAGCTTCAGTACACTTATAAATCCACAAGTGCAGCCAAGACCAAAAGTCAGTAGCTCAAGACAACACCATGAGCTATTCGGCAATCCTTGTATCTGTTTGATCAGGTCACACTTCTTTTTGCAAGTAAAAGAGCATGCTACAATGAATGATGCAAAGTAAGCCTGACAGCAGCCATGACCCGAAGGAAAATAAACAAAGTACTTTTGAATACCTATGCTATTTCGAATTGATATCTACATACAACTTACTCCCACATACTATGCTCGCATGTAACATGCAGCTGCAAAGAAAAAAGAAGCCAAGGGCGCACACCCCACTCTGAATCAATTTCCTTAGCAATGTGCAATACCTGAAATACAAACTACCCAACTAGTGAACATGACAAAAGTTCACAGCAAGATGGTCACAATGTAACAGTAGTCAAGCAGGTGATGTCTCAGGCTGAGGTTAACAATCCAACAAGGGGACTAGTAGACAACTCCAGCTGACAACGATGCATATGTAGATGTCACTACATAGGTGCTTGTTGCGATGCCACCTGACCCTAGTTGGTATCAAAGAGGTTCATTAAAGATTGGCACATACACAAGTTGGTGTCAAAGAGGTTCATTGAAGACCTGCATATGCCCATGCAGTGGCCCCAGGGGCACATAACCAGTGGCCTCAGTGGTGCTAACCTATTGCAGCCCCAGGGGCACATACCGAATTTGCACAAATATAAGGAGTTTTTTCAAAATTTCTTGCCTCAAAATGTGCCTTGCGTTATATAACCAACACCGGCACAAAGACCAACACCAATGTCAGCAATCTGAGTGGTCTGAGGAAACTCCCCTATTTCTTCCACACACCTTACCTTCCCAACTAAACCATCATGTTGAGCATTTCAACTTACCTCACCCTACTCTATGCAACCCTGCTTATTCTCCTAGATGTCTATGGAGTGGGGAAAAGTGAACTATATAAATGCTGCCAAGGAAAACAGTTGTTGCCCTAGCAAAGACAACTCCCCCTGTTTAAAACAATTTACCACCTCATACAACACCTGTTTCACCACTGCTAATCACATTCAGCTGTATATTGCATATCACAAAAAGCAGCAATTCAACTATAATTTTGCTTTTATACTGAAACATGAAAATTTCTATAGGATGTCAAACATTTAACACATGAACCTTTAACAGTACCCATAAGTGTGAAATTCTCTCATAGGCGAAGCGGGCAACACTTTACCACCAAGGCTCTACACATATAGCATCATTACGAACATTTTCTCTGCACAAAGTTCTAGCACCCTGACGGCAGGGAGTGCTGCATGGAGCCAAGCATGTATTTCAGAGTAGGCATTTTGTATTTTCTTCTGCCATATGGAACATGAAGATCAAGGAAGGTAGGCTGATGATGCTGTGCAAGCAGTGGTCGCCTTGAAAAGGGAAGGAATCCACACGAAAAGCCTTGGTGTATTGAAATGGCAGTGCATGGTATGGAGCACCCTGAAAAAAAAATGGATTATGTACTACTGTACTTGCAAACTGATACCATATGAATATTTAAACATAGCATCACAAATTGCAATAAAGTAGAAAGATGGGCGAGTTGGAAAGGATGCACTTATTGGTCAGCCCGAGAACAACTGAGAACACAGAGGTAGAGTGACACAGGATGAGCGCTAACAAAAAACTGTCAGCACTCGTCCTGTGTCCCAAGTTGTACTCGCGCTGACTGATAAGTATGCCTCACAAATGATTTGACAGTGCTTGGCTAACCAATGCCACAACACCAAGTGTACTTTGGCTATCTCAAGTTAAGAAAAACGACAGGCAATCACTACAGTTGCAGACTGCACACAGAATATTGTGAAAATTTCACATCATATGAGCATCATTATTATCTTATGGTCTAAGGTAAAACATTAGGGGTGTGCGAATAGTGATTTTTGAGACCAAATTGAATACTTTTCGAATAATGAACAGCCGTTATCACAATTAATATAAAACGATGTTCGCATCCTACTATTAAAGTTATTAAGTTTCTGTCATCAGTATAGTAAATAATGAAGTGTTGCTTCTTAAAAGCATAAAACAGCAGTGGAAGCAAACAAGTAGTTTCTTCACATGCACATGACTCTTCAGAGTGCGAATGATCGTTGTATAGCCTGTAAAGTATGGCTACCTAAGTGACGTAACCTGGTTTGTGCGTATTCTCAGGTTTTGTCTATACTATGCCCATGGGCATGAAAATTTAACGTACATTTACTCCAATGTTATGTTCAATTGGCCGCAGTTCACATTTTGAAATATTCGAAAAGTAATAAAATATTCGAATTTATGAATAGTGACTATTCGATTCGACAACCGAAGCGAATAGGACACTATTCGATTTGTTATTCCGAAAGTTTCAGATATTCGCAAACCCCTAAAGACATCTTGGCACACTAAAAGCTACAAACAAGTTTTTTAATAACCACGAAAATTTGCAGAACATTTTATTAACTGATATGGACCGTAATATTTGTCATCTGCAAAGGGTGTTTCTTCGATTCTGATTTGACTGAAAAAGAAATTATGGACCTTGGAACAATTTCTGAAGTGTTTTCATCCAGCTAGAGTGGCTTATAGGAACCAATAATCAGATTTAGGAACCCCTATTTTGTAGCGAGGAAAAGAGCTTATGATTAAAGGAATCTATAGCTGCAGTGATTAAAAGGTTCTGAATTTTCTAATTAACTGTTTACATCAGCGGAAGCTCTTTAATTATGTAATAGGATGCCTAGCAACGCTGAAAATGAATGAAATCAAGACAACACATTCAAAAACTAATAAAATGTATGCGCTCTTGATAATAAATGTAATATGTTTTACATGTGACCGGATTATGCAAGGGCACCAGAATGTGCATATCTTCGCAGTGTACATACAGTTCACCAACTAACAATAATCAATACAGATCAACATCGTAAAGCAACACATGGGTACTGGGGCTTTCTTCACATTGGCCTAAAAAACCATCACGAGCATTCGACCATCTCATTAACACAGCACTCATAGCTTGCTTCAATTCAATAAACTTTCAGATGTGCAGAATTGCTTAAGAGCTTTTAAGCAATCGGCATAGCACTTATATTATGGTTAACTTGTTGCCTGTAAAAGTGGTAAATCAGGTGAACTGCTAGTTCTGTCCTCCCACTGAAAATTTCAGCTATCGCTGCTGAAAATGTTAAGACAAAAACATTGTAGGAGTTATTTGGAACCTATTCATGTTAGGAAAGAAGATAATATGGAATATTACGATTTGCTTAAGAAGGTTCAGAGACCCGTGAAAGATATCGCCATGTGCATTGCCATGCTGACATAGCAGGCAGTTAGATAAAAGAAGGGACAATGAAAAAGTGGCATGTACATTACACGGATGCAAGAATTCTGCTTCACTTTATAGCTGCAAAACCTAACAGTTACAGAATTGTAGTTTCACCCGCTAGAATTTGTAATAGCAATATCTGCCATAAGGTAATTAGACAAAAATCTAACTAGTAAACCTTTGTTCATTATTCTATTATGCATTTCAATTTTTTAGCAAGTAAATGGCCGCCTCCTTGAGTAGACCAGCTCAAGGACAAGAATTGTGCTATCTGCAACTCGCAATTTATAAACTTCTAAAAGTGTACTCTGAAACACTCTGTATTTTGTGTGACGATGCGTTGGATTCGGTTGGAAGCGGTTTTCTCTGCTTTTTTCATTGAATATGGGCCATTTCTCTCGCGGCCATATTATCTTGGGCCCTTTTTTCCGGAACCTGGTTTGGAAGACCCGTTTAGTGAAGTTTTTTTTTTGTGAAGTCCGAAGGATATGGACGCTGTAGGTATGGATGTATCAGTGCGATTAGAATTTTCTGCCTATTTCCCTGACTATCTATTGTAAATAAAGATGTCTTCAGCAATACGGTGTGTCCATAGTTCGGATTGATGCAAATAACATTAATGTCGACGGTCGTCGTAAGATTGGTTTCGTCGTGATTTTCCTCACTAAACCCAGAAATAGTTTGTGGCATATCAGGTTTACTCGTACGTAAAGCTGGCGCCTATATGAGGGCAGCTTTCTCCACCCTTTTCAATTATTTACAACCTCCCTGTCAATCATTCCGCCAGGAAGAATACTTAATCTCTCTGCAGCAGCTTCTCTCATAGCATGAAGCATCGGCGCCTGTTATACAGAGACAAATTTTATTAGGGTGAAATACCCGTCGGCTCTGGTAGCTGAACACAAAAAGAATTCTGAAATGTATGCTCCCCCAGCCAGATCCAGAAGCTGAAACCTTTCACGGGAAGGTAGGAAAATTATGTCTCTGTCGTGGAGAGGTGCCACAAAGGCGCAGGTAGCCCTGCACACATAATGGAACATCAGGCCAATATGAAAAATATATCCATTCACGGGGACGCCGATAGCAACCGCTGTCCATTCCAGAACGTTCTCCGAAATTTTCCATTGCTCCGGAAACGTTACTTGCTCGTTCACACAAGCAGTAGCTGTAGCTCCGTTAGTTCTTCATACAAGGTTCTGGGAATTCCACGGTTGCACTATGTCCATCTATGCGTTGAAAGACATTTCTACGGATATTCTGGCATTCCAGAGTGAAATCAGCGAAAGGGAAGGACTACACTATTATTATCAGGTACGAGCTCTTGTCACTTGCCTCTTTTGTTACGACAGCAGTAATAAGCTGACAAACATGCTTGCAAATGTTTGTATTGCAGCCGGGCCTACACCTCCGTACTGAATACAAATTGCCTACCCAGATATGAGCTAATAAGTAAACAGTGCGGTGTAGCGAAAAATTTATGACAAATAGAGAGATAATATGTAATTATTTCCCTCTTAATCTGCTGATCTCTTACATGGCAGTGAAAACAGTTCTTGGCTCGTCTTTTATAAAATTTGGTGCTTGTAATGAGCCATAAACAGTCGATTGGTTGACTGATTATTTGTGTATGATGGTGCGCGTTGTTCTTGCTTTCAAGAAACAATTTCCGCACGTCGAAGATGTAATCACGCGCACTGTTTGCTGCCTTAAGCGCAATCTTCTAGCTTTCCTGCTGTGCGTTTAATGTTTCTGTTGGTGCATTTTTAATCGCCCACAAGAGTACATGCTCCCATGTTTGGAATGTGTATCAGCTGCACTATATTATGGCAGGATGTTATCAAAGCTGCTATCAAGATCTTATCAATGTTCTTCGCAGACCGCTTTGACAATAGGGCCCACGCGGCCTCGCCATACATAGCCGCTGCCGCAGTAGAACAACCCCTCCTCTTCCTCCCCTGCCACTCTCGGAGCCTTGCGCGCGACGGAAGACGGCGCGCATCCTCCCCGCTTTCCTCTCGCGCGCGTGAGATTGAGCCGTCATCCTCTGCTCACCCTCGCACGCTTTCACTCGCAAATGCAGCATACGACACGTGGCGGCGATGTTATCACCCTTGGAGTTTATAGGGAACATCACGGCGACGCCACTGGTGAGGATGACGGCAGAATGCGCCTGGAGTGTCTATATAATGGCTATTGCAATAATAATAAAAAAAAACACCCTGCATGCTGCACCATTCTTTTTACCTGTTTCTGGGTCGTCCTTCAAGTATCGGTATTGCACCGGTTTTCCTCTGGTGCATTATTTCACTTAATTTCACCTAATTTGAGTTTAGAAGTTGTTTTACTGGGCGGTACTATTTCACATTGCTAAAGTTGTATTTGACTAGTACGCCTTTCTGTCGTCGTGTGTGTACGTGTGCGTTTGCCTTTTTTACGATTATAAACGGACATAAATCACATTGTAAGGCTTGGTAAATTGTTTCCGCATATTTCCTAGAGTCCCCACTGAGTGGTTTCAAGTGACAAGTGCGCTTCAACTCTTGGCGTAAGGCAACGCTGAGGAGTTGAGGAGATTTCTGTATCTTTGCTTTCCACGTTAAAACTATTTTTTGTTTCATTTCTCTTTTTCCCTGTTTGTCTTGTTTTCTCCTTGGTACAATGGGTCAGAAATGTTTTGTCAGAAAGCAAAGACACTCTGAATAAATTATAGTTGTGTGTACTACTGTAATACATGTTTTTTGTAGCACGAGAATTGATCAAAGGAAAAGACCAGTGAAAAGAAAGAGCAGTTAGCGAAAGACTATCTTGTGATTGCAAAACGCATTTGAAGAATTACTGGATGTGGCAGATTTTATATACATTTAAATCTTTATACAACGAAGTCAGTAAAATCGGCAATTTGCTTCGTTATATCGACATTTTGTTGTATTGAAATTCAACCTTTTATGCAAATAAGTACATTCGCCGATCGATTTTATCCACAAGGAAAGGGGCCGCAAAATTTTCCGCGTTGTCGGGCAATCGAAAACAAGCAAACTTGAACGAGAAAACAATTAATTTTGTTGAAGTTGGGAGTCGGCGACGAATTATACGGTTTCGTGCCACGTCCATGATATCTTGACATTGGCGGTATGAATTCAGCGAAGCAATCCACGCTTTCGAGTCCACTCCGCCCCCGCGTCGCCCGCACTGGGACGACGCTATCGTGAAAAGCACCGGCAGCGGGAGCGAATGCTTCGTCTGTCTCTCTCTCTTCAACGGGACTCCGAAACTCGCGATTACGCAGCTCCAGTACTAAACGCGCGGGAAGACAGCTTAGATGATGCCACGCCGTCTTGGCACGCCCACTCTTTGCACGCGCGGCAGATTACCTTTAAAGCAGGGCGCGAGGCTGCGCACGCGCTCAGCCGCGCTTACAGCCGCGCGCAGCCACGGCCGCGCCAGAAAACGAGACGCGCGCCAACTTACCTACCCACCCCCGCTTCCTTGCGCGCGCTTGAGAGTGATGTCGCTCCCCTCCTCGTCTTTCCCTTTGCTCGTGTGTGAAGGCGGCGTTCGTGATGCCGCCATCTTTCTTGTCTCGCCCTCGTACGCCTTCACTCGCACCTGAACAGCGCAAGACCTTAAGCACACAGTGCACGAGAAACGATAGGACCTTATCGCACTGGCGGTCGCTCGTGTCGCGCGGCGCGCGATTTTAGAGGTGCGTTCGCAGGCAGCCGCTTGTAATTCAATCATTTGACCGTCTGCGTCCACGGAAGCTTCAACCTATTGTCTCGGTATTCCTTTACGGCGGCAGCGAAATTTTGTTATATTAAAATCGCGTGTAAACACACTTCGTTATACTGAGGTTCTAAATGCATTGCGTTTTATAGACAAGAGCTTATGAAAAAGTAAATACTTCGTTAAATGGAGAATTTCGTTATATTGAAGTTCGTTATATCGAGCTTTAACTGTATAACTATGTACAGAACAATGTATTTTAGCATGTGTTGGTGAAGCACGGGCAGCAAAGACCGTTACTGCACCGCGTGGCTAGTCAAGGAAAAGCCTATTTCTAAATTTTGAATTCGTGCAGTGCTCGAAACTAGAGATTGTTAGACGGCGTCCTTGCCTGTGGGATCTATAAGCTTACTACTGACATGATAGTCCTGCCGGCTGTACAAAGGAGCTTCAGCAGCTTCTTGTTTTATATTTGGGAAATTATGTGGTTAATTTATTTACTAAATACTGCAGTCCCTTGTCGTGATTTGGCAGGAGGGTCGTAGATACGAGAAATAACCGGAGATAAGGCTTACACTAAAATAGCGTAGGAAAACAACTCATATGCAATACGAACAAAAAGACTGCATTTGTGTATAACTCAAGTTGTTCTTGCGTGTCTCACTCAAAATTAAGCTCTTCATCAAGCATTACATGTTCGATAGTTTGAAAGCTTGGTAACCTTTAGCCTAATATTGCCTTACTATAAAGCCATTGCCAACTTTCCGGAGCGCATTAGAAGACACAGTGATGCCGGAAATCTCTTTTGGTGTAAGCAACCCATACGTGAGGTACTTTTGGAAATACGTGTAGGACTGAGTCTTCATGTTTAAAGACAATATTATTACATTCATTTTTATATATTTTTTTGCTGAGCTGTGATATGTGGTTTGTGTTCATTAATTTACACATACAAACATTTTATGACTAACTTTTGTATTTACTGCATTATAGATGTTACATTACTTGTGGACAGATTAGCAAATGATTGTGATTATTTTTATAGTTCAAAAAGAACTGAATACGGGCTAGTTCGAAAATGCTATAGATTTTCAAGCGCTGCGATTATGACACTTTCATGACAAAGAAACAGTGGACAGCTCCTTAGTCTGTCCGTCCCTTCCTCTTCGAAATTTTATTTATGTCGGAAGTGCTTGAAATTACATCAAAATCTCATTTATATACTTGTAATAACTGTGTTCGCGGCAATAAACTTTATATTTAATGTTTCGTGAATACCTGCTTCACGAATAAATGCATGTCGCCGCCCAGTTCAATGCCACGTGTAGCCGATATGAATGATTGTACAGTATCAGTGAAATAACTTTCACTTCAATAATTGTTTATTTGCACGCTTCCGTTGAGTTACAATTATTGCTTTCGTAAATAAAGACAGGAACATCCTGTAACATGCTACAATGGTCCAGAAAACGTCCTCAAACTTAATGTTTGCAAGGTTTTCAGTATGTGCTCTGGAAGGACAAACTGATCCAGGTAGGATCAGTTGGGGATATTTTAGGACTACCTGAGCGTGACAAAACGTCACGAATTCCATATCCTGCTCAGGATGACTTTTCGTTGTTGTGAAGCTAACGGGATTCTGGCAGTCAGACTTAGAACCGAGGTGCTGCAGCGTCGAGCCACTATTCCACCGAGCCATTATGACATCGCAAACCGCAACACACAACCACGCCAACGGCGGGCTACTAATTGATGTGATTGCCACAGTCAAGGACATCCTGCACTCTCCCTGTCCTGACACCCCGTACGACCATCGCATGGCGGCGCTCAGCACGGGGCGCGCCAGGAGTCAGTGCGGCGTCGGCTGCTGCAGCTGCCCAGGGCGGATGAACTCGATGACCGCACTGACCCACCGATCTTCTGCGCCGCATGATGCATCTGATGAGGGCCAAGCGAGAACAGCGTTCGGGCACCTCGGCAGCACCGCACCGGCTGGTTTGTTCTGTTTGTTCGAACGGCTCTATATATATAAAAAAAAAGGTAAACTCGGCGATAATGCAGTTCCACTCAACGCGAAAGCTGGGGAAATGCGGAGCAGTGCTTCGCCGGTGTTTCCCTTGCGTTCTCCTTGTGTTTGTCTTGTTTTATCCTGTGTTTATCTTGCAACGCACGTGTTTAACTATTCTTTCCACGATGTTGGGATTAGCTTGCCTGCACTGGCGAGCAACTTCAGTTTCTCGGGCGCGCAGCGCTTGATCAGCCCTGCGTCGGCGCTGTCTTTCTCGGGCGAGTGCCCGCTGTCGCTCCAAATGAGCTTGCTGCTCCGCGTCCATGGTGGGAAAGACTTTCCCGGAGCACGGGAACGGCTGTCTTTGAGAGCGTCCTAGCGGAATCTTTTCACTTGTGACTAGTTTCGGTATCAGCTTGCCTTTTTCGATCGAGTTTTCATTATTTTGGGTTAATGACTGCGTTAATTCATAATATTTTCCTTCTTTTATAATGTTTGACACTTGGTTGGTTTTTTTATCCATTTTTAGGGGAAGCTTATGGCAATTTTAGGTATTACGTAGACCTCGTGTTCTGCGTGACAACCATCGACGAGGGACGACATCCCGGGCCCCTATAGCGCTCCGCACTTAAAAGGCGGCACACAGTGCGCCTCACGCCTTCCCACAAGCGTATCGCATTTAGGAGCGGTGATGTTGAATGCCAACAGCACCTGAATTAACCAATATTGTCTAACTTGAGATCATTGCCTCATCGGCGGATTTCGCGCGCCTGCCACTTATGACAGTGACCGGCGTGGTAAAGGCTACTATCGCAATGGCGGTGGGCAGTCGAGGACGGCACTTAAAGATAACTTTATGAGTGGCGGCCCATGGGTGTAGAACGGACATAGAACAGAAGATTCATAACCAGGATGAAGAAACGTTTTTGGTCATTCCACATGCACGCATCCAACAGGTGCGCTCGACCATCTTAATTTTATTAAGAAAGGTATGCAATTCGTAAGACAGGTAGAGCCTCTATACAAAATAATTTAAGTAAACTAAGGTTACACTTCACAGCCACTTCAATCTCAAATGCTTCCGAAGCAGGTGAGATAAATAATGTTACCAGAAATAGAGTATATTTATTAGTGTAACGAGACTCATTATTATAGCCGGTAGAGGTGCTTCGTGTTTATCAAAAAACAATTCACTCAGTGCCAGTATATTTTTCTTACAGTGACGTCCTTCTAAATATGACAAAATATAACGTTTTCTATAGCATTCCTTGTAAAACGCTGCATTTGTTCAAAATTAAGGATATTACGCTTTCTGTTTGCCACTAGTACAAAGTGTTGTGTGCCAGCTTAACTGAATGTAATGAAAACTTTACATTTCTCATTAAAGGGTGGCACCAAAGTACAGTATAACAGAATGAGCGCCCTAAGGCCACTATGCATTGGTTTGAGCTATCGCATTTTTGGTTACTGTGACAAACAGCTGTAAGTATGCTGTTTACTTGTATGCACAAATGCTACCTCGCATCTTTCACTCCGGCATTCGCCGTTCCCACCCTGTTGTTGTTGGCAAATAAAGAACATCCGTGCCTACTGTTTCTTAGACTCGCCAGTTCCTTCTTAGACAACGAGCCGTACCGCACCGGAGAATCGACGAAAAGAGGTTTACTGCACACCTTAGAATAGAAGCGAAGCTCAGGCGTTCTTTTACTGCGAAGCTGCTGAAGTCACTAGAAGTGCTCGAATACGTTGTACGCCAGTCTTGACGGTGTCGTAAAAAATTTAGATCACTCATCGAGGTCATCTTTGGAGAGAAAACATGGGACAGGTTAAGGTTTATATGCAAGGAAACTTGAATTATGTGATGGCTGCACAGGGCCAGAGAAAATTTGTAGGCCATAGTTTTCCGCCCTCTTAGAAGCATTATATGAAACTCTAACATTGTTTACCGCTGATCATGGAGACCGTAATGTCGTAGCAATTTTATATATGCAAAGAATAACGACCACAACATAGATGATGTGTACCAAATGCAGAAAGTCTGCAGGTTACTGACAGGTTTTGCGTAACATTGCGCACTCAAATGGTTTTGAGCTTAACAGGCGCATCTTAAGTAGCACGTATTAAGTTTGCCTGATGTTCTAAGAGAAATAAACGTCCCCCATTGCTTAGATTTAAAAAAGAGGGACAATTTAATGAGTACTTTATGAGTGAAGTTTTCATAGCTTGAAATAAATACAGAAGCTTCCAGAACATTTGTTAATAAAGTGCCTTTATGTGTTCGACCGTTACCCTCTATGCTGCCCAGTGCTCCGGGAGAACTACATGTAACACGAAGTTCACATTTGGGGAACATTATGGACATAATATGTGCAATTTGTGTCAATATTTTACCGTTGCTAGGATAAACAAACACTTTAATACTAATTACTGAACCAGCTTTCTGTCCCATTTTCGTGTGTAACCCAAAGCTTTTGTAGGCTCTGCCTGTGACTTCGGTGAAATAAACGTGACACCTTGTTTATAATTACAGAAAATAAGAAACAGGTTATGCCTGATGCGTAAGCAAAGTTCAAAGTTTGTGGGGCCAATTATTGCGGCCTTTCCAATAAATTACCTGAACAAGCACTCCCAGCATCATACATTAAGTGTATCAGGATCAGAGACTGCGCATTTCGGTGCTTGTTTCACTTCATTTCATTTGTTCACTCTCGAGGCCACACAGACATTACAGAGTAGAGTGAAAATTAAAAAAAAAATGTGGCACTCTCGCCGGAACGGCGAAGCATCAATTGCGATGGCAGATTGGTAGACATCTATACGATGCAATCGATACGATAGTTTTATCGGCCGTGTAAACTTCTAAACATTCGCTTTACTAACTAAATTAACAAGCGTGATGTCACGCGCGCACAAGCAAACATGAACACATTTCACTCGATGACCGCGCACACTCCCTGTCAAAACTCTGGAGTGAGGAAGCGCCCCAAAAGCAGCAGTGAGAGAATTGACCTTCATTCTGCCATTCGCGTCAATGCGAACTAAGCGACGAGAACACAGCGCATACGAAGCTATCAGCATTCCGTGTACTCTGTCCACATCGCAGTTCGCTTTCTAAATAGGGCGTGCGTGGCCGCGCCGTACGCAGCCGCTTCCGGAGTAGAACGAACCCTCCCATCGCTTCCCCACCTCCCGGTGCCTTGCGCAGCGATGGAAGACGGCGTGCTACCTCCACGCTTTCCTCCCTCGCGCGCGCGCAATTGAGCCACCATCACGGTGTAAGAATACTTATGTGTTGGCACTGCGTGCGCGCGAGCGTCCAGAATATGTTCGGCAGCGCGCGGGCGCACCCAGTAGTTCTGATGCGCGCAGATAGATGGCGCCGCGGTCAGCGTTCCCAGCTTAGCGGCGCCGGCGGCTTGCATTCCTCTGCCTCCCCTAAATTTTCGTTGATAGTGGAGTGAGTGAAACTCAAAGCGCGCAGGAAATTCGTTATTTCAGATTAACGTAATAAGTGTACCAGGCTTAATGATTCGCTAACATGAAAGCATCTTACGCAGGGCATGAATGACCACTCAAGTTCCGCTCGCGCGCACAGTTTGTTTCGTCCGGTATAGCGGTTCATCCAAGCATATAAAATAAAAGCGTGAACCCGTGTGCTACCCCTCGATCAAAAGAAAATAGTGTCTGTGCCAGAATATGTTGTTTTTCATGCTTATCGCTGCTTCCACTCACACTCAGAAAAATATTCAAGCGTCCTTGCGCGAATTCAGTGTGGCTGCCATATAAATTACGAAATGAAACTGCGCAAGCTTGCGATATGCACCAAGGTCAATATACCTGGTAGCGAAGCATCCATAGAAGCCCATGCGTTCAAAACATGGCGGTTCATCTGCGGTTCATAAAGTCCCTAAATAAGAAAAGTACCGCCATCCTTTGACCAGCGCCGCTTCGCTCTCTCCTGTATCTCTGATTGGACGATGATAGCGCGCGCTTTGACTTCTTTATATTTTCTTTTTTTTTCGCCTCAGAGCCATGTTGAAAGTCCTCTGCGCAGCCGCAGTTGCCGGCGGCGGCGGACGGCGCGCGCCCGGCCTGAAAGTTTCAACGTGGACTTTCCAGGGTCACCACCGTCGACTTCCCTTCGCAATCAATAAAGAAAAAAGCACCCGCTTTAGGAGAGAAGACGACGGAGGAAAGAGTAGATGGCGGTACTTATATAGGGACTTTAGCGGTTCATGTGGCTTAGCGCCATCTGCGTGAGGAGGGAACACTTCCGGCGGGAGAAAAAATAATTTGACGTCATATCCGTTAAAAACAGAAGTGACGTCATTTTGTTCTCAAAGTCGCGAAATTTGTTTTCGAAGGCCTGTCGTTAGAGTTGTACATTCAAATGCCCCGCCATTCGACTTGATGGGCGTTTCGAGCTTTCAGCGCGGTTGTTGTTGTTAGAACGTTTATTAAAATAATCATTAAAAGTTTCCGCCCCCAGGAAATGAATCCACCAGGGCGGAGGGGGTAAAAGAGGAGGTTCAAATATTATTCATCATTTTTGACTCTTGTAAAAATTGTAGTAACGACTGGAATATGAGGCGCCGTCTCCCGGGGGGACCAGTGGGAAGGCGCCAGGCGTCCAAATCCTGAGGCCTCAGAGTAGGGGGAAGGGTGGCTATCGCTCTTCTCCAGTGTTCGGCGAGATCCGAGCAGCCCCAGAGTATATGATTCTGATCCAGCAGCTGGTTCCCTGGACAGGAGCGGCAAGTGGCTGATTGCCAGGTCTGGAGGCGCATCATGGCGCGGCGGGCTGGTGTCACTGCTGTCGTCAGTCTTACGGTGGAAGCAGCTAAGAAGCCCACGTAATTGTTGGGTTCCCTTAAGGTACATAGGGACACATATGTCCCATAGTGTAACTTATAAGCTATCAGAAATGTACTTTTGAAAAGTGTTTCAATGTTGTTTGAAAGGCCAAAATAAAGAAAACAATACAATACATGGATAATTTCGCGGCATACGGGCTTATATACCTGAAGGGGTTAAAAAATAAATCTGTGCCTGGTAACTTAATTTCACTTTCTTTTTTTCGATGCTCGCGGCAGCTAACGTTCGGCATCAATACTATAGCGTGACGTATGGTGACGTGCTTCCTGTTGCCAGTTGTTGCCGAGTGTCCCCTCCTGTTGAATTTCTTTCTCTATGGACGCGCTATCGACTCGGCTGCAAAACGACGAAGAGGCCAAGTAGACACGCTGTCACGCTCCGCTCAGTCGGCTTTGTAGCGGAGCGAGGGATGCGGTCTTCCTTCCGCTGCCGGTATGAGCGTTGTGTGCAAGCGCAATAGTGTTCCCGGGAGCTAAGCGGTTGTTTGGCATTTGCTAGCATATGCCGGTCTGAGCGGAGCGCACAGCAAGCGCTCAGCTAAAACACTCTATAATCTGGCCGCGAGCGCGCGGCGCTTTCGCGCGCGTTGGGGCGAGAGTGTCAGCAGCTCTCTTTATTGTGCTTACACCGTGGCCACCATCGTCTGCGCACCCTCGCACGCTGTCACTCGCCCATACCACATACGGCGTACAGCGATGCCATCGCCCTTTGCTTTTATACGGAGCATCACAGTGACGCCGACGGCGACGCCAACGGCAGAAATGCACCTGGAGTGTCCATTTAACTGCTACCGGAATAATAAACAAGACAAACAAAGCAGCACATGGTCACAGACAGCAGACATTAAGAGGAAGCTTTACCTCGGAGTATTCTATCTAAATACACGAGAAAGCAGAAAACATTTGTCTCCGCAATTACTGCACCAAATTTGATGAAGTTTGTTGCTTTTAAAGGAGCAAGTTAAAATCTAGTGACTCTTGATAGCGAAGTTTCAATTTAGGCTGTCAAGTTCAAATAAATATTGTTGAAATTCGCAAATTGTCAGAGAACAGCAACATGAAGTTTACAGCTCGGTAACGCAGCAATGAAAACTGATGTCACAATTCCGTAAATTGCATCTAATTATTGATGCCTCCCGACCAGACGGGCTGCCTTCGAAACCTCGACTTCATTAACCTACGCCGGGGGTACGGCCGACCCGTCATCACCGACATTAGCCAGTACATTTCAGTGACAAGCAGAGCTTCTGCATTCAAAGATGCCTCCCGAACAGACGTGCTTCCGTCAGAATCTTTACTTCAATAGTGCATTTAAAGCGGACAAAAGTGATTAAAATACGACGTCTAGTAACTAGGAGCAGTAGATCAAGTTCTCGTGTTATGTTTAAAACACTAGCAACGTTAGGAGTGATTAGAAAGGTTAAACGTATCAGAACGGTTGTGGACAGATTCTAAAGATTAGGTTAGCGAGCGGGTGTAAGGGTCCCATAATGATGAAGCGTACTTGAGCTTAGAGTGAACGAGTGTGTAGGAGGACGTGACGGTGGCCGACGAGCCGTGCCTCATTCCTGCGCAGATGGGCGAAGGCAGCCAGCCGAGCGGCAGCTGTGACGACCAGCGTCTAGGCTTTCAGAACACTGCGCGTGCTGAGCTTACGCCTCGAGCACATGCTGCGCATCTTTATTTTAACGCAACAGTGTTAACGGCCCCGTGTCGCAGAAAATCCGGCGTCGGCGACCAGCGTGCGATGTCGTCTAGGTGGCGGAGAAAATCATCCCCAACTACCCCAACTACCTCGACCGTGCAGGCCCACCACGTGGTGCGAGGTGTTGGTGAACAAAAATTGATTTTCTCACTGTGAAATCTGTCAGGAAAATGGTAAAGTACGGCTTTACCATTCGGCGTCGGATTCACTGTCGGATTGTTTACCAATTGGCATCGGATTGTAATTTGACTGTACGAGAAAACCTGATTCTGCTACGAGGAAACTCCAACACCCCAAACCCATTTTCCACCATTTCTACCAGACCTACAGGTGCGCGTTCGGGTACTTTAGTGGGAAAATGATATCCAGATGGCACTCGCATCGTAGGCAGGTTAGGGAGCCTACATGCAGGACTTCGCCTGAGAGTTGGCCGAGCATGTTGGTATCGGTGGATCGGCTCCGAAAGTTGATCCCTGATTCTTTGGATTTTTGTCACATCGTGTCACCGAAACTGCTGGACGCCATCGGAAGGACATCCGGACCACCGAGGATAGCTTCTTGGCGAGCAAGTCCGAGTGTTTTTCTTCCTGTGCGCCCCCCAAGTCACAGTGGCTGAGCTTCAACGCTAGGCGTAAGCCGGCGGTGTCGGGCTCCAGAGCTGAAGCGTTCGCGTCGCCCGACGATGCTCAAGCCCCACGTGATGGAGATCACGGTCGAGGGAGATGTAATTACCGAAGACGAGTTAAATGATGGCAGCTGGAGGGCGTTCGAAGTGCAGAGGAAATTTTCTAGGCGAAATACCTCAGCAGCCACCACATCTGTGAGCTGCACTGAAGGAGCCTCCCCGGAGGAGACCGCGAAGAAGCCACCGCGCTATCGAGCGAGGCAGCCAACGCTGACAAGACGTAGACCTCTCCAAAAGTTGCCTGAGGAGCATCTTAAGGTTGTTATACGCCCACAGGGAGCTATAAATATGCGAGATTGCGGCTCGGCTGCCGTCCTCCAAGCCGTTTGCGCCGCAATAGACGCCGACGCAGAAGACGTCCTGAAGAACGACCAGATCACGGTGCACCGCATCAATAATACTGCCATCATCAGCACGCCGTCGTTAGCTAGAGCACAGGCCTACAAAGACATCAACAGCCTCAAATTTGACGGACAAGATTACCGTATGCTAACCTACGTACGGGCACCGGATAACTCAACGCGGGGGGTGTTCTACCACGCGTGGTCTGGCGAAGGGGATGCCCAGATATACAAGGAGCTACAAGAACGCAATCCGGGGCTGAAACTGGCCGGAGCCAGGAGACTGGGTTCATCCAGACACGTACTCATCACCGTAGCAGAAGCCACACTGCCAGCTTACGTCCGCTACTTTGGAGACACATACGACGTCTACCCCTTCAGAGAATGAGTAGAAGCCTGCTTCAACTGTCGGAAGACAGGGCATCGCATGGGCGTATGCCCTCTCCCAAGAAGGGTGCGATGCCGCAGATGTGGATCTGAGGAACATGAAACGCCTCCCCCGGGCACACCTGCCACATGCTGGGCACAATGCATCGTGTGCCAGGGACGCCATCCAACCCGGGCTTGTACCTGTCGGTACCGCTTTTATGAGCAATTCCAGGAAAAAAGCACAACTAGAAACACCGAGGCTACAAGCAAAGGGAAAGAACCAACCCAGACGCCCTTCATGGAAGTATCAAATACTGAGTAGGGGAACACAGCATACAGGGATGCTCTTTGTCACAGCCGTCCCGTCACCCGTAACATCAACCAGGGAGCATTGGGTGCGCGCACCTACAGCGCGCACCACCGTAGTGGCAGTAGACACGGCAGCAATAGCAGGCCCCGTGCTGACAATAGACAACGACCTGCCTCGATGACAGAGAAAGACCAGGAACCTGAAAAATCAGTGCTGAGGCAGCCGTAAACACCGGACGACGCCGAAAGAGGAAGAATACCAGAGGACACACAGTTGAGGGAGCTTGCCGCAGAGATCCATAATCTGAAAAAGCAACTCGCTATAGCAAATGATAAACTTGCAGCAGCTAATGAAGAAATTAAATTTCTAAAATACAAACAAACTAAAATTACAACTACCACGCCCGCCACGCGACAGATCTTGGCTTGCGTTGGGAAGGATGACTCCCAGGATATGGAGGTTGTTGAAGGGAAAAACCCCAAGAGGAAGTTAGTAGAGCCTACCTCAATGGCAGCCCCTGACCCCCCCCCCCCCCCCCCCCCCGGTCCTACCACTCTCACCAAACGTATAGATAAACTATAGGAATTCCTAAATAATTTCGTACAGGAGGTTGATAACCGCATGCAGGTCATGCAGGAAACCACGCAAAAAGGCTTTGAAACTTGCAGGGTCCTGATAGCTAAACAATCCGCAACACAAACAGGCCACTCAAGCAAGGAGGTCCAGCCGTCCGCTGCCGTCATTGCGCTCACCCCCAATCCCCCGGCCAAAAGCAACAATATGAAAGGCCTCAAAATGGTTACATCGTTTCCGACTAGAGCGGAGCCATACGCCAAGGGCAACGATGGCGGAATCAATTAGAATCATACAGTGGAACTGTAGGTCTTTCTCTCGCAAGAGAGGAGCCCTGCAGTTCACCCTCGCTAATTTCGACCCCAAAATTGACGTGATCGCACTCCAAGAGACGGAGATCCTGGTTAAATTGACAGGATATGCCACCTATAATGAGCTATCATCAGAGCAAAGCAAATCCCGTACGGCCGTTGCAATTCAGCGTAACATAGCGGCTGAGCAGGTGGATTTGGAACTTCCGAGTCTTCATATACGTGCGTACGGCTACTCTCTAAGAGCAAGAAACAACTCCCGGTGATTATCCTGAATATGTATAGTCCACCAAAAGACGAATCTATTTCCTTCGTCACCCTCCTGAGGAAGATTTGTAGGGAGGCAGGAAAGTCGCAAATAGTCGTCCTGGGAGATCTAAACGCTGCGCATATGGCGTGGGGATATGATCGTAACTCCAGAAAGGGCGTCACGATTATGAATGCCGCCAACAGATACGAGTTCTCACTCATCACCGATTTGGAACAACCCACTCGCATCGGCAATAGCGTCTCCCGGAATACCACCCCAGATCTCTGCTTTGTCAAAACTGCGGATGGTGCTAGATGGTCTAATACAGAGCTAAACCTCGGCAGTGACCACTAAATGCTCACCATTGACATCCCGGCCAAACACTGAAGCCTAACTTGCCGGCACCTCTTGAAGGAGACATCGCTCAGCAGAAGGGAGCGACTTGTTGATCATGCGCTCAAGGTCAACGGAATAATCAGGGTGTGAATTGGGATGGGATTTCTCTCCGGCCAGCGACAGTTCCACGGTTTGAACAGTCATCGTAGTTTCTTCGTCAAAGCTTGCCAGTTTAAGTCCTGCCGGCAGAGATATCGGTTGTGTTGAGAAATTTACTGCCCACAAGTGGGTAGAACCGCCGACGGCGAGCACGAGGCAACGAACTATCACATTTTTTCTTGAGCGCGTTGTTGAAATTGGGCTCAACTAAGCCATAACAGGATCCCTTAAGAGGACGAGACGAGTGTACGGGTACGAACATTGCTGTCCGTGGGGGCACACATACATCTTTCGACACCGAGAAAACGTCCTAGGTATCATTAATAAATTCGGTCACGGGAGTACGCACGGCGCTGCGAAGAGAAATGGCGCCAATACCACAATCCAGAGTGGCCCCATACTCACGCAAGAAATCAACACTTAAGATAACGTCATGGGTAGCCTGTGCGAGCACAGTAAGTTCAGCCCTAAACTTTTGACTACCTATAGTGATCGATACACAACAAACACCAATTGGGCGCAACATTTCTCCACCAACACCGCGAGAGGTAGCGTTCCGGTCCCAAGCAAACAATACTTTTTGCCCAAGACGATCTTTGAAAGCCAGACTCATTATAAAGACTACAGCCCCGGTATCGACTAATGCTACCGTACTGACATTGTCTACGTAAAGAGACACTTTGTTCTTTAACATCACTGCACAATGGGGTCTTGATGAAGGTGATCGTACTGTGGCCTCGCCCCCATCGGTCGCACCAGCTAGTTTCCCAGCGGTGGCGGTGACCGAGAGCGACGACGTGGTGACGGGGATCGCCGTTGTCGCGTTGGTGGCGGGGTAAGGCTGCAGTCGGACATCGGGGAGGCAGCTCGTGTCGCGCGTTCCTGTTGCCGTCGTTCAAAGGAACTGGAGAACGACCACGGCTCGACTGCGGATGTAGGAGGGGTGTAGGCATTAAATCGCGGAGCTCGCTGCTGGTGGTGAGGGCCGTACCTAGCGATGTGTCCAGGCAGACCACAGTGGTAGCGAGTGCGGCAGTCGCGATTTGTCGTCCCCGTTGAGAACGGGCTGGCTGGTTGGTTGTAGACGGGAGAAGGAGCCCGAGTAGTAAATATTTGAGTTGGAAATGGCCTACGTCCCTTATTTCCAAGAGGGCGCGTGTTCCTGCTTTCAAACCACTCGGTTAGGTCACACGAGGTTCCGGATAACTCTCGCGAGACCGAGATGCCTGTGGTGCATGAGGGCGTTGGTCAAACACGCATTGATGACACTCATGAGCTGAGTCGGCAACTCAAAGCAGAGCAAGCTCTTTTTTGACTACTTGCCCTATTACCGAGGAGATGTCATGAGATGGGACTGTCAAACCTGCAATGGTGGGGACATTGTCTAAGCGCCCAAATTTTGGTAAAATTCTCGGCATTTTAAGGGCTTCAAACGTTCGACAGTGCTGCCTTAGGTTGGAAGGGGTTCTGAGGTCTTCTTTCGTTATCAGAAAATTGTAAACATCTTCTACGATTCCTTTCAGGAGATGCCCCTCTTTATCCTCATCAGACATTGTCGCACTCACTATTCCGCATAATTTTAAAACAGCCTCAATGTAAGTTGTGCATGTCTCACCAGGCAATTGAGCCCTGCGTGAAAGCGACTGTACAGCTTTCTTCTTTTTAGACATCGAGTCACCAAAGCACTTTTTAAATTCGTCGATGAAATCGTCCCAGTTTGTCAACGCGCTCTCATGGTTATCAAACCAGAGAAGTGCGGTCCCGGCGAGAAAAAATACCACGTTCTCGAGCTGCTTCGTAGTACTCCAGCGGTTGTGGCGACTCACTCTTTGGTAATGCTTCAACCAGTCTTCCACGTCTTCATCCGGCTTCCCCGAAAATGTGCTTGGATGTCGCTCCGGTGTCCCGTAGCCAGCCTGGCCTGTGCGATGGTCTTGGGACTTACCGCCGATGGTCCCTTCTCCCGAATCTTCCATGTCCGCTGCCTCTTTCTCTTCTAACCTCCGCGCGTTGCCGCGACCATATTTCCCGGCTAGGGGAAAGGTGTGTTAGCGTGCCATCGATACAACTCTCAGATGAAGAGATGGCATTTCTACGCATGTGCAGCCAATGACGTCTGTGTTGGCTAGTGCATATATATAGGAAATACGCTACAATAAAACCTGTTGTAAGTTCAGCACTCGTCCTGGTCATTTCTTTGTGTCGGCCCTGTGCTTTATTGCGCTGCAGTTCTCGTAATAATGTACCAACACGCCCAACTCGCCTATTTGATGATTGTACATTTATCTTTTCAACGACCGTGGTAACCTACCAGTCAGCATTTGGTATTACCTGACGTATGCACTCCAACCCAATTTTATTCTTCTGTAAATTTTCTTGTCATGATCAGGGTCCCCTGTGAGTAATTGACCTAGATAATCGTACTCCTTTACAGACTCTAGAGGTTCACTGGGGATTCTGAATTATTATTTTCTTCCCAGCCGATTGAACATTATCTTTGTCTTCTGCATATTAATCTTCAACCCCACTCTTATACTTTCTCGGTTAAGGTACTTAGTCATTTGTTGCAATTCATCGCTAGCTTTGCTGAACAGGAAAATTCCATCTGCAAACCGAAGGTTGCTGACATTCGCCGTTGGTCCTTACTCCTAAACCTTCCCAGTCTATTAGCTTGAATGCTTTTTCTAAGCATGCCGTGAATAGCATTGGGGGAAATTGTGTCTGCTTGCCTAACCCCTTTGTTGATAGGTAATTTTCTACTTTTATTGTGGAGAACCAAGGTAGCGGTGGAACCTTTGTGGATACTTCCCAAGTTACTCCCGTATGCCTCCTGTTCTGCTTGATTACACAATGCCTCCATGACTACTGTTATCTCTACTGGATCAAATGATTTTTCATAATTTATGAAAGACACATAAAGAGGTTGATTGTACTCCGCATACTTCTCAATTACCTGATTGATGAGATGGATGTGACCCATTGCAGAATATCCCTTCCTGATCACTTGGTCTATTGAAGTGAAGCGTTGATTTGAAACTATAGGAAATTATCTTGGTGAATACTTTATACATTACTGAAAGCAAGCTAATATGCCGGTAATTCTTCAATTTGTTAACGTCTCCCTTCTTATAGATCACTATAATGTCGGCATTCTTCGGCCGGTCTGGTACACTTGAAGTCGTGAGGCATTGTGTATAATGGTCCGCAAGCTTTTCAAGCGTAATATTGCCTCCATCTTTGATGAAATCGACTGTTATTCCATCTTATCCTGCCACTTATCCCCGAGACGTATCTTGCAAGGCCGTTCTAACTTCATCACTAGTTATATAGGCAGCCTCTGTTCACTACTTCCAACCAAGGCAGCGTGGCAACAATATTGTTATGGAGAGTTGTGAAGAAATGACTTTATATACAGGAGATAATTTCGAATATCCCTTACTTTCTTCTTGTTGATCAGTTTTGACAGTTCAGCGAATTCTATTTGGTCTCTCGAGTTTGACACTTTCATGTTTTTCCGTTTCTTTATTGGGTCCTTTGTTACTTGGAAGAGCTTACCTACTGGTTGCCTTGGTGCCTTACGTCCCACTTCAATTGCTGCTTCTGAGATAAGCCTGGTGACGGTTTCATTCATTACCTCTATGTTGTCTTCATCTTCCTGTTCTAAAGCTGCTTATTTGTTTGCGAGCACCAGCCTGAAATGGTCTGCTTTTACCCTTACTGCGTTTAGGTTAGCCTGTTTCTTCTCGACTGATTTTATTCTTTCTCTCTTGAATTGAGAGAAATCCTAGACCTCAGTAACCTATGCTCACTGCGCTTTACCCTACCTAACACTTCTACATCCTACACTATGCTGGGATCGGCAGAGAGTATGAAATCTTTCATTCCTTGTTTCTCCATTAGGGGTTTTCCAGGTCCACTTCCTGTTGCTGCGCTTCCTGAAGGAGGTATTCATTAATCGGAGCCTATTCCTTTCCGCGAATTCTAGGAACATCTCTCCTCTAGTGTTTCTAGAACCGATGCCGTAGTTGCCAATTGCTTGCTCACCAGCCTGCTTTTTCCCCACTTTTGCATTAAAGTCTCCCATGACTACAGTATACCGAGTCTGCACTTTTCTCATTGCTAATTCACCATCTTCATAAAACTGTTCTATTTCTTCAAGATAGTGACTGGAGGTTGGGGCGTAGGCTCCTACTACCTTCATTCTATACCTCATATTCAGCTTTATTACGACGACTGCTACCCTCTCAATAATGCTCTAGAATTCATCAATGTTGCCCGCTATGTCTTTGTAGACTATAAATCCTACTGCCAATTCACTTTCATCTGGAAGACCTCTGTAACAGAGGACGTGGCCGTTAGTCAGCACTGCATAAGCCTCACCAGTTCTCCCAACCTCACTAAGGCCAATAATATCCCAGGCAATACCTGACAATTCTTCAAATAACCCTGCTAAGCTAGCCTCACTCGATAGGGTGCACGTGTTGAACGTTGCCAGGTTCAGTTTCCAGTGGTGGCCTGTCCGGACTCAGATATGCTTAGCACCCTCTACCGCGTCACAGGTCTGACCGCCGCCTTGGTCAGGTGCTCCGACGCCGCTGGGGACTGAGGGTCATGGGTTAATTGTAGGAATCATGAGGGAGGTAGTGGCTGAATACTGCACCAGGGAGGCAAATTCCTGTTCTAGTGAGGGAGTGACTTTGTTGAAGCTTAGTGGGCCTTCCTAATTTGGTTGCACCTGGACTAGTATAGCCACACTAGCTGTCGGCGATATTTTTTTTTGCCGGTGTCAGGTGGAGTCGCGTTGGAAGAACGCCACTCCGTTCTTCTTAAAGCTTTTGTGCTTTAATGCATGAAACGACGTTTTGGTAAGAAAGTAAGTGGAACGACGGTGCAGTTTTCTACCGCGAGTTTGACGGCGAATATCTCGGAAATGGTGTCACCCACACAATTCCTTTAAAGAAGATATGCCTTGCAGTCTCACCCACTAGAATGTGTTTCAATGTGTGCCATAAGGTTATTAGTTAAAACTGAATTAGTGAAATTTTGTTAAATAGCGCATTATGCATTTCAATTTTTTGTGCAAGTAATGTCCGTCTCTTCGGGTGGACCAGCTCATGGACTATATTTGTGTAATATGCAACAGGCAATGAAAAATTGTGAAAGTGTTCGCTGAAGCCCCCTGTACATTACAAATGTTGTAAGTATACTTACGGAGCGTTCATCTTCGTCCCTCTCGCAATAAAATACTGTATATAGAGCTGTTCATATGTATATCTATTGTGCATGTGTGTAGTATGAACTGTGGTGAAATAGAAAAAAAAACTGTCAGCCCTTCCATTGGGGTGGAGATGGAAGACCAGCGAAGCTGTACTATGGTGGGAATTATGTATTTCCAATTATGACTATTAGGATGTGATGGTGTAATTGGTTATTTGAACTATTAAAGAATGAGAAATATATATGATCCGGTGGTTTTCATTTATTTAGTGACCACAGGGACCATGATCTTATGGTCGCTACGGTAGACTGCCATAGGGTGTACGGCAAAGGTTCGCACGTTCTTCATAAACGCGTCACCAACGCCGCGCGCGTTTGGTGTGAACGCGGGCAATACGTCGCCGCCGTCGACAACAGTTCTGCGCGTTGTTTGTGGGACCGCACACAGCCGCTGTCAAAACGCTGGCGTGAGCAAGCGCGCAAGCAGCAGCGGGCGACGGTTCATGCGGTCTATCGCTTCAACGGAAACTGAGCGGCGAAAGCACAGCGCATACAAAGGCAGGAGCCGTGTTGCAGAACGCTTTCAAGATACGGTGCGCGCGACCACCCGGCGCCGCACAAAATACAAGTTGCTCGCAGAACAGAAGCCGCAACCCCTCTCTCCCGTGCTGCCTTCCCGCTGTCCTCCTTTCGCGTGGGAGATTAAGTCGCCAGCATGGTGTTAGAATAATAAAGAGAGGGGCTGACACTCTCCCCACAACTAGAGGTGTGCGCCGTGTCGGTTTCGACCGGCGGCGGCGTGGTGGTCGTTTCTGGTCGGCGGCGGTGGCGTCGTCGGCGCGGCGCCGGGTATTTGATCGGCGGCGGCGCACTGCCATTTTTTGTTAGTGGCGGCGGCGCCAGCGGCGTGGAAACCGAAACCACAAATTTAAAGAGCTGTTTCGCTACATCCTTCATTGCTAAACTGATTGAAATTCTGGGCTTTTCATAATAAGGGCGGAGAGGACCGAATACAGAGGCGTTGAAAGTGAGAGAAACACAAAACGTTTTGATATTCTTTTGCTTTTTAGCCGACACATTTGGACAAATATTGGGCACGTATCTGAACGCGCGTAAAGTGTGTTTGTACATTTCATCCCCCATGAATATGCCGAACCTTGCTTATTTTTTGCGTCGTAGTCGCAATTGTTTTCTATTTTGCTATGCCTTGGTTTATATGAGAAATTGTTCCATTGAGCAAATAGTCAGTGAATTCGTCTAGAATTGCTAAGCTAGCACCGGCGCACGTGACACTCTCTAGATATGTTAATTTTGCTTCCATTTGTCCTGAACGCTTTATGTACAAAAACATTAACAATACAGAACAGACCTCTTCTATGACCATCTATTGCTGGATTCAACATCCAAGCTGCCAACCAATCATCAGATGTTACAACAGACATTCCCGACTGGACAGTAAGTGAAATCGCTTGTTCTGAATATTAGTGCCCCTTTGCTTAAGTAACTTTTCTTATAACGGCCTTATTCCCGGAAGAAAAATGAATCAAAATACTTTTTTTGTTTTTGCTTCAGGTGAATATTTTTTCAGCTGAGATATGTTATGATGTGGTTCACAACAAATTTTGCTGAATTTGATAACTCGTCATCACCAGGTTGATTGAACCAAGTGCGGATTCGTGAAAATGCAGGCATTACTTCAGGGAAACAAAAAAGTTTTTTTTTTAACCTGCACGTCGAAACTGTTTTATAGTTCAGGGCAGTTATCGGTGTCGTTGCATTTGATTTTCCATATGAATGTTCCAAAGAAAGAGCACCATGTAGTAGACATGTAGAAATATTTTTTATTTAGCAAACGAACAAACTTGGAACAAAAGAATTATTGGATCGTACAATTTCGTTCAGAGGCAAGATTTGCAAAGGCTGTAGTTATCAAGGAAATATAATCCTTGACCGTCGTGGCTGCCCCCTTCTTGCAGTCGTCTTGCAGTT
The DNA here is from genome assembly GCF_013339745.2 of Dermacentor silvarum. NCBI lineage: Eukaryota > Metazoa > Arthropoda > Arachnida > Ixodida > Ixodidae > Dermacentor > Dermacentor silvarum. Next base: position 163,831,774 of record NC_051155.1, on the reverse strand, counting down.
TGTGAAAATCAATCAAGTGTCTCTGCATGTTCGACGTGCTTACCGTGCACGCGTAGCGTTTTAGCTTGCAGCTGCGGTGGGAACAGGCGAATATTTAAACTCTCACAATAAATTATGAAACGGCTACGACCAACAGATTTAGTTCCATAAAGAACCAAAGGCGCTCTACTCACGATTCGAAAGGCTTTGAGTCGTCCTCCGTTAATGACTTGGTCAAGCAGCTCTTGCAGTAGTAGTCCGTTCCAACTGTCTTCTGCTTTCCCCCAGTAATGTACGTTAAGTGTCCGAAATGTTTCCAAACAAAACTAGACTTCACCTTCGAATGCAACGGAATATTGCGAAAACTTCAAACCGGCATCTTAAACACATCAGGGCCAGAAATTTCTCTCTCGCAACAAGTTGCATCTCTCGCGTTGATGCTGTTTTCAGACATATCGCCAATTCTATCCGCAACTACAGTACCCACGACTGTCAAGCCGTCATTCCGACGTTCTGAGGCCGCTGTTCCCTCTCGTCGCTCCATAATGCGCTTTTCAAAAAGGAGTTTCGGAATCCCACCATCCCAGGTTGAGATGACTGGTGACGACACGCATGCGCAGACGCGCGGAGAGCAGGGTTGCTTTTGTTTGTTTTGTGTTGCTTCATTGCTCCCCTACTTGACATGATTATATGCCTGAGACAGGGAAAAGAATTAAACAAGACAACACAAATCTCAAACGAAGCTGGATTTACTTTTAAAAAATGTCACAGTTTCGCGAAGCAATGAATGCGATAGCAACACAGCAATGTCATACGAAGTAAGGTGAGCGGCTTTGGTGGCAATATGAATTGTAGTAAACATGAGCTGATTAAGTAAGCAGGTGTGCTGCGGCGTAAGTAGACCGACATGAAGAGAGACTCGATGACCACGAGAAGGCTCGTGTGAAACGGTGGTGTTGATGAGAAGCGCTTCCCGTGGGCAGCGCGTGCGAAGGGACACACCTGTAGCGCTGCACTGCCGATCCGGGCAGCATTGCATGTGTAGCGTGCGTTGGAAAATGTGGCCCGACTATTACTAACTGAATGAACAAGCGTGGTGTGAGCGTGCACAAACAAACATGAATAGATCACACTGAATGACTGCAGACAACGACTGTCAAAACGCTGGCAGCAAGCGCAAACGCCGCAGCGGCGAAGGTACGTGCGGTCTATCGCTTCAACGGAAACTGAGCGGCGAATGCACGGCGCATAAAGGTCAGAGCCGTGGGGAGATAAGAGACGGTGCGGGCGGAGCGACGAGAGCGGTTGTTGGCAGAGTAAAAGTGCGCCCCCCCCCCCTCCCTCCGGCGCTGACTTCCCGCTTCCTTGCTTGCGCGTGGGAGATTGAGTGCGTTCGCTCTCCGTGACAGCGCGCGTCCCCGCACGCTTCCGCTCGGGCATACGGCGCGCGGCAAAGATTTTATCTATAGGGAACCTCACGGCGACGGCGATGGCGACGCCGACGGCAGAAATTCGGTTGAAGTGTCCATATAATTGCTATCGCAATAAAAATAAATGTTTATTCCTACTTAAATGGCACGCCGATCGCGCCGAGAAAAAAAAATGTCGGCGGCGGCGGCGCGCCGACGTCTCGGCTCACACCTCTACCCACAACGCGCGCGAAAGCCCCGCCCGTTCACGTCCAGATTATGTTCGGCTCGGTTACAGCTCGGTTACAATGGCTAGAATAGGGGAAGTGTGATTACCGCCCGGCGGCTCCTATGGCAACCGCCGTCGCCGCCTTGTGATGCATCCGCCGGGGAGGCGCTCGCACTCGTTTATACGTCGAACGGAGGAGCGCCCGATACGAATTGGTCCGCGAGTTTCTCCCGCTTTTTGTTGGAAATTCTTGTGCGAAGTTATGCTTCGTGCGGTGCTGACAAGTGCTCAGGGATGAGCCGCCATCAAAATCACTCTTTTGTGCCTGGCTGCACGGCTGGTTACAAATCGTGCAAAAGAAGAACGAGCATAGACAAGAGAGAAAAAAAAGCACTTGAATCTTCGCAGGAAGACATGAGAACCATGAAAGGCAATGTGCATTGTGTACAGTTACACCCCTTCATGTTAAATATTAAGTACAGTGGCTATAGTAGTTTTAAGTGTGCTAATCGACTTAGTGTGTATGCTTTCCTTGCTTTACAAGAATGTTGCTTAAAATATAAGTTAATATAAATGTAAGTATATATATGTTTTCTCTCGGTTGTGCACAGTTGTTATTGTTTCTCTTTTGTGTATGCGCTGCGCTGAAATCGGTATTTCTACCTTTGCTTCATGCGCATTACCATTACGTGAGGGCTGCAGTAATTTTGTCTGTATTGTTGATGCCCCATGCTGCTGCATTGCAATGTAAGGGGCGAGAACCTATCAACTCGAGCACTTATTTTTTGTCCCTTTGTTATCCCCATTGAAACTGGGCAAGCAAAGGAAATAAGAATTGTAATATTCTCATTATTATTTTAAATGCACTGTCAGCCTTTTTCGGTGTTCTCGTCAAATGTGTTCTGGTTATTTATGTTCCTTCAACAGAACCTGTTTTTTTATTCTTGTCAAGTATATGGTGTTCTGTTTGTTCGAAACGAATTGAAATTAAAAGTTTGTTATGAGCGACGAGCTCGAAACTAATTATGCTTCCTCGTAACATTAATTGAAGCGACACTTTACAGTACACGGCAACCCAGTGATTGAACAAAGCTATGAATATTTGCACGGTATTTCGCTTATAACATCCCAGTTTCCAAGAAATCGCGCAAACGTCAAAACATTGAGCGAGCCAAGGCAACTTTCTGTGTAACATAATCATCGGTACATGCCAATTAAGGGCAGTTACATATATTTAAGTGAAATCCAATTGCATCTTTCTTGAACGAACAGAGAGAGAGAGAATAAACATCTTTAATGTGTAAATGCAGCTTCGGAGAGGCGTCCTCATTCCAGAATGCCTTGAACTCGGGCCGCGTCCTGGGCCCTCGCAATCAGCCGTTGCTGATCTTCGAGGTCGGAGCTGGCCAAGGCTCTCTCCCAAAGCTCGTTCCCAAAGCTCCCAAAGCTTGAACGAACAACTCAGGGACTAAATTCATCTTCGCAAGCAAGAACAGTTGTTTTCGTTCAAGCGTGCGTTTATAGACAGTATTTTGCGCCCAAAATAAGGCCGCAGTGAAGCAAAACTCGAGGCGTGTCTGCGCGGCCTCCGAGGAGGTAAACATGCCAAGACGGCCTAGATCTCGCAAGCAACTTATGTTTTATACGCGAATTTACAGGGCGCATATGTCGCTATAATTTTCGCTATATCTTCGCGAACACGAGCGGCTGAGCAAGTTGTACCATTCGAGGTAAAGAAAAGGAAATTCGCATGGCGAATCGGGGCGCTTATCCGGCTAGTCGATCGTCGGGCCTCGTCGGGCGACGTGAATGCAAGCGTGGGCGCCGCCTTGCGGCTGCATCTGAAACGCTCACGCGAGAGGCGGGGCCTTCGGCACACTTCCCTATTCTAGCCACTGTAGCTAGTAAGTAAGTAAGTGTGTGGTCCTGATCCCTTTTGACGCAGGGCAGGCGTTTGTCAAACGCCACAGGATATGTAGCTCGGTCGGCGCCGTCGTAGAGGGCGCTGCGGAATGCGGTCCCAGCCTCGGCGGCAAGGCGCGTGCTGCCGCTGCTACGTCTTCAATGCTTGCATGTGCGGCCGCACTGTTTTGAAGGCACGCTTGTTGTTCGCGTGCGTTTCATGAGCTTGTGCTTGGGTATTGTCGCCATGGGCCCTCGACAAAAGTCAAAGCGGCTTACTGAGGGACGTTTGAAATGGGTAGAAAGTGCTTGGTTCCGAACTGCACTTATGGATACCCGACTTGGGCGGAGCGATTGCCTTTATTCAAAGCGCCGTCCGACAGCGGTCGTCTAGAGCAGTGGCGCCGTGCAATTCCGAGGGCGGATCGAAATCTAGTGCCTACCGACCATGTCTGCGCCAAGCATTTTTCAGAGGATGTGATATCGACGGCATATTACGCGGAACTCGAAAGGGTGCCACTTCACGCCCCAAAGAGCCTTGTTCTGTCTGAAAGTGCAGTTCCCACGTTATTTCCGAACTGTCCAAAGAACCTCACACGGTCAAATAAACCTCCAAAGCCTCTGTGTGCCACAAAAACTGCTGTGTGCTACAGCAGTTTGTGCAAATTTTGCTCCATGTATATGATATATAGTGGGTGTCCTAACTATCATGCACCAACATTTAAAAATATGCAAATGTCACGTAGCTGCATAAAAGCAAGGTAATGTCTGCCGTCGCTCGGAGATAGTCAGGTTATTTTTTTGCATTCCGCCTAATTACAATTATTTTCATAATTCATTAATCAACTTTTCTAATGCTATAATTACATAAAAATGTCGCAGTTTCGCCCGAAAGGCGAAGCATCGATTGCGATAGAAAATTAGTAGAGAGCTATTCGGAGTAGGGATAGTGGTTTTATCGGCTGCATAAACTTAGACACATTCGCTTTCTAACTGAATTAACAATCGTGGTGTCAGCGCGCACAAGCAAACATGAATAGATCACACTGAATGACCGCAGACAACGACTGTCAAAACGCTGGCAGCAAGCGCAGGTTCGCAAGGTCTATCGCTTCAACGGAAACTGAGTGGCGAATGCACAGCGCATACAAAGGTCACAGCCGTGTGGAGATAAGAGACGGTGCGGGCGACCAGCACCGCCGGGCAAAGTGCAGAGGAGAAGTTGTTGGCAAAGCAGTAGCTGCCCCCCCCCCTCCCTCCCGCGCTGCTTGCCCGCATTCATGCTTTCGCGTGGGAGATTGAGTGGCAAGATAGGCCTTTGGTGCCGGAGCACAGCGCCCCCCGCCTCCCTCCCTCCCATACCCCCACGGCCTTTCGCGCGACGGTCGCGTTTGCTTTCCGCCGTGCGTTCGCTCTCCGTGATAGCGCGCGGGGGAATTCGCCCTCCGTGATAGCGCGCGTTCTCCGCGCGCTTTCGCTCGCGCATACGGCGCGCGGCGACGATTTTATCGCCCTTGGGATCTATACGGAACCTCACGGCGACGGCGACGACGATGGCGACGCCGATGGCAGAAATCCAGGTTGAAGTGTCCATATAATTGCTATCGCAATAAAAGTGTGAATGAGAGAATTGCACAGCAACATGGAAAACTCCCGAGACAGCTTTCTGTTGCTCAATACGTGATACATAAAAGTGTTTTCCGAGCGTGAAACAAACCCGCGAATACACACAAAGTTGCCGCGCGACGGGCGGCTCTAGGCACTTTGCATGTATTCGTGGGCTTCTTTCACGCTTGGAAAAACACTTCTACGTAGCGCGTATTGAGCAATAGAAAGCTGTATCGGGAGTCGTTCATGTCGCTCTACAATTTTCTCATTGACACTTTTCATATAATTATAATGGTTGAGAAGTTGAGTAATTAATTACCACTAAAATGTAATTAGGCAGATTGTAAAAAATAATCTGAGTATCTCGAAGGGACGGCAAAAAACATCACCTTGGTTCCCTCCAGCTACGTGACATTTGCATATATTTAAATCTTTGTGCACCCTGTATAATATGCAGCTGTTTATTGCAGATGTGTATCTGATTTTCAAATTTGTTCCATCCTGGATACTGAATTTCTTTTTGCAATGCGCGTGCGATGTATATTACGCGCTTGCATGTTTTTATTCAACATTTTTGCATTGTGACAGTGTATGAGAGCGTACACTTCTGGCATGATTATCCCCTATTAAGTTATCCAGCTGCTTCATGCACAATTTTTTCTTATTGTGTCTTTCCAAAATAAGAAAAAAGTCTATGAGATAATTGTGTGGTGGGTGTAAGTGTATTTTTGGACATGCTGAAGCATGCATTGTTAAATACGCTTACATTGACACATCCTTTAAGAAAAAGGAAAGTCCCTTCTTGTTTTAGATCCTGCAAGAGTCACTCAGTCCTCAATGGACGAAAGCCAAATGAATTATATACACGGTCTATGTTAAGTGGAATTGGAATAAAAAAGGCATTTGCTCAGGTTTTCAGCAGTAAATTGTATTAGTGATGCTGTAATCCAAGATAAGACGACTGCCTTCCTCCAGCCTAATAAATTCCCATTTGAAAGAGTTTTTACACAACTGACGTGCAGTCTCATCATAAGTTCTAGCCATGAACAGTGACGTTGCTCTAGTGCGCTGCATATCTCAAGCTTGCGCAGTCTGATTTTTAAAATTTATATCGCGGCCACACTGAATTCGCGCAACGATGCTTGAACGGTTTTCTGAGTGCGAATGGAAGCCGCCATAAGCAAGATATACAACATTTTCCGGTGCAGTCACTATTTTCTTTTGATCGAGGGGTAGCACATAGGCTAACGCTTTTATTTTATATGCTTGGATGAACAGCTAGACGGGACGAAACAAACTGTGCGCGCGAGCGGAACTTGAGTGGCCTTTGAGTGCTGCCCGATCGATCCGTGTTCACGTCATTAGAGAGTTTTAGAATAGGGGCCCCAAACGTTTTGGGGCCCCAAAGAAATAGCGTCGACACCACGGCGCATGCGCGAGACGCAAACTGCGTTTGGGTTTTGCGTTGGGCACGCTATTTCACCAATTTAGCGGGAGCCCCAAAAGCTTTGCGTCAACAAACATGGCGGCACCCATCAAAGCGACGGCTCTGCGAGCACCAAACTGGGCTTGATTCGTGGTAACGCGTGAAGTTCGTAAGCTAAGAGAAGTGACTGCGGTTATCGCTTTCTCTCAACTAACGTGTGTAATGAAGATTGATTCATTAGACGCCGCTGATTCCGAATTCGATTGTCGATTTCATGGCTCGTAGGCTTAACGTGGATAGTTTGGCTGGTGAAGGCACGTAAAGTTGGTTACTCATAATTAAGCGCAACAAATCGCTTGCGGTTAATAGAATAGCCTCTCAATTGTAATTAAACGCAAAAGCGCGAAAGCCAAAATTACTCTTATTATCATAAAATTTAATAGTTAAAGTTAATAGTTTAAGTTTATTTTAATATTTATAATCGTTTTTCTGTGACACCGTAGTGGCGCTGCAAGCGCAAGATGCCATTCGCAAACGCAAAGCCCTATTCTAAAACGCTTCACTCCTGCATGCCCCAACTCTAACACCCGCAAAGCTCATTGCGGCCCCAAACTTTTGGGGCCACTATTCTAAAACTCTCTATTCACGCCCTGCGCAAGGAACCTTCATGTTAGCGAATCATCAAGCCTGGTACATTTATCACTTTAATCTGAAATAACAAATTTCCTTCGCGCTTTGAGTTTTACGCACTAAACTATGAACGAAAACTTAGGAGAGGAAGAGCAATGTCAAGCCGCCGGCGCTGCTAAACTGGAACCGCTGACCGCGGCGCCACCGATCGGCTTGCAGCAGAGCTACTCGGTGCGCCCGCGCGCTGCCGAACATATTCAGGACGCTCGCGCGCGTGCAGTGTCAACACCTAAATGTTCTTAAACCGTGGTCGCCAGTTCCCCTTGCGCTCGGTCGCAAGATATGCATTTGATGCCGCAGCTAAACGTCGCCTCCCCTCCCTCCCTCCCGTCCCCCCACGGCCTTTCGCACGACGGAAGAAGTCACGTTTGCTCTCCGCCGTGCGTTCGCTCGGCGTGAAAGCGCGCGAGGGACTCGCACATACAGCATACGGCGAATGATAGTTTTTTCTACACGCGAACACGTCCATCGAAGACTGGGCCCTTAAAATAGCTTCGCTGTAAAACAGGAAAGAGCAGGGGCCCAAGGACAGACCCTTGTGGGACCGCAGATGTTACGAGTGAACAATATGAGGAATCATTGTTCGCGACTAAGTACTGTTAACTACCTTGTAGAAAGCGTTTAGTCCAAGAATAAATATTTTGGTCAAGGTGTAATTCATTAAGCTTTAGAAAAAGCAAGTCGTGAGAAGCAGCGCCAAAGGGTCATTCTACGCCACAAAAGTAACCGGAATGCCCTCGTATTTCGTCCCGCGTTTTGGGAAATAATATCTCGAAACTGGTGTCATACTCAAAATTCATTTCAAGGTACAGTACGAAAATAACCGATATCCGTAGGCTGCGGATACACTATGCATTCTTTTTCCAGCGAATTAATTTGGTTTGTGTGTCCCACGAACATGCTATGAGGTGAAGTCGAAGCGTGAACCAAAATATTGCGATGGTGGGAGTCAAATTCTGACATTGTTTTCGTGGTGAAAACACAAATTACTTTGATTAGACTTTCCATGGCGAAAGTTGTTATGCTTCTGAATCATATCCGCTTTTCTAAACATGGGCCAAAATAGCACTTTTTCCAAGGTCTGGATTTTATTTTATAGCCTGTGCACAACACATCGGTCAAAATAAAATTTTAGAGGATAGTACGTTTTAGGGACAGTTCTGCAAAAATAATTCCACGTTTCCTTCCGTGATCATTTTTTGTGAAGATTTTCCCAAAACACTATAATGTGCGCATTTTTACCTCGTGCTAAAGATTGAAAAACATGAAAGCATTTCGTGAAACTGTTTTATAATGAAAACACAATGTTCATACAGCGCAAAAACGCAGTTTGAAAGAACGCGTGAGACGGTCGATTTATGGCCATCTTTTGTTTCGCCCCTGGTTTTCCACCGTTCTGTGAAGCTAGACACAGCATTTGCTAATAATTCGTTAGTAAAAGATAGTAGTTGCGTTTAGCCGTACATTTTTCCTAACCCAAGTTGAAAGGAGTTAAAGAATGAGTTCTGTTCTAAAAAGCTTACAACATGTGCAAAAATGATGTGTTTATTAAAGACATGGAAGGCTAGTAAGAGTGATGGGAGGATAGCTTTCAGGCGATTGCAGATTGCCTGACTTCTGGATTGGAATCACCTGCCCTAACCTCCAGTCACTGGGCAGCATTGAGCACTGCAAAGATTCAGAAAAAGTCTTGGTCAATACTGTGGACGAGTACACACCTGTACACCTTAGGATTTTTGAATTTATCATATCCGGACCTGGAGAGGAAGGTTTAAGGTTTTGGATTAGTTTGTTAACACCAACCCAGTCAATAAAGACCGGATTCATTAGTTGGAAATTGTCACCAGGTACAGGTAGGAGTGTGTTAAAGAGCGCTGCTTATTGAAATGGTGAAAACAGGTTATTTAAAACTGTACAGCACTGATCAGGGGGTACATTAGCGCCATCTGTACGACTTAGTTGGGTGAAATTACTGGCGGGACCATTGACTATGTTCCAGAATTTACAAGGATGCAAGCGCAACTCTGGTATTGCAAGATTAAAGAAAGTGTTTTTTGCGTCGGCGACAGCATGAATGCATTCGGCGCTAGCTTGGTGGTATTGAGACGAGTTAAGAAATGACTGTCATGATTTTACAGAATGCTGTAAGGCTGTTTTGTGTGGGCAAATATAATTTACTTCGCACTTCATACTTGTTACTAATTTTCAAGTTCTGAGTGTTAAGTGCCAACTCAAGTTATCCGACAATATGTATACCTAATAAATTGTATTGTTTCTTTTATTTTGCAGGAATGGCGCCGAAATTATTTTTAAGTGGGAAGGTTTTTTGGAAAGCTATATAATACACTGTGCTGTAGAAAATGCAGAAATTGTCGTGAGGTATGAGAAACCTACCGGCTTCCAAGTAGATGGCTCTGGCATTAAACTTCGCCAAGGCGAATACTTTTCCATGGCTGTGCGTATTTATAATAAGACACATATGACGGTACGTTTTGCGTTGCTTTGAAGTAGGCACAAAAGAGGGATCCCTTTAGTTTTGGTTTATTTGTACCTGACTCGTCTTAACAAATACAACGTATTTGCAAAAGGTTCAATATAACATATTAACGCGTGTCTCTGAGCAGGTGCAGAATTGTGATCAAGTTAATCTGTCTTACAACTAATACTGAATAATGACCGTATCTATGACGTCACCTTCTTAAAAACATAGCACGCAGGCAAAGGCTGCCTTGGTACGAATAAACGACAAAGACGTTTGCACACAGACATGATCAGTTATAGAGAACCCTCTCGCAAATAAAAAAAAAAGGCTTGTAAGTATAGCACGCGAGAATGCAGACTAGAACACCGGCATTGAATGCAACCAAAATGAACGGGAGGCTATTACAGTCAATGAACCGCGCGAACTCTGTCACAGATCTCGGGGGCGCGGATGTTTAGGCGATGGGCTGAGACACGTATGACGGCACGACACACATGATTTAATGCGAGCAAGCAAAAAGAAATAATTCCCATAACACCAAACTGAGAATAAGAAACAAAATAGGTGTAACATATACAAGCGGCTCTAAACCGTATACAAAACTTCTCAGCTAGTTACGCTGTCCTCATAATCAGTCTAAGCCCCGACGCTCCTAGCAGTCTGACAACTCTGGCCTCTGAGGCTGCGTCTCTGCTTGAGTGGAATGTTCTCACGTTTTTGGCGCCGACTCATGTGGATTCCTCGTCCAAGTCGGTTCACATCTCTTCCGGGGTTGCTACTCCCGACGATCCTGAAGATGTCGCCTTGGCAGCTGCCTGTGTCCCGGTCACCGTCGATGACGTGGCAGAGAGGCCCGGAGGGTTCGGCGGCTGCTTCCGTCCGGTGCCTTGCTCAAGTGCCGACGAGGCATCCCGGGTACTGTCTTGGGTGACGTCGTTGGCCTGTCTTCGAAAAGGGTTTGCTGCTGGGGTGCCCTGGAATACCATGGGAGGCTGCAGCAAGTCCGAGGAGCCTCACTCGAATGTCACTGAGGTCGACGGCCACGCCTCGGAGTGTCAGCGTCACGGCCTCCGGAACCGAACACCCACTGCTTCCGTCGCCAGTACGCTGCTGGCGAACCAAGCTTCCTTGACCGAAGCCACGCAGACACTGGGCCTCTTCGATTATCCGTCTCTGACAGTCACAGACTGTCCGAAAGACTGCATACGCATCGCTCATTGGCTGAAAGCACCGTCTCGGGCAGTCCGGGACTGTCAGGAATGCATAATCGAAGAGGCCCAATGACAGCTCATCAATGTTTCTCTCTAGATCACGGCTCGGGTCACGCGCCTCGAGTGCTCGTGCTGTTTGAAACACTGCGCGCTCTTCGTCGTCGTTGTTCTTTTCCCGCGTGTTGTCCCTTTACTCATGACAAACTCTTCAGCTAAATACGCCCCTTTGATGAGGGGTAAAGTCAATAAGTCATAAAGACTGGGGAATCCCGGTTCACCGGGGGCGTTTGTATGGTGACTACGACGTAGCACTTGCCGAGGATGCACCAGCGGACGAAGCGTACACTACTGTGTCAACGCCATCATCAGCGCCAAGCTCATAGGGAATGATCAGGGTTCACGATGAGTCAGAGGCTTCTACGCCTTTTCGGAGAAATCACCAGATGCAGGACCTTCAGTAACCGCCGGCCTGGCACATGCGTGGAGAAGGCTCGCGTGCATGCACGCGACTGGCCAGTCATCTACCACCATCAGGTACAGCTATAGACCACCCTCTATAATCGCCTGTGAAATGCCTTGATTTCTGGAACTGTAGGGCTGTCTCCTGCATCTGTCAAGCGGGCTCTCTGCCCTGCCGCCCTCGTTACACGAACCGGCACCGAATTGTTGCAGCCTGGGAAGTCCAACCTTCCCCGACCGTACGACGTCACGTGCACATCTCAGCAATACTACAAGAAGCTCTTTGCCGACAACTCAGGCTAGTTGTATCTTCCTACTACCTCAGAAGGACAAAAATTGGCAGCCGATCCACGAAGTGAATGCTGATGATGGAGCGAAGCTCCTTGGATGATTACGGCTGCTGCTCGAGCTTTCGCTTCGGGGTCTTGCTGCCGTTGCCGGCGTGTGCTGCTTCTCGTGCTCGTAGCTCGGGGTTAGCTTTGGGGCGTTGCCGTTGGGCTTCCGCGTCTCGTTCTCGAAGTGTAGGATTAGATTCACGACGTTTGCGCTTACGTTCGCGCTCCTCCATGCTGCAGTGCGAAGTGTAGCGACAGCGGCGTGGCACCGGCGCAACACCTGCGCGCGGTCGGTATGCGCGCTGCGTGCGCTCTGTGAACGGTTCTACGCATGACGTCGTGCGCTTCCTCGGAGAGGGGTTTCAGAGCGGCCCCGGCGCAGCACAACACGTGTGCGCGGTTGGTATGCGCGCTGCGTGCGCGACGGGGAGCTACGACTACGACGGTGACAACGGACATCGTGAGAGCCTAAGAAGCTTCGCTCCTAATAAATTCACGCTGTAGTTACCGTGTAGAACCAGCGAGTGCCACAACTATGAATCCCAAATCCCACATGCATGATCCCTCAATTCGAAGACGTTGTTTACGCTGCAAAGAAAAACAGAAAGACTCACAAGTTAGGCAGAAATGACATTAGAATATGCCATTTTTCTTCATTGTATAAGTAGCCATTTTGGCGCATTATGCGTGGCATTCACCGCAAAACTTGTCGTAAGGGCTTGTGGGTAGCTGTGCTTACCCTTTGGCAATGCATAAGCTTTTAGAACAGAGGCTACAGTCAAAAGGCTCATTATTTATCATAAACACCCAAGTAAGCAGACAAAAATAAACTGGCGATGCAAAAAGTTCTGCACCAGTCAGCTCGCAGAACGCTCTTCCGGAGTAATTACGGCAATCGAACTTCGCTCTTGAATGTCCCTGCGGAGAATCTGCCGAGCTGCTTGTTTTCACACAGACAGCGTGTTTCAGGTGAAGCTGAAGCGGTGCAGCTGAAACAAAATCACCAGCCTTTCCCCTGTCGAGAAAAGGGGGTAAGCGAAGCTTGTGGCAAGACGACGCTGTCGCAGGCGTTCCGCTTCGTTTCCCTAAACTCAGGGTCGGCGGCTCGTCGTTGACGTTTGGCTTCAACATCGCGCTCCCGCAACTCAGGGTCCGCGGTTCTTCGCTGACATTTCGCTTGCGCTTCGGAATCCCTCACGCTGGAATTGGCACGTTGACGACGAGCCCTTTCCCGAGCGAGTTCGCGGCGCCATTGCTCAAACGCAGCCTGCTCCTCGGCGGTACGCACCAAGCGAAGCCATCTCTTATCAGGACGCCGAAACTGATCTGAGGTGAGGGAAGCCCAGCGGAGCGCGCGTCAACCCCCTTTCCTTCACTTTCCCTCCACGCTACACACCAAACCAAAGGAGCTGAAATGTGCGGCCCCGGTATGAGCCGCACGTGATTCCTTTATTTCTTTTTTGTCCCTGGCTGATAGAATGACCTGTGGTTTATCGACCAGGGACAAAAAAAGAAATAAAGAAATCACGTGAAGGAAAAGTACTTGTTCATCACACCATCACCTGGTTCCCGGCCCATGTAGGGTCGAAAGTAGGGGGGCTTGTCAACGCCAACGAATTGGCCCATGCTCAGGCGCGAGGTCTTGCTTGCCGCGCCGGGCTATCTGGGGCCGGTGCACCGGGCGGGGCCCGCGACGGGTATGGTCCGATCGTGGCGGAGACGGAACCCCCCCGCTTTAGGGACATACTCTCCACCTTTAAGGAAGTCACAAAGCATTTCAACTTGCTCGCAGGGCATTTCCGTTGCCCCACCGAAATCTATCACGGCCTCAATCGGTTACGCTTAGGTTATTACAAACGCACTCGTATCCCAGCCTCTCGATCTATAGTCGTTTCACGGAGGTCTCCCCTTCGTGTCCCGACTGCGGCGGGTACAGCGATTATAACCATATGCTCTGGGAGTGCCCCTCTTTACAGGACCACGCGGATCAAGGGATCCCGCAAGACACATTTTATTTACCGATAAAGAGTCATGACTGGTTCGATCAACTCAAGGCAGTCCAGAAGGCCCACGATGCGGCGGTGAGGCTTGGCCTTCCCGTCCCGACGTGGGAGCGGCCCGCGGTCCTCCCTCCATGGAAACGAGGGGTGACTACTTCAGGACGTAAATAAAGTTTGCTACCTACCTACCTACCCTGGCTGATACTCGCATATCCAATGCGGGTATGCGCCACGCGTGATTTTATTATCGTTCATCGTGACGTAACTGACGAGCATGTGATGTTATTGACGTCATGACCTATCAGTCATGTTGGTCATACATTCGTAGCTTTCCATGCCAATTTAGGTATATACCAAGTAAACGAGACGCGAGCTTTCGACAGGTTTTCGGTAGAGCTTTAGCGTGACACCACCAGCGCCGCCGACACTTCTTAGGCAATACAAGCTTCGCTTGATAAAAAGTCGCGTCGAAAGAAAGTCGTGGTGTTGTGACCAGCGTGCTCAAAAGCGTGCGTGTGATATACCTGCAAGACAATTATTACATAGCTAATGCGCTTACTTGAAACATTATATTTGAAAATAAAAATGAAAAATGTCCTTACCTCTGCGATAACTTGGTTTTCTCGCGTCACGAACTTATTTCGCCGTAAATGCAGTTTCCCACGGCGTTATTTTGAGGCGTGGGCGTGTTCATGTTTCACCCGATACCAGTGTGGCGAAAAGCTTGCAATCGCGGAGGTGAAGTCACTGGTACTGAACACGTCGCTGGGCTAGTTGATGCATGTTTCGCATGCAAAACGTGATTCAAGCGAACTGGAAAATGACTGCTCACATGTCGAAGCAGAACGGGGAGGAGGAGGAAAGCCCTAGGGTCGCCTCCTCCTTCGGGAGGCCGAGAGACACCGCGTTCTTGTGGCGGTGGGCGAGGCCCGCATGTAGCAACAAAAAGTCGCAGTTTCTCCCGAAAGGCGAAGCATCTATTGTGATAGAAAATTAGTAGAGAGCTATACGAAGCAAGGATAGTAGTTTAATGGGCCGTATAAAGTTGTAAACATTCACTTACTACCTAAATAGACAAGCAGGGTGTCGCGTTCACACAGGTAAGCATGAACACACCTCGCTTGATGACCGCGGAAACTCGATGTGGAAACGCCGGAGTGAGAAAGCGCACCAGCGGAAGCGGGCAAATTGACCTTCGCGCTGTCTCTCGTCTCGCTTCAACGTAAACTAAACGTCGAACGCACAGCGCATACGAAGCTACCGGCACTCGGCGCATGCTTTGAAGATTAGGCCCGCCCGGGCTAGCACTTTGCCCACTTCGCAGATCGCTTTCAAGATACAGCAGCCGCGTGGCCGTGCTGTGAGCATCAGCCGAACGCATCCGCAGAACGCATCCCCCCCCCCCCCCCCCCTCCATCACCCAAACCCCGTGCCTCGCGCGCGAAAGAAGACCGCGCGCTTCTAGCCTGCCTTCCTCCCTCGAGTGCGCTACATTGAGCCGCGATTGCCGGCTCACCCTCGTACGCTTTCACTCGCACACAGCAGCGTACGGAGCGTGGCGACTATTTTATCGCCAGTTGGACTTTATACGTAACCTCACGGCGACGGCACCGACGATGGCAGAAATGCGCTTGGAGTGTCCATATAATCGCTACCGCAATAAAAGAGACAGAGTATTCACGCCGTCTCTGTTTCATCCGTTTCTGGATAGCAGCGCAGGCTCGGCTGCACGCATAATACACATCGCATACGAGGAGAGGGGGGAGAGGCTCTGGCAGCAAAATGCATTCATGGTGCTGTGACGTCACCTCAACTACTTACTCGTGTAGCTGACGTATAAATGCTGCGTGTTCGCATGCCTGACTTCAGGTGCGTCCTCCTCGCCCACCGCGACATCGAGGCGCCGTTGCCTAATTACCTGCGTCAAATCACCACCTTTTTGACCAAAGGCAAAACGAATTTACAAAATATGAGCTCACATAGATATATAGAAGGAAGCATGATGCGATGAATGAAAAGTCCGTAGTAGAAATCAATATGACTATACCGTGGCCAGAAGTTTCATTGCAGCAGAAAGAAACAAACCAAAAAGCTAATGGTGTCAGCGCTGCTACACGCAAAGGTTGTCTTTTAGATAGAGCTGGCTAATACTGATTAAACAATAAAAAACGCTTAACCTTGCACTCGGCCGCGCAACGCTTGAAACAGTGAAGCTGGGCGATCGTAGCCCAGCATTTTCCGGAAGTGCGCGCGAAATTTTCATATTATTACTCATGAACATGATAATTTCTTTTCGCGCGTCTCGGACTTACGGCCGCCACTGCGCGTCGCATAGCGCAGCTTGCAACACCGACACCGCGTTGCAATGCCGACATGAATGTCTCTCTCTCTCTCGCTCTCATAGCGCGCAAAACCTCTTCATCTCGCAGAGCATCAGCGTGCGAACGCGCCCGCTGTGGACGAAGACGATGACGCTCGAGCGCAATCATATAGTTCGCCTAAATGCATTTTCTGCAAGCGTTGCTGTATAACCCTGGCGATACAGCCACGCTTGCAGAAAATGCAGTTGTGTTCAATGTGGCAATAAAAAAAAAAAAAAAGGCTGTATAGCCTAGTGGTTACGACGCTCGCCTTGGGACCGGGGGTGCGTGAGTTCAAATCCCGCCTCGGCAGCAAAGTTTTTCTTCATGGTTTCTTGATACGTACCACAAATTACGGCTGGCTTAAACAGCTTCTCTGTTACTTAAAAGTGTTTATACCTATGTATTCCACCAGCGCATGCATTAGCTCTATAGGCAGTAGTGGCAAGCACACGTTTTCTTTCTTTTTTCTAACTTTTCTTTTTTCCAGGATCGGCTGTGGCTGAAAGAGCTGTAGCACTGGTAGAGATTGTATTATATATTTGAGCTAAAATGTTATGGAGAATAAATGTCCATGTAGAACTGAAAATGCTCAAGAGAGTTCTTTTTTTTTTTTTTTGGGGGGGGGGGGGGCGCTGCTGCTTAGCTCCCAAGAACGGTACAGTGAGACAACGTGCCCACAAGGGGGTAATCCGGCGCACAGCATCATTTGCTGATATGCTTCACACATTTCCTGCTTCTAGTCGAATAATACAAAACCCTCCCCTCGCTCCCCTCGGAAATAGTCACAGGCCTGTTCGGCACACGCAGCACAGTCACATCGTACGCCGGAGGACTGCTCCATAGACGCTCAATTTTCGGCAGCACTCACTAGAGGGTCTTCGCGGCGAAGTCTCTTGACATCGTTTCCACGAGAACGAACTGAACGGTCCGCCCGGCAGCGGCGTCGGCGAGCGGCGGCTTGTGCTGCTCTCTGCAGAGCGGTCTGCTGAGCCCGACATTGCCTGGGTACAGCCGCGCGAGTAGGCCTATACGATTTGCTTTTTCAGCAGCCGTTCGTACCTTGCGAGGAGGCGCCATAACGAGTACCGAAGAGTAAACACATGTATCGAGACTACGCGGAGCACATGTCACATCCCTTGACAGGTGGCACAATACGAAGATGTTGAGGGATGCCGTTCAAGTTGGTCATATTTTTCCTAATCCCCGACAGCGGCATAGAGCCGTCCCCTTCCTTAAAATAGAGTCTTGATTGATTGATTGATTCATTAATTTTATTCACAACTCTAAAGGCAGTTATACTCAACATAGAGAAGTTTCCGGGCTTTTATTTTAACAGCGGAGCTGCATAAGCTTGGCGTTGTGCCGTTCGGCGTGTAACAAAACTCGGTGGGTCGATCCTGGCGGCAGTGTCGAAAGGGTGCAAGCGCAATGGCAGATACGCCTGTGAAGTAGCGAACTGAGCCTGGATAAGCCTAGCTAAGCATGGTTGGGGCTACTTAAGCTTAGGCAGTCATCGATAGCCAATAGATAGCCAATCAATAGCTAACCGATCAATAATCAATAAATTTCGGAAAATGCTGGGGATGACTTAGTAGTGCTTAGCCTAGCCCAAATACGTGGCTAATACCTTGTGATAGCCAATCGATAGCCAATCAATACCTAATAGATAATAGACGAATAGTCAATAAATTCCGGGAAATGCTGGGGATCACTTGGTAGTGCTTAGCCTAGCCCAAATACGTGGCCAAGACCTTGCGATAGCCTATGACAGCCAATGAATAGCTAATCGATAATCGATCAATAATCAATAAATTACGGAAAATGCTGGGGATGACTTGGTAGTGCTTAGCCTAGCCCAAAAGCCCGGACTAGCTAGGTGCCCATCAGCTCCGCTGTCTCTTTAGCATTGTGCCTCCAGTGCAAGCCACGCTAATTTTTTGTTTGTTTGTTTTAGTCATACACATAGAGCTTCAAACGTGGCTTTTTAGAAAGCGACATCATCAGTAATTGAAGCCATGCAAGGAGCGAGATGATTCCAGTCTTTGCTCACGCATGGTATAAAGGAATGAGAAAAAACCTCGGCGCTCAAATGACCCATTGAGCGAAATGCAGCTCCACTAACGTGAAACCTGGGGAGGCGCGAAGCATGCAGTGATGCACCGCTAATGGGCTCATACTGTTTTAAGCAATGGCTCATAACCCCGTAAACGCGGCCTCCGCCTTACGACGACAGAAGGGAAATGAAATTCTACGCTGGAATGATGAGCGGCAACGCAGCCAGCTGTGGAAGACGACGAAGAACGCGGGAGCAGTGGAACGAGCGCGTGCCGAGCGCGAGCACGAGCCGCTTGCTTACCTACTAGGACGACGACGATTACGACAGGAGACGCCGACAGCACGGGCGCATAAGGTGCTTCGCACCAAAAAATTCAGAGCCATTCCACTCTGTGAAGGTGGATGACGAGCGGAGCTGTATGCGAGGTCTATGCACGAACGATGACGCGTCGTGGACACACTGATGTTTGTGTAACTTTGAATGCCGAACCTTTCCAAGAGAAATGCCGCAAACTACTTTCCGTCTGACCAAGACACATCTATGTTGAAACCACCCACAATTACGCTGGGAGTTGAGTCGGTAGGGGTGATCCAACTAAAGGTACATACGGCGGGCATTTGCGGCGCGATCTTCTTCCGTATTACGTGCCGCCAACCGTCGCCGAGCCCATTCACGCTTCTGTTCACGACTGTGGTCTTTGTAGGCGCGCTGTGCTTCCGCAGTCCTCAGCACACGTGGCCTACCCATCGCACGGGTGGAAGGGAACTGAGATAAGGTTACGTGGTTTGCCATAGAGCCCGTGACGTCAAATCGCAATCCATACTAAACGGCGTCTATTCCGGTTTTCCTTTCATTATTACGATATTTTTTTATCACAATACGTTTTGGCACTTGTCACCATTAAACGCAGCGGGGCCATACCCAGCGATAGGCTTTTATCACCTTTTTTTATCACCGGGATCGGCCGGTCATGAGCTCTGGGGTGGCCGCCATCTTTTTTGCCTACGCACACAAACCGCCAGAACCTAGCGTATAACAGCTCCGCTTTATGACGGTTGGTACGGCCGCTGCTACAGGGGAAGCATGGATGGGATGTATAAAAAGCTGTTCTAGCGGCGATAACAAAATAAATTGTAATGATCAAACACAAGCAAGAGCACATACGGACTGATTGGATATTATCTCGACCAAGCGTTCATTTCATAGAAGCCCCACTATTATCACGTGAGTAATTGAATACAACAAAAACACAGAAAGCACAGTTTTGGACACTATCAAGAGCGTGCGATAAGATATAGGCAGTGGCTGGATCCCCGACAGCGCTGATATGTTTGCGGATTGACCCACAATGTTTTTATAAAGTAAGAGCTTCACATGCAGAAAACTTCAGAGCAAAAAAAAAAAAAAAAAAAAAATGAGCGTCTGGTTGGAATTCCTAATTACAAACTCAACATGCATATTCCTAGAATGTCGTGTGTTATGCGCATCCCAAGGTACTTATAAGGGGAAACAGCTGACAGAGGTGTGTCTTTGAGGGTGTAAGTGGGAACCTGATTGAATATGGAATGCGCGATACTCTCGTTATTATACTCTTTGAAATGTTAAACCTCAGCAACGATTCACCAAACCCAGATGGGAGCTTACTTATGTCGGCTGATAAAGCTAACTAATGATGTTGTTACTTTGCAACAAGTGACATAAGGCGCAATCCTCAGCGAACAGTTTAGTCGAATATTGAAAAGCATTCCAAATAATGTCAACCGGCAGGCAATTTTTTGACAACCTGGGCTTCCGATTCAGACAGGGGTGCCTAATATGGAAGGAGCATATTGAACTTGAGAGTCGTATGCAACTTGCACGACGCCAAGACCCGCGTGCACCATTAGTTACACTGTACAGCTTTTAATTACGGATTAAAAGCATGCGATAATGTTGAACACGGTGTGCTAGTCAGACTGGTCTGAGTACTTACCTTCCCAAAATATTTGTAAGCATGAATTATGCAGTTCTTAAGTGGAAGATAATTTTATTGCTAGCAGAGCGGCTCTTCATTGGTTACATACAAACAGTCAGAAGGAGTTCCCCAAGGGTGCAGTGCAGTCTCCAGTGTTATTTCATATATTTTGAGCTCCATTCTATTCCACTATGGTGCTATACTTGCGTGTATACAGGTAATATAGCATTCTTCTTGTGGGCAAATGACATTGACACACTCCATCAAGTCTGCAACCAAATTTATATGGTCTCTAAGACTCTCTTTATACCATTCATTTCTATTTAAATGTAAACAAATATTAAATTGCTTGTATTGCCTCTGAAGGACCCAGTATACATATTGTCGCAGGACGCGAAGAACAGCACACAGGACGACGGCACAACAACAAACACAAGCTCTATATTCAAGGCCCAAGAAGAATTGGCCGCGTCAACTTTATCTTCTTCGGAGAGGGACTTGCTTTTGCTCGTGTCCCTCACTTCGTTGTCTTCTTTGGTCGTGACAATATGTTTTACCTACTACTTTCAAATAACTTGGTGTGACTTTTTAAATAGTTTTTTATTTATGCATACTGCAACCCCAAGAGGGTTATCGCAGGAGTGGGGTAGAACAATCAAAAGTGCCACGTACAAAGCAAAGCACAAGTGCCAGGAATATGCTAAAAAAATGGTTTCAATGCATAGTACATGCATGCATATATGTGTATATACATAGTTTTTCAATACTATTTCGAATGTTAGGGGAAGCTGAATCCACATTTCGATGAATCGAGGAAAAAATACCTATATTTGAATTTGTCAGTCCTGGCATACAGAGGTATTTTAGAGGCTTTTAGGGGCATTATCTGCGCTTTAGGGGCTGAGCGCAGAGAACGCTTTAGGTAACCTAGACGTGCTAGAGCTTTAGAACAAGTTGCTTCAATATGTTTGGACCATGATAAATCGTGTGTGAAGAGAATGTCAAGGTACTTATTTTGAGAAACGTTTTCCAAGAGAGAGAGAGAGAGACAAAAGAAAGGGAAAGGCAGGGAGGTTAACCAGATGGGAAGATCCGGTATGCTACCCTATGCTGGGGAAAGAGGGGAGGGGGAGGTAAAGTGAAAGGAAAGCAGAGATAGAGAAAGAAAGGAGCACAGACACACGATCACAGTCGGTCACTGTCACCGCATAGTGTCACAGCACAGCACAGTAGCACATGTAGCACTATAAACATCTGTTCAGGCTACAGCCGCTTGTCCAAGTCTGTTGCTCATAAAAACTGCAACAGTGTCCTCGTCACCCTCCGCTGTGATGGCTTGTGGTGTCGGCATTCTAAAACAAGTTCCTCTGTTAGAGGTCTTTGGTCAAAGCGTGCTATCGCGACTGTGAGTGATCGTCTCTGGAAATTGTAGCGAGGACAGTCACAGAGAAGGTGTTGAAGAGTCTCCTCGCTACCACAGTCATCACACGAGGCGTCGTCGGCCCATCCGATTCGGAAAGCAAAAGCCTTGGTAAAAGCCACTCCTAGCCATATTCGGCAAACCAGGGTAGCTTCGCGACGGCAGAGTCCAGTTGGCATGCGAAGGCGTAGAGAAGAGTCTAGGTGGTGCAGCCGGTTGCTTTGAAAAGTTCCTGTGTTGCACATGGATAATGTGATATCACGGGTGAGCATTCGAAGATTTTTAGCGGCATCTGTCCTTGATAACGGTATCGACTCTTCTTTGTCGCCTTGAAGAGCCGACCGAGCTGCGTTATCGGCTTGCTCGTTGCCTATGACGCCGCAGTGACTTGGAAGCCACTGAAATGTCACGCGGTGTCCTTGCTGAGCCAAGGTATGGATTAGCTCTTTAATCTCGAATACCAGTTGTTCGTGTGATCCGCACCGCAGGGCTGATAGTAAAGACTGCAGTGCTGTATTCGAGTCAATGAATATGGACCATCTCCAAGGTTGATCTTGGCTGACGAGACGAAGTGCAGCGCGAAGAGCTGCAAGTTCCGCAGCCATCGATATCGTTGGGTGACTGGTCTTGAAACTGATGGTGGTGGCTCTCGCTGGGAAAACCACGGCTCCAGAGGAACACTGGAGAGTTTCTGATCCATCTGTATAAATATGCACGTGGCCGGCGTATCTCTCATGCAAATGAGGAGCGTTAGCTGTTTAAGAGCAGGGGATGACAGCTCAGACTTTTTTCCTGATTCCTGGAACGGTGAGGTGCACTGCAGGTCGAGCCAAACACTATGGAGGAATCGATGGCTTAGTTGTGAGGGTGAAGCCTGATGGAATGCGAGTGTAGTAATCCGAAGCCTTACCACAGAATGATGCCAGCGGCCTTTCTGACGGTAGTGTTGCAAGATGATGCGAACGGGCTCGGGCACAATGCCTAATGTGCACTTTCAGTACTTCCACCGCAATGTGTGTTTGTATTGGTTGGTCCCGGGCGATTGCAATAGCCGCCACTGTTGATGTGCATTTTGGCAAACCCACACAAACTCTGAGGGCCCTAGCTTGAATAGCCTGTAGAGTATGAAGATTTGTCTTGCAAGTGTTGGTTAGCATTAGCATTAGCCCTGTACAATTCCAACATTGCATGCACTGACATTCCCCAAGGTTTTCAGCCAAGAAACTTGAAAAGCTGAGAGATTGCTGTCAGGCCCTCTTTCAAGTAGGTCACGTGTGGGCTCCGTGAGAGATCTCTATCAATGATTATGCCAAGAAATATGTGAGTCTTCTCATAAGAAATTATCTGGCTATTTATAGAGATGGCGTAGGGTGTCATTGGTTTGCGAGTGAATGCCACCAGTGAACATTTGTCTGACGAGATTTCAAGACCTTTGTTGTGGAGGTAAACAGCTGTCATAGTAGCAGCTTTTTGAAGCAGATTGTCATCGTAGTAGCAGCTTTTTTACGTATCTGAGGATGTGTCACACCTGAAGTCCATATTCATATGTCGTCTGCCATATATACATATGTCGTCATATACATATACATATGTCATATATACATATACATATACATATGTCATCAGTGTAATAGACTAGGACACAGAAGTGACGTATGTCCGAAGCCTGAGGATAAGCTATGTGCGGGATGCGGCAAGACCAACCCGGAACAAGATCACACATGTCAGCCTAGGTGCCAGTTGTGCGGGATGGACCACCACACGGCTGGCAAAACCTGTAAAGCCAAGTTCAAGAAACCATATATAGTCAAGCACCGAGAATGGCTTCGCCAAGAACAAGCATTCAAACAACAGGAACAACAGCAGCAGCAGCTTCGCTTCGCGGACGGGCCTACTGAGCGAGGCCGATCCAGGTCCAGAGGCAGAGCAACGACTAAGGACAGATCCCGATCCAGGTCGCTGGCGAGATCCAGGTCCAGGTCTCGGGGAAGACAGGCAAACCCGGCCATGACGCCTAAGGTGAGCTGGTCAGATGCGGTTAAAGGGCCGCGCCCTGGGACACCTGAGGGGACTGCGCATAATTCTAACAGTACTAACGAAATAGCTGAGATAAAGAAAGAGAATGCACAATTGAGAGAACTAATAGCACAGTTAACCAAGGAGATTCAGGAGCTTAAGAGGGACAAAAATCAGGCAAACAAAGAAACGCGATCCCCGAGCCCCGGGAGACGGGAGGTAATTCAAGAAATTAGAATGGAAGAGGATAATACTCCACCTCCACCCAAGAGAAAGGCGACCAGGGACACAGCTATGGTTCAAACCCAGAACTTCAACCAGGCAATTTCCGATCAGCAGAAGGCGGCTAAGGAACAGGCAGAAGCTACCAGCAATCTTTCGCTGGCAATCTTGGTGATCTTGAGCAGGCTAGATAAAATGGAGGCCAATATGGCCGAAATTAATACTAGGATAACAGAACTTATCCCGAGAAGAACCCCATCGCCTCCAATCAACAACACTCCTGTGATCAGCTCGGCAGGGAATCTACAAAATTTCCAAGCAGCTGGGAATTCTAGCTCTTCTAACATTGTTTTAAGAGCGCCCTCCTTCCTTCCGCCCCCCTCCGCGGTATCCCCACCGTAAGATGGGAAAGCGTGAGAAAAGAGACCGTATCATATGGCAGTGGAATTGCAGGAGCTACGAATCCAAAAAGGCCGTCCTGCAACAATACCTTAAAAACAAGACTAAACCGGACGTTATGATTCTTCAGGAAACACATGGACTGGCGAAACAGCCGGGATATCAAGCTATCGGGCCCCCGAATGGGAATAACAGAACATTAACTACACTAGTGAGGAAAGGGCTAGTGGTGATTCGGCATGAAACCGAAATCTCAGACATTGAACACGTGCCTCCCCAGATGGAGGAAATCCTCAAGTATATTTATTCTAAATTTATATAGTAATCCAACCCAAAAAAGACAGCGCTTCATAACTCTCTTTAGAAAGCCTGTGGTGATGGCAGGGACTAGTCCTCTGATCATAGGGGGAGACTTCAATGCCCCGCACGGTGCCTGGGGGTGTGGTTATACGAGAGTAAAAGGCAAAATGCTATGGCAAGACATTCAAGATGCAGAGTTAACGCTCGTAAATGAGCCCGCCTCCCCTACACGTATAGGGACCGGACTCAACAGAGATACCACACCGGATCTAACAATCGTCAACAAGGCGGTAACCGTCAAATGGAGAA